>NW_005370438.1:139768-149369 GCF_000412655.1 Myotis brandtii
GAGGGGTGGCGTGGGAAATGGGGATGCTCCCACAGCGGCCCTTTGGGGCACAGAGAGGTCACAGGCGGGGCCGGGCTGGAGACAGGGGCCGGACAAGGGACGGAGAGCCAGCTGTGGCCTCAGCGGTCCCCTGGTTAAAGGCGACGGGTGCTTGGAGTGGCAGGACCACAGCCCCGCCTCAGCGGCTCACCTGCATGAGGTGTGGGCCAGGGTCCTGTCCTGGGGGTTTGTGAGTCATGGTAGTTTGGGGGGGAGGAGAGGAGGGTCAGACTCTAAATTGGAAAGAGAGGTTTCTTAGCAAGAAAGTGGCAGCCGGTGGGTGAAGAGGTGGGAGGGTCGTCCGGTGGGAGGGTCAGGTTCCCTGCAGGTGCCCACCTGCGCCCCGACCTGGCTTCTGATGACCCGTGAGCCCAGCGTGCATGTGTGATGTCGCCTCCCGCGGGGACGGGCATCGCTCCCGTCGGCGCTCTGGGGCCTGACTCTGCGTCCCCTGCAGATGCGCAGCACCAGGAGGGTGTCCGTGTGGCCCGTGGCCTTCGTCGGGGGCCTGCGGTACGAGGCCCCGCGGGTCAACGCGGCAGGGAAGGTGGTCGGCTGGAAGACAGTGTTCGACCCCCACCGGCCCTTTGCCATAGACATGGCTGGGTTCGCGGTCAACCTGCGGCTCATCCTGCAGCGCAGCCAGGCCTACTTCAAGCTTCGCGGCGTGAAGGGGGGCTACCAGGAGAGCAGCCTCCTCCGGGAGCTGGTCACCCTCAGCGACCTGGAGCCCAAGGCTGCCAACTGCACCAAGGTACGGCCCCGGGGAACCAACAGCCCTGATGCGGGGTTCCCACGCCCAGCCAAACCCTCCCTGCAGGTTGGGGATGGGAAATAGGCCTGGAAACAGCCTTGCAAGGAAGAGCCAGCCTAGAGCCACACCTTCCGAGAACACCGGCCCCGAAGGCAGTTTGTCACCCCTGCGGCAGCCACACTGATGTCCAGCAGGAGATGGGGAGGGTGGTGACCGGTGAGGCCGAGCCAGGTGTGTCCCCTCCCGTGCCGCAGAAGAGCTGGGCTTCACGGCCTCCCTGCGATTACATGTCCATGTGTACACACATGGACAAACGCATGTGCACACACACACGCGCGCACACACACACACGCACACGCACTTCCTAGTTTGAGCTTCTGCAGTGAGGGCCTGGGCGGTCACCTGGCTGAGCTGAAGGCTCCTGAACAACCTTCTCCCTCTCTAGGGAGCCCTGGGCTGTGTGGCTCAGTGGGTTGAAGGTCGTCCTGTGCACTGAAAGGTCACCGGTTTGATTCCCAGTCAGGGCACATGCCCAGGTTGCAGCTCAGTCCCTGGTCTGGGTGCGTGCAGGAGGCAGCCGATCGATGATTCTCTCTAAAATCAATAAAGACAGTATATATTTAAAAAAAGGAAATGCAGGAGAGCATGAGAAGCAAGAGGAGTCTTTGGGTTTATCTGTCTATTTTTTCTGTAGTTGTGTACACTCTGTTCCCAACAGCTATTTTGAATGCACCCTGTGTACACACTGCAAGAGGGAGGCGTCGGTAGAAATAAAGAACATGGGAGAACGTCAGGATGGAACGGGGGCAGAACGGGAGGGGCAGGGGCTATCCTTGCAGGGTCTGGGCAGGAGCAGGAGGTGGCAGGGGGAGGCCAGGGGGCCTGTTCCATGTTTTCTCCTGTCTCTGGACACGCAGATCCTGGTCTGGCACACGCGGACGGAGAAGCCCGTGCTGGTGAACGAGGGCAAAAAGGGCTTCACAGACCCCACGGTGGAGATCTGAGCCCCGGGACGCAGGTACGGCGGCCGAGGGCCGCGGCGCATGGGGCAGGCCCATACCCGGCGTGGACCCAGAATCCATCTGCCAAGACTTCCTCTCGGTCTTCCATTGTGGGAGGACAGGGAAATGCCAGCATGAGGGGAAGAGGCAGAGCTGGCGTCCCCTTGCCCTCTCCTTCCCTTCCCCTTCCCCTCCCCCTTGCCCTGTCTGGAAATTAGCGAGAGCCAGCCCACAGCTGGGCCCTCTCGCCACCCTTGGGGGGCCTCTCCTTCCAGACGTTGCCTGGTCACCACCATTATTCTGGCCATGACACCTGTCCCACCGCAGGCACTGCCGTGTGCTCGCTCCAGGCTCTTTCCGTGGATTCCTCTTTGCCGCCGTGACGAGGACCCTCACTCACTGCCTCCCCCTCATCGCGCATGCCCATGTGTCCCCCAGTCGTGACCGTGGGGGGGTGCCGTGGTGAAACTGTGGGCCCAGAGCCTGGTTTAGCTCCTGGCCTACCACTTTCACGGTTTCACCTTCCTTGCTCTAGGCTTCTGTTTCTGCATCTGTAAAATGGGTTGTTGGGGGCCCCAAGAACAGACTCCGGCACGTTCTACGTCCTCTGTAGGCGGTGCTGTTGCTATTTCCGTCTTTAAAGTCCTCTATGGACGTGGGCCTCGGGGTCTGCCTACATTTTAGAGGCAAAGGGATGATGTTCAGGAAAAGCTCCATGAGATGAATTGGGCCGGGTGACTGGTCACGCCAGGAACTTCCTCTGGGCATGTATTTCTAGAACAGTGGTTCTCAACCTTCTGGCCCTTTAAATACAGTTCCTCATGTTGTGACCCAACCATAAAATTATTTTCGTGGCTACTGGGTCACGCCAGGAACTTCCTCTGGGCGTGTGTTTCTAGGATGTCATCCCGGAGGCGGGAGCTGACAATGGACACAGCTGGACGCCAGCCCGGAGTTCAGTGTCAGCTTCTGTGTCACGTTTGCAAGTCCCCTGTGCATCGGGGACCCCAGGGTGTCAGTCTGCCTGTTTTGTCCCCCGAACTTAAGACATCATCTGGGCCAGCGCCGCTGAGAGCCATCAGTACAGAGCCCAGCTCCCTGCCTCATCCCAGAGGTGGGAGCTGACAATGGACACAGCTGGACGCCAGCCCGGAGTTCAGTGTCAGCTTCTGTGTCACATTTGCAAGTCCCCTGTGCATCGGGGACCCCAGGGTGTCAGTCTGCCTGTTTTGTCCCCCGAACTTAAGACATCATCTGGGCCAGCGCCGCTGAGAGCCATCAGTACAGAGCCCAGCTCCCTGCCTCCTGCCCTCACGCGCCTCACCGCAAGGGTGCCACCACGGAGGACCTGGCCGCTGGGCCAGGCGGCTTCTCAGTGAGGCCTGTTGGGGGCTAAGGGTTGAGTCGCTTGGCCACACTGGCCGCTCGGACACCCGCCTCACTCATTGCTCCTCCCCCCTTCACAGGAGCCTCTTCTCACACCCTGATCCTGCCTTCCATCCTCTCCCCGTGGCTGACGGTCCTCCAAGGCAAACTCCAAACGAATGGCCATCAGCCTCCTTTCTATCCTGGGGCTTCAGAGAGCCCAGCCTGAGGCCAGGACAAAGGACGGAGAGCCTAAAGCACAGAAATCCCGGACGTGTCGTTCTCTTCCACCAAGCGTGGCAGGGCCCCGCTGCCAGCCCGGCCCCCGCCCTCCTCTCTGGAGGTTCCCGCACCCCAGGCCCGAGTGATACCGGACAGCGGGGCGTCGGAAAAGACTCGGCGGTCACGTGGAGGTGGCCCTCCTGGCTCCCTGCTCCTGGGTCCAGCACGGCCACCCCGGCCAGCCGGCCAGAGGATTCTGAACACCAGACAGCAGGCCCTGCCTGGGCACCAGGAGCACCCGCCCCTCCTCAGAGAGTTGCTCCCAAGTACACGTGTCTCTGTGGCTGTTCGATAGTCCCTGTCTCCAGAGCATAAGTCCATCTTTGATCCCAGCAGCGGTCAGCCCTGCAGGAGGGAGCAGGCCTAACCCCCAGACTCCCCCATACCCCGGGCTGTGGTGGGAGAGGAGCTCCTTCCTCCCCCCAGGCCCCTCAACCCTGCAGCACAGAGAAGCAGATGGGCCTCAAGCCAGCACAGGCCACGGGTTGGCCTGGACCACGACCACATGGGCCCGTCCCCCACGCTGCCACCCCCACGCCCACTGGGCGCCAGGGACCTTTGCCTGGGCCAGGACGGGGAGGGCAGGAGCCCTCTTCCTGAAGCCCTTGAGAGCCACAGACCTCAGGGGCAGGAGAGGTGGGGGCAATTCCAAGCCTCCTTCCTGCCCCTGGTTTGGGGGCAGGAGGGGGACTGCGTTAGCAGAGATATTTCTGGGCAAGAGACCGAGATCATTTGGACACAGAGGGGAAAGGATACCCGAGCACACACGACGTTGGAAATAACTCTATTTTAAATACAACGTGGGAAAGAAAAATCTCCCTTCTCCCCAGGTGGGGAGCCTGCAGAGCGAGCCGCCCGAGAACAGTGCATGCGCTGGCAGCTCCCTCCGCCAGGGGGCGTGTGTGTCCGGCTCTCCCGCCGCCGGACAGGCCCCTGGCTTTCTGGCTGGGGACAGCGCCCTCTGGTGGTGGTCCCACTCCTCATGCTCCTGAAAGTCGGAAGCACAATTTTCCTATTGCGTGGAGGGAAAAGGAAAGGCTTGAGCCTATGGAAGGGGTGTTTATTTTTTAACCGCTAACACTTCATTTAAATTCACAGGACCAGTCTGAGGACCACAAAGAACCCACTCCTGGAGGAGGGGGTCATGGGGGGGAGGGGGGGTATTGGACTTAGTCCAGCAACCTAAACATTCAAAAAAAAAATAGCATCGGTTGCTTGTTTTGAAACAGACGCAATTTTCCACGTAGTCATGAGCCCACCCAATGGGATCTTATCCCTGGGAACCCCGAGCCACCTTGTAGGGCATCCCCCCAACTTCTTACATATTCAATAGTTGCTTTGGAAATCAAGCTCTCGGCATCATGTGGCGTGGGAGAGAAGGGACGAGGTGGGCACAGGTGGCCATCAAATGCGAGAATCCAGGCCCAGGCATTCCACTGCCTCCCCAGCCCTGTGCTCAGGTGAGCTTGGCTGGTCTACGGCTACCTTCTCAGCCAAAAACAAAACAAACAAACAAGATAAAACACCAAAAAACCCCAGAAACAACCCAGGGTTCATCTTCAGGAAATTGATACTGAACAAAACGAGGCATTTTCTCTTGCTCCCTCTCCTGTATTACTTTGTCTGGCAGGCGCGAGTTGTTTTCGCCCCATGTCCTCTAGTACAGTGGGGCCTTGACTTACGAGTTTCATTCGTCCCGTGACAGAGCTCGTAACTCAAATTACTCGTATGTCAAATCAAAAAGTGAACGAGTGAGACATGTGATGCTGGGCTGATGTTGTGGCGTTCACTGTGACGTTCGCTGCGCCAACTAGCGGTGGGGTATCTGAAGCTGGCTCGTAACCCGAATTGTAGCTCGCAACTCAAAGCAAAAAATCGGCCGAGAGACGGCTGGTATCTCGAAAAACTCGTTATAGTCGGGACACTCGTAAGTCAAGGCCCCACTGTAGCTGCATGTGGGTTTATTTATCACTGTAGTCCTGGAGGACTGCAGCTTCCTTCTTTGCTGGGGATGAGTTTGTGATCGATCAGAATGTGGTCCAGGACTATACCGTTTGCTTTCCAAACTTCCCACCACAGAGGCGTGACGCTGGGGGCTGGGCGTCCCCAACAGAGATGGTGGAGGGCGGGGCCCGGGGCAGCCGCACCCTCGGGTCTGTTTTCATTAACTGTCTTTCATCTGTTTTTAAAATTAAAAGTCAGATATGGTTTTTAACATCCCTAATCCTCCTCGGCCCGGCTTGATTGCGTTCCCCTGGATTGCTTGAACCCTCCACCAAATGTGTATCTGCCAGGTGCCTACAACGAGCTGCATTATTCCAGGAGCCAGCACCAGTCTTCACAGAGGTCCCCTCCTCACGAGGGGACGCGGGTGGACAGCAGACAGATCGATAGCATTTCAGATGCGATCTGGTCTGAGGACAAGCACGAGGCTGAGTGGGGGGCACAGAGGGTCGCTGTGGGGGGAGACCTGAACCCCACACAGGGTGGTCAGAAAGGCCCCCCAGATAAGGCGACATCTGAGCAGAAGAGCAGCATGCAGACGTGCCATTGTCTGGCCAGAGCCTTCCAGAACAGAGACCTCTGTCCCTGGTAGGAGAGAGCTTAGCAAGTTAAAAACCAGCAACAAAGCCAATGGACTGAAACCGACGGGAAAAGGTGGGAGGGGTCGGTGGTGGGAGATGGGACAGGCAGGACGTGTTGGTTGGTTCTGGGGACCAGGGTGATGTTTTGGCTTCTACTGTGAGTGAAGAGGGAAGCCACTGGAGGGTTTGGAGCAGAGGACAGACATGGCCTAATGGCCTTTTAGAAGAATCACTCCATGTCTGGGCTGACGAGAAGCAGAGAAGTGAGGGCGGGCTGGGGGAGGCTCGGCAATGAGCCGGGTCCAGGGGCTGGTGAGCTGGAGGAAAGTGCCAGCAGTGGGGTGGAGGGTAGTTCGGTTCTGGGGGTGTTTGCGAGGGACAGCCAATCAGGAGGTGGTGGTGAGGAGTCAGTGCGGATGCTGAGTGCCGGCTGGGTTGCGTGCCCCTGTGCCCGGCTGCACGCTGCCTTTGCCTCCAACTGACAGCAGCACAGACGGGGTCAGAGAACTACCACCACCGAGGGTTCAACTCTACTGCTTTATTGCAACTCATGACAGCGAGCCCGGCCCCAGAACAAGTGCCTGCATTGCGGACAGACAGACAACTGCGAGGAAGCCTGCCTCTCCTCCCTGCAGCTTCGTCACAGGAGGCGATGGGGGGGAGACTGAGCCGGCGGCAAGGTCTGCGCGAGGCCTGGTACCCAACGTCCTGAGAGACGACCCTCATCCCCCCTCGCCCCCCCCCCTGCAACGCCCTGGAGCTGGGCCCTCTGCCCTTTCCCCCTGTGCCTCCGAGAGGGGTGGGTTCCTGCTGGGACCCACAGTCCCCTCCTGTCACTGAGTGAAACGGGACCTGCTCCCCGTTTCAGGAGAACAAGGGACTGAGATGTCTGTTTCTCTTCAGCCAGGCTTGCCATCCTGTCGGATGCGCTCACAGTGGGAAGGAAGAAAGGAAACGTGTGTGTCTCAAACGGGGTTCCTTCCAGGACCCCAGGGAAGGCGCGGGGAGGGCTGCGAAGAAACAACCGCCACCCTGGCTGGTGTGGCTCCGTGGATAGAGCGTCGGCCTGCGGACTGAAGGGTCCCCGGTTCGATTCTGGTCAAGGGCATATGCCCGGGATGCAGGCTCAATCCCCAGTAGGGGGTGTGCAGGAGGCAGCCCATCAATGATTCTCTCATCATTGATGTTTCTCTCTCTCTCCCTCTCTCTGAAATCAATAAAAATATTTTTTAAGAAAAAAGAAACAATAATCGACTCAGGAGAGACACCTCTTCACTATCCTCTATCAATGGGGCCAAGGCCTCTATTTCAGAAACAGAAAGGGGCCCTGAGGGATGGGCCCGGCCAGGCCAGCGGCGAGAACGTCTGCAGGGCACAGCTGGGTGCAGCAGCCACGCCCAGCAGCCAGGCCTTCCCCAGGCCCAGGTGTCACCACAGGGAGACCCGACCAGACACTCTCACCCCAGACATCCATCCCTCTGCCCTCTCCCCGGAGAGAGGGAGTAGGGCAGTGCCATCCACAGAGCCCAGTCTAGAACCGCCTCAGATGAGAAGGGCGTCCCCCCTGACCAGCCCCCCCCCACTTCTTCAGCAGGTTCGGGCTCTTGAACCACAGCAGTGGGCATAGGTACGGCCCTCGGCTCCCGGAGGAAACGCTCCCAATGGGCTCCCCCGCCATGAGCTTGGGGGGCAGCCCATCAGGCCTCCAGGCAGCCGTGAGGACGGGCGCCCCCCGCTTCCCGCCACACGGCTCAGTGAATGTACTGGTTCCTGCCCAGGTGGGGTGTCTCGGTGAACTGTATCACAGGGCCTGCCGCCCTCTCCTCGAAAACAATGACCTGGGGAGAGAAGCGCTGGGGTGGCAGCAGCCGGGTGTGTCTTGGAGCCGGACAGTGAGCCTGAGGGAAGGGGCTGGGAACTGGGAGGAAGGAACAGGGGCCCGCAACTCACCAGCGCCAGGAGGAGCCGAGAGGGAGCTGGCCAGAACTCTCCCTCTCCGGCCCTAACCGACTGTGGCAAGGGCCTCCCTCCCCGGGGAGCACGGTGATACCAGGAGGCGGGAGTGGGAAAGGGCCTGGGAAGAAGGGAAGGGGCTGCAAGTGCTCCCACCTGGTTGATGCCCTGGTCCAACCAGGCCCCTGGGAGGTAGAGTGTCTCCTGCGGCCCGATGTTCCAGTAGCGCCCCAGGTTTTGGCCGTTGATGAAGACAACCCCCTTCTCCCAGCCCTTTGAGCAGAGCGAGTGTGAGTCAGCCGCAGAGCCGGCACAGGGAAACCCCCAGGAGGGCAGACACGCTCTGGGTTCCTCTCTCGGCTTCCGAACGGCCAATGTGACAGCCAGGAGATGACCAGGCAGGGTGCCCCATCTCTCCGTCCCAATAGCCCTGACTTCCCACCCCGGACGGAGGAACCTGGGCCCTGAGAAGTCCCACAGGGCGACCCCTCTGCTGGGGGCCCACTCGCTCCCTCCCCGGGGAGGCCAGGCCCTTGCAGAGGGGGCTGCCCAAAGCTGGACGGTCCAGGCGCAGGTGAGAGAGGGCGAGGCCTTGTGGGGAGCAGCCCCTCCTCCGGGCTCGGGCTCAGAGCAGCTGAGGACGGACCAGAACCTGGGCCGGGGGCGGCTACGAACCTCCAGCTTCATGAAGGTGTCCAAGGGGGAAAGGGCCACAGGCAAGGCGCCCAGGAAGAAAGCGGGGAACACAGGTGTTTCGGGGACCAGGTTCCACGCGCTGGAGCTGAATCTATGGACAGAACAGTAGACAAGGAAGCGAGGAGTGTACCTTCTCAGATCCGGGCCCCACCCCGCATCCCATTGCAAAGGCGCCGGTCCACGGGTCCCAGGAATGGCAGCGGGTGGTTCTGTGGAAATGCCCTCGTCTCCAGGGCGGGCACTGCCCCACCTGGGCACGTGGCAGGGCCCTGGTCTGCTCACAGCTGAGCGAGAGGAGGGGTGAGGCCGGAGCAGCTCCCGGGCCGCCGGCTCTCTCTGCACGTCCTCTGGGAGCCCACACTCCGCCCTCGGCTGGGACCTACCTCTGAAAGAAGCTCTTTTTCATGTCCAGGCTGTAGATTCTGAAGTTTTTCAGGGGAGAATTATTCAGGTAGATATTTCCAATTAAGCCTGTGGGACGGAGGCAGGGAGGGTGAGACACACCCGGCCTGGCCTCTGCCAGCCTCACCCACGGGCAGTGTCTGGGAAGTTCAAGGTTTCTCCTGAAGTGCATGCCCCCAACGGGGCAGCAAACCTCCCCCATAAAGCGCTGAGGGGCTGAGAATGAGTAACCCCGTGCCTGCCAGGCCCCGGGACGTGCGTGAGAGAACAGGCCGAGGGCAATGACAGAGCTGAGAGGATCCAGCTCAGTGCTCACTGTGTATTCACCACAGGCACGTGGACGGCACACACAGGGAAGGCTAACAGGGAAGAGGTCAGGACCCAGGGGGCCTTTCAGAACCACCTCCACCTCACTGCAGTGGCCTCCCTGGCCCCCCTTCAATGGCTCCCCATGACCCCCTCCCTCCAATGGCTCCCCATAACCCCTATCCCTCCAATGGCTCCCCATGACCCCCCCTCCCTCC
>NW_005370438.1:149643-157608 GCF_000412655.1 Myotis brandtii
CCCATGGCCCCCCTCCCTCCAGTGGCTCCCCATGACCCCCCTCCCTGCAGTCAGCCTGGAGGCCTGCTGAGGAGCTGGGGTGGAGAAAGGACAGCCAGCCACGCTGAGTGTCAGCAGCTCTTCGCCCAGCGTGCGCCGTGACCCACCTTTGCGCTGCTCATCGATGTTATGCCCGTAGTTGACGCGCCCGCAGTTCTCCACCAGGATCCTCAGCACGGTGTAGCCCTGCCCGGAACACGGATGATGACTGTCTCCTCCCCTGCAGCACTCCAGCCCCTCCCTGAGCGGCCAGGGTGGGAGGGGCAGTGCCCCTTTGATCAGAAAGTGAGGCTCTACCCGCTCCCCACGCACAGCTCTGGTGAAGGAGCTCCTGGTCCCCAGGTCCTCCTCTCTGATTCCCGCCAAACCTGCTGAGGAAGAGGCTGGTGCTACCCACCGCCCAGCTCCCCAGGAAACAGACCTGGATTAAGGGGATGACGATGTCCTTCCTCTCATAGTCCAAGAAGCCAATGAACACTGTGTTCACAAACACCTGCCGGATAAATGGACAGGCAGCATCGCGGGCTGACAGGAGGGAGGAGTGAGCGGGACCTCTGCCAAGCAAAGAGGAGGCCGCACTGCGAGGGCCACCTCTACACACTGGTACCCGCGGGGCACGTGAGCGCGAAGGGGAGGGATGCTGTCAGCTCGGTCCCTGCCAGGGCACAGGAAGTAAGAGGAGACGCTCCTACCTGTCCCCGGTCACGCACGAGACCCCTGAGGACGCCAGGTGAGCCGATGGTTGTCTCGTACAGGGTGTACCCGAAGGACTGGCCATTCCCATTGTTCACTGGCAGGTTCTCCATGTTGACAGGCTTTTCAGAGATGATTGGCTGCATAGAGAACAGACAGGAGGAGGCACAGGGCTAGCCGGGGTGGGGGGAAAGGCAGCGACCTCCTCTGGATCCACTGGGGAAGGGCAGGGTAGCAGACAGCTCCCACCTGGGGGCCAGTGCCCTGGGGGCAGTGGCAGGCAGGGGCCTTTAACAACGTTTTCTATTTTGATTTCTCATGGCTCTCCAGAGTCGCAGGGAAGGGGGATGAGAAAGAGGAAGAAGATGTGTGTGTGTGTGTGGGGGAAACAGAATAAAGCCCTGCTATGCGGGGCCTTGTAGCTTTTCAATCCACCATCGTTTCAGATCACACAACCCTCTCTGTATCAGCTACAGGAGGTGCACCTCCTCTCTCCCGCGGAGCCTGCAGAAACGGAACCCGTCGCGTTGCCCAGCGTCCCTTCAAGTTCCTTTTGTGCTTTCCCACTTCCTGCTCCGGTTTTCTCTTCCTCCCCGACAGCTGCAGGGAGGGCTCCCTGGCCCGGCCCCCCTGTGGCAGCGCTCACCGACTCCATGTACTGGAGGGCATCCCACAGCGACAGGTACAGGGCCGGCCTCAGGGACTCGTACGCCGTCTTGGGAAGAAGCTCGGGTGGGGGAGGCAGAGGGCTGCCTGCAACACAGACCACAGGGCCCCCCCAAAAGGACCAAACAGTCACTACCTCCTCCAGCGGCCCCCCTTCTTCCCCCCAACTCTCCCCCCGCATTCCTATCCATGGCCCCATGGGCTCCTGAGTCCGAGCACTGCCCGGGACAGGCCAACCCGCTGACACGCCTAGACCCACTGGGAAGGGAATGCCAAGGGAGGGGTGTAGGGGCTTTCTCAAGCCCTCAGAAGTCAGCACCTGCAAACACAGCCACATGCAAACAGCCTCCCAAGCCTGCCTGTCCCTGCCTTGAGGCGTTCTAGCACACAGACCACCAGGGGGGAGGCGGGGCAGGGAAGAAGGAACCCTGTAGGGCAGTGATGGCGAACCTTCTGAGCTCGGCGTGTCAGCATTTTGAAAAACCCTAACTTAACTCTGGTGCCGTGCCACATACAGAAATTTTTTGATCTTTGCAACCATAGTAAAACAAAGACTTATATTTTTGATATTTATTTTATATATTTAAATGCCATTTAACAAAGAAAACTCAACCCAAAAAATGAGTTCGCGTGTCACCTCTGACACGCGTGTCATAGGTTAGCCATCACTGCTGTAGGGGCTCTTCGACCAGAGCAAGGGCCCAAGCTGGTGCTTGGCTGCTGTTCGCCAGGTACCTGAGATGGAGCCAAAGAATTCTCGGAGCTTGACGTACTTGGCTGTGTAGTCGCCGGCCTCGGTCAGCACCGCGTCATAGTCTGCAAGACACCGGGGCCCTGTCACTGCTCACTCGGCAAAAAGAGAGAAGGGAGACGCTGGGGTCGGGCGGCATGGTCCTCGTCCCAGCAAGTGGGAGGCAGAACACTTCGGTGTGAGCTGTCAGCAGGAAGACTCTAAATACGACTAACTACTGCAAAATGCCGCCCACACTGCCCATGGCCACAGCACAGCCCGACAGGTCCCGGCGTCTTTCCTGCCTTCTGGAGGGCAGGGGGTCACAGCACCTCCAGGGCCTGAGCGGAACCTCCCCGCCTGGGGAGGGGGGGCCTCTCTCACTTCCTCCCGCCGACTCCCCAGTGCTCACAGCCTGCCAGTGGGCTCCGACCTCCCACTGCTCTGCAGGTTGAAAGTGACCGTCCACGCCAAACCTCCCCCTCCCCCTCCCGGGCACTGGAGCCAAATGCATTCAAGGTGCCAGTGCTGTCCCTGAAGGACTCTGGGTAAAAAACACGGACACACCGATGATGGGGCATTCCGGGAAGGGTTGGCCTTGGGGGACACTTGCCGTAGCTGGTGACGTCGGACTTATAGTCATGGAAATGCATGGCTCCGTTGATGAAGCCGAAGTTGGTGCCTCCGTGGAACATGTAGAGGTTGATGGAAGAGCCAGCGTCGATGATGGCTGACACGGTTTTTAAAACCTCTACAGGGAGCGGGGAGGGGCATGCGCAGTGAGCCCGAGTCTGAGACAAGCCAGATGTCCCCCGGGCACGCTGGCCTCTCCCCGTCCCTCCCCCAATTCAACCCCCTGGCTGTCCTTCCGCTTCCCCGACGCCCCCGTCACCGGAGGAGGAAGAGGAGACACCGGGATCCCAGCTACAGAGCTTAGGCCTTGCAGTTGTTTTTAAAATCACAGACAAGCCCTAACCGGTTTGGCTCAGTGGATAGAGCGTTGGCCTGCGGACTGAAGGTCCCAGGTTCGATTCCGGTCAAGGGCATGCACCTTGGTTGCGGGCACATCCCCAGTAGCGGGTGTGCAGGAGGCAGCTGATCAATGTTTCTCTCTCATCGATGTTTCTAACTCTCTATCCCTCTCCCTTCCTCTCTGTAAAAAAAATCAATAAAAATATATTTAAAAAAAATAAAATCACAGACAAGCCTTCATTGACTATGGCCCAGGGCAGCTTCGCCTGCCCCCAACATGCTTCGCAACGTTACGCCCCCTCACTGAGACACAAGCAGGGGGGTTCACAGGTAGGGATATGGTGCTGACTTCCTCCCCAGTCCTCCTCTTATTAGAGAATGGACCAATGACATGAAGACAGTATCAAAGGAGAAATATAAATGGTTAATAAACAGATACACACACACACACACACACACACCAGCATTGGTCAAAGAAATGCGAAATAACAACGAGCTATCAGATTGGCAAACATTAAAATTATTTTCATACTCAGTGTTGATGAATCTGTGGGAACCTGTTATTCTCCTTGAATAATGGAGAGTTAAGAATTGCTGCAATCCTGGGCAGCAGTTTAGTAAATAGATTTATCAAAATTGCATTCGTGTAGTCAGGGTGTTGCTAAGAACTTGTCATTGGGAAAAACAGGCCAAGTGTGCAAAACTGGACGTTCCAGAATGCTCAGTGCCATGGCGTTCGATTCACAGGACGCACTGGAAACCACCTCAGTGCACGTCTACAAGAGACTGGGCACGTAGCTGATTGAGACGCAACACAATGGGCTTCTTGGAAACAGCGATGGAATTTATACCGAACAGGACAGAAAGCGGCCCATTTGTGTCACTCGCCGGCACCAGCAGGCGACACATCCTACACAGAAACAGACGTGACGGCATCTGTCCGCACCTGTCTGTACGTGCACACAGGGCTGCAGACGGAGGCAGAGCGACAGCTGCCTAGACCAGTGATGGTGAACCTATGACACGCGTGTCAGAGGTGACACGCGAACTCATTTTTTTGGTTGATTTTTCTTTGTTAAATGGCATTGAAATATATAAAATAAATATCAAAAATATACGTCTTTGTTTTACTATGGTTGCAAATATCAAAAAATTTCTGTATGTGACACGGCACCAGAGTTAAGTTAGGGTTTTTCAAAATGCTGACACGCCGAGCTCAAAAGGTTCGCCGTGGCTCAGTGGTTGAGTGAGCATCACAGTACTGTCTGGGCTCTAGGATTTTTATTTCTTCTTTAGACGTTTTCTATATTTGCTGGATGTTTGCCACGGGCATGTGTTCCTCATCTAATTACAAAAACATAATAAAGCCATTTAGAAATCCTACTGTTGCCCAGCCGGCGTGGCTCAGTGGTTGAGCACTGACCTGTGACCCAGGAGGTCACCGGTTCGATTCCCAGTCAGGGCACATGCCCAGGTTGTGGGCTCCATCCCCAGTAGAGGGCGTGCAGGGGGCAGCTGATCAATGATTCTCTCTCATCATTGATGTTTCTCTCTCTCTCTCTCTCTCTCTCCCTCTCCCTTCCTCTCTGAAATCAATAAAAATGTGTTTTTTAATAAATAAAATAAAAATCCTACTGTTCACTTCAGATGTCAAGACACATGAAAAATCAATAAAAATGTGTTTTTTAATAAATAAAATTAAATTAAAATCCTACTGTTCACTTCAGATGTCAAGACACATGATTCTGGAGTATCAAGAGCCAACTCTGACATGCAAATAACTGCAGGCTCAGTGAGGGGGACGTCGGAACTTATTCCCACCCCCGTTAGACGTAGGGATTGCAAGCACTTACCGGAAGCATCCAGGATGTTGTGGGGGCCCCCCCAGGAGTCAAACCACCCCGTCCAGTACTCCATCACCATCTTGGGCTGAACCCCCTGGCACCACAAAATGAGAAGTTAGCTGGTCAAGAGAGGGGAACGGAGGAAAGCCCCTCGCAGGGTGAGGCCAAGCCCTCAGTCCTGCCAGCTGCCCCCCTGGCCCCCGAGGCCCCCGAACGCAGAGCACGGAGGTGGCCAGAGGCACCTGCCCCAGCTTAGCCTCCAGGCGTGGCCTCCACCTTGTAGGTGGAGAGCGAACGTGCTCCCAGAGGTGACACAGTAGACCCCGCTGCACGCGGTGCTGGTGAGAAAACCTGGGATCTGTTCCAAGTTAAGGCTTCATCCTAGAACCCAGCCTCTGGTCTGGGAGTCTCCTCCTGCACCAACTGACCCTCAAGCCTTGCCTAGCCTCTCCGGGAAGGGAGAATGGTGTCAGGGTAACTGCTCTGCGGCTGCAGAGCCCCCCGCGGCTGCTCCCTTTCAGCTGGCAGAGTCCAAGGGCAGAGCGTGGGCCCTCTTCAAGGCCCAGGGACGTTTCAATAAAGTTTACGAAATCAGAACCGAGGGGCAGGACGCGCTAGCACAGCTACTCGCAGAGCAGCCCTGCAGCCACGATGCCCGCCTCATCGCTTGGGGAGGATATTCAGCGAGTCTCAGACATGACTTCAGAGCCTGCCTCTGGCACAGGGTGGTCCCAGGGATGCCGACATCGGTCCCAGGGCCCTGCTCTAGCCTGCACGTTTGCAGAAGCACCAGAGCAGCGTGGGGTGGGGGTGAGGAGGGGGGTTTGCAGGGAGGAGGACATATATGCTGGTATTTCAGGTTCCACACCGAGCCTTCCTCATTCATCACGTACCTCCGCTGTCAGTGACAGCAATACGTTTAGAGGCAGCTGAATACACAATCTGATCCCAGGTGACAGGCAGACTTACAGGCCACTCAGCAGAAGGTACCAACCACGCCAGGGGAAAGGCCAAAGCAGTGCCATCATTTTTTGCAAGACTAAGAAAGTGGCTGGGTTTTCCTTAGCGCTCGCTGTCTACCTCCCCGAAAGGGAGATACTGTATGACATTTAAGTCCAGGAAAGGAGAAGTCATTCTAAGTCCCGCACGTCACTGGTCTCCGGGCCAGGAGGGGACTCTGACTTGAGGGTTCGGGGGCCAAGCTGGGGGGCTCTCCAATAGCCCAGGTCACTGCCCTGCAAGTGTGGTTCCAGCTGGAGCCGTGCACCCACTCGGGCTGTGCTGCACACCCCAGCCTGCCTCTTACTGCTGGGTGCTCACTCTGTCCTACAAAGCCGTCTCCTTTACTGGAAAATGGTAACAGCGGTGGCCAGCTCCCAGGGGTCCTGGGAAGATTAACTGACACGATGCACGGAAAGCCCTTAGCATACGGCTGAATCCACACAACTCCCGTCAAGAGGCCTCAGTGAGCGCACCCAGCCCAGAGCTTAGAACATGACTCCAGGCCCAACTGCAACGCCTCGGAGCACACGGCTCCCCTGACCAGGGCGTGGCAGCCCGGTGCACAGGGTCAGGGTTTGCAGCGTGGAAGGCGGGCTGTGAACTGAAAAGCTGGCAGCGCCAGAGTCCCCGTCCCCAAGAGGCACCGAGATGCCCCTGCAGGGCGAAGAGCGGGGGATGGAATTCCTGACCAAGAGGCTGCACCGAACTCGCTTCAGAGACCCACAGGCACGCGGAGCGGCAGCCAGCTCCCCGGGCCAGGCCTACCTGGACACTTAGGAGGAAGATGGTCAGTAATTGCAGGTCGTGTTGCGACTGTAGGTTGATGGTGGCCAGCACTGGGGATGGAAAGGAGAGAAGGGAAGGTTAAGTGTTGTCTCGAAGCCAGGAGGACTTGCTGAACTGCCCCAGACCTTTCTCAATTCACCAGCGAAACAAGCGAACTGATCTTGACATCGTTTCCCACCCCGGATCAGTCTGGTTCCTCTGACGTCAGATGGTCTTGTTCACCTGGACCGTCAGCTCTCAGCACAGACCTCACCACGCTTCTGATCAATGTCACTTTCCCAGCCGGAGTGCATTTCTGCTCATCGCCCTCTTGAAGGAGCCTGGAGTCGGATCTTGACTTTGCACCTCAAGCACCAGGATAGGCTGACGGTCGAAATACAGATTCCCCGTGTATTTCTCAGACGAGGGCTGATTTTCTATTCTACCCAATCATGTGTTATAGTTTTTAAATTGAAGGTGGTATTTCTTAACATTTTTAATGGACGTTTAGAGAGAGAGAGGAAGGGAGAGGGACAGAGAGCTAGAAACATCAATGAGAGAGAAACATCATCGAACGACAGAGCTGGCGACAGCAAGTCCGCCTCGGACACGGACGCCCCAGCGCTTCTGGGCCCAGTGCCACGCAGAAGGGAGAAGGACCGGCGTCGGCGCAGCCAGGCCGGGCGTGCCCCGCCTCCACGCACCTCCGTCGATGACCCCGTTGCTCAGGCCGTCCTTGTTGTCTGAAGTCAAGAGCAGCTCCACAATCCCTCGGTCCTCCAAGGCCTAGGGGAGAGAAATGAGGGGGTCACCGTCCACCCCTCCTCAGAGCTCCTGCCAGCCACGCCGCTGGGAAGGAGGCGGCAGGAAGGGAAGGAGGAGGAGCTTCCAATAAAGCATGTATTTCCCTGCAGAAAACAGACACACCCGCTCTGTCCATGTGCACGATGGTGGGCAGAGCTCCATCGGCTGGAGGTCCAGCGCGGCAGGGGCAGGGCTGCCCGGCTCAGGCACCCTTGGCTGCTCCCAGTCCTGCAAGGTGCCCAGAATGGCTACTGTGCGTCCCTAGACAGGACTACACAGAGGCCAGCTCGGCGAGGCCAGCTGCCGTACTGCCATCGGGCAAGAGGCCACAGGGACCCCAATTTCCCTGCAGAAAACAGACACACCCGCTCTGTCCATGTGCACGATGGTGGGCAGAGCTCCATCGGCTGGAGGTCCAGCGCGGCAGGGGCAGGGCTGCCCGGCTCCAGC
>NW_005370438.1:158431-164798 GCF_000412655.1 Myotis brandtii
ATTTTATTGATTTTTTACAGAGAGGAAGGGAGAGAGATAGAGAGTCAGAAACATCTATGAGAGAGAAACATCGATCAGCTGCCTCCTGCACATCCCCCACTGGGGATGTGCCCGCAACCCAGGTACATGCCCTTGACCGGAATCGAACCCGAGACCCTTCAGTCCGCAGGCCAACGCTCTATCCACTGAGCCAAACCGGTTTCGGCAGGTAACTGTCTTTTAAAGCTGTTCCTTCACATGTTCCGGGCACGGCGTGGCTGACTGTCCCATCAGGATGGACGACTGCCGCTTCCGGCATAGCCATCTGCCCAGCGCAGCTCAGGGCCAGTCAGTCCATACAAGTCCTTCACTCTCGGCCCTGCAGCACCATGAGGCACTGCCGTCCCCAATTAAACTCGATCGATAAAGGGCAAATGTGCGACAACCCTACTGAGACAAAAGTATGGCGAAAGAAAGCCCTAGCTAGTTTGGCTCAGTGGACTGAGCATCAGCCTGCAGACTGAAGGGTCCCGGGTTCGATTCCGGTCAAGGGCACATGCCCAGGTTGCAGGCTCGATCCCCAGTTGGGGGTGTGCAGGAGGCAGCCGATCAATGATTCTCTCTTATCATTGATGTTTCTATCTCTCTCCCTTTCTTTCTGAAATCAATGAAGATATATATATATATTTTTTAAAGCATGGAGAAAAAAATATGCTAGTTAAGAATTGGCACTGAGGGATGCGGTGTTACTGTGAGAAAAGCATCAGACCCCCTGTGACACCACAGCGCTCGAGAGGAAGGAGTGTGAGGAAATGAATCGCGAGGACACTTACTTTCTTGATGTACGGCAGGTAGGCGGGGTCTTTGTTGTAGGAACCGTACTCATTCTCCACCTGCACAGCGATGATGGGGCCCCCGTGCTTGTACTGGGGAGAGAGAAACAGTCCGAAGCCCAGCGTGTAGCGGGAACTGGATGGTCTCATTTCACTACACGTCTCACCAGGTACTAGCGTAACGTCCCATTGGGAAGCGAAAGTCTCCAAGGTCTGGCGTATGATTGAGAGGGATGGCAGCAAGACACAGAGTGGAGAGCCCCCGGCCTGTGATCCCCCACGGGAACATCACATAAACCACTGCATACTGGCCAAAGCAACTATAGGACAGCGGTTCTCAACCTGTGGGTCGCGACCCCTTTGGGGGTCGAACGGCCCTTTCACAGGGGTCGCCTAAGACCATCGGAAAACACATATATAATTACATATTGTTTTTGTGATTAATCACTATGCTTTAATTATGCTCAATTTGTAACAATGAAAATACATCCTGCATATCAGATATTTACATGACGATTCATAACAGTAGCAAAATTACAGTTATGAAGTAGCAACGAAAATAATTTTATGGTTGGGGGTCACCACAACATGAGGAACTGTATTAAAGGGTCGCGGCATTAGGAAGGTTGAGAACCACTGGTATAGAAGCTCTGGCAGCCAATCCAATGTTTAAACAGATAAATCAATGCCCAATCAAGAAAAAGACATTCCGCCCTCGCCGGTGTTGCTCAGTGGACAGAGCCTCAGCCTGCGGACTGAAGGGTCATCCCAGGTTCGATTCCAGTCTAGGGCACATGACCAGGTTTCGGGCTCAATCCTCAGTAGGGGGCGTGCAGGAGGCAGCCGATCCATGATTCTCTCTCATCGTTGATGTTTCCATCTCTCTTGCCATCTCCCTTCCTCTCTGAAATCAATAAAAAGTATTTAAGCAAAAGACATTCAAAAGGGTATGAAATTGCATGTTTTGCTTGGCCTTGCCCCACCCTTCTGTGGTGCAGCATGGCACAGTCAGGGGGGAAAAAAATCCTAATTCTGCATTCCTTCCCTCAAGGTAGAAGAAACACAATGGAACTGGTTTGCAGTGCTCTGGACTGACTGTGGTCTGTCCAGTGGACTAGTGTCTGTCTCCTCTGACTCGGAGCTGAAACAGGGTGGTATGTTGGCAACGTCTGGACCTCAGGTGTGTGTGTCTTTCTTTACAAACTATTTCTAGAGATTTCTGTTCCTTGGAGTGAGACGTGTTTCCATGTTTCTTGTTCGTCTGGTGTGGGTTTTTTTCTGAAAATTGGGTTTTTAAAAAGCTGTCATGTCTCCCCGTCTTTGCAAATTTGGAGGGAATGTCTTCACTATTTAATGGGCTCCTAAGCCTTGAGATCAGCCAGGATGAAGGCTTAAGACCTTCTCAGATATTTCTGGGGCATCTGTCCTGTCTAAACTGTGTGTGTGTGTGTGTGTGTGTGTGTGTGTGTTTCTCCCGCTGCTTTCACATGTCTTACTTCCCCAGAGTCTCACCCAGCGGCTTCTTGTGGCCTTAAGTGTTCTATCGGATCCCTCTGCCTCCACACGCTTGCCCCCAGGCTTCCAGGAGTCTGTAGTCCCCCTGACGTTTTCACATGCTTTACCTACTAGTCTTTAGAGAAACACACACACACACACACACACACGACTTACTAGACAAAAATGTTTAAACTGTGATAAATACGTACTGCTGATAGGAATGCAGATTGGTGTGGAAAGCAGTATGGAGTTACCTCAAAAAATTAATGAATGGAACTGCCTTAGGATCCAGCGATTCCACTTCATGGAATTTATCCCAAGAAACCTGAAGCACTAACTCAAAAGAATAGACGCAGCCCTATATTCACTGCAGGCGTCAGTCACCACAGCCAAAATGTGGAAGCTGCCCCAGCGTCCATCAGTACGTGAGTGGATGAAACAGCTACAGTACGTTCACACAACGGAATATTACTCGGCCGGAAAAAAAAGCAAGAACATTTCACCCTTTTCAGCATCGTGGATGGACTTGGAGAGCATTATGCTAAATGAGAAATTTCTCTTAGAAATAAGCCCATGAGAGAAAGACAAGTACCCTACAATTTCATTCATATGTAAGGATCTAAATGAACAAACTAAACTGCCAAGCAAAATGGAGACAGACTCATAGACAGAGAGCAGCTGACTATGAGCTCTGGTGGGAGGGTGGGGGGTTGTGGGGGTAGAGGGACTGAGCAAAAAAGATTTTAAAAAGAGAAAGATCTCCTGGACCGGGACATGTGGTGATTGTAGGGGGGAGGGGATGGGGAGAGGTAGAGGAGGGTATAGGGTGATGGAAAAAAATAAAATAAAATAATCAACCAATGAGTACATCGATTACAGGTCTCAGGCAGTGGGAAGGCATGAGCTCCTGTGTTGGAAGGAACTGGGAGCCCCTGGTCTGAGAGCTGCCCGAGGGCTGTTCACTCCCCGTAGGAAGGCAGGTGCTTTTACCTGGAGCGGCACCACCCTGGACATCAGGTGGTCAAAATAAAGGTCCACTGCTTCGGTGAAGCCCTTGTACGTCGTTCTCAGCCTCATGCCAGAGTCTCGGAGCAGCCAGCTTGAATAGAAAAAGTGGGGGGGGCATTAGTTCCACTGTTTGTGGGTCGCCCTGGGCAGGGCGATGGTGGCGTGAAAGGAAAGCCGTGTCCGAGTGCTCAGGAATGAGACCCGAGACGCTCCCACCCTACACCTTCCACCCGTCGGAGAGGAGCACGTGCGGCCCAGCTCAGCCCCGAACTCAGCCCTGCTCCCCGACAGGGGACACCAGCCTGGTGGCAACTTATGTCCAGCTTCGTGGCTCTAGGTCTGGCTGCCAGTCAGAGTGAGAAAAGCTTTTCATTGGCTGCAAGGCCCGGTCTTCCAGCATTTACTCTGCAATCTCTTTATGGAGGTGAAGCCAAAGGCGTTAGGCTGGGACTGCAGAATACAGAGGCAGCCTCCAGCGTCACCCAGAAAAGCAGATGGGAAGCAGGCTGTGCTGTGCGAGGCTAAGCTGCCTCCCGCTGCTCTGGCCCCTGCTCTGGCCTGGCTGCGGTTCCCGCTGACCCGGCTCATCTGCATCATCAGATCAACTATTCAGAGCTCAGCTCAGGGGAGAAGCAGGGAAGCAAGAAGATTCATTCTTCCTATAACCTGTCTGGGGGGGTCCCCATTCCCCAAGGAACACAGAACGTTGTTCCAGAGCTGAAGTCAAAGTACTTTCCATCTCATCTGAAATTCTGAGAAAACTCTTCTATTTTCTTACAAAAGGCCCTGATTCAGAAGTCCTGAACAGGGTCAGAAAGTATCCCTTTATGCGAGGTCACGATGGATGAGGGAGAGCGTTCTCCGCGGGACTGACGGCTCCCCGCCATCTCCAGGAGACAGGTCTGGCTGGGCATCCCCACGGGCACTCGTCCGTTTCCCAGAGGAGCGCACCGCCTGCCGGGGTTGTCCGTGGGCCCACCGCCTCTGCCACCCGAGCCCTGGATGGCCGGCGCTGCACAGGAGGGCGGAGGGCTGAAGTCCTCGCTGCTTCTGAGCTGAGACTTAAACCCTGTCCTCCTGTGCCCCCTCCGGCTCAGCCAGAGGCTTCTCGCTGACAGATTTTCAATCCCCAGGGGTGGGGGAGGCCACTCTGGCTGGGGTCACAGCCTGGCTGAGGGCGCTCTTGCCGAGATGAATGGCACAGGGACACAGGTGGTCCCGGGTAGTGAAGGAGATGGAGACAGAGCCTGCCTGTGCCCCTGGGGCCGGGCTGGGTAGCACTGGAAACCAGAGGAAAAACAAAACAAAACAAGGCAGAGGCGGGCGGCTGCGGTCTGGGGAGAAGCCAGTCCCGCAGGAGACAGCCTGGCAAACAGGCTCGGCCTCCCGCCCCAGGGGCAGCGCGAGGTGGGGGAGGAGCAGACCTGACCATCCGGAACACAGTGAGGAGGGGAACGATGACCCCTCTTAAAAAATGTATCTTTTTTTTGAGAATTAAAGGCAGTAATGAGGAGGAGGAGGCATGAACGTGGTGGCAGGTGAACCAGTTGTAGAAACTGGATCACACAGCCCTCCACTGGCCCCGGTGGGGCCTGCACATCCTAAGAGAACTCCTGAGGGCGGAAATGCAAAGATGAGAGAGCACAGGAAAGCAATCACTTGTTTCTCTGACACTTTAACAAACAAATGCTGGCCACATCCCCTAGAGTAGACACAGGCAGGCGGGTTTGATTCTCCCTATTTTGCAGACAGGAAGGTGAGGTCCAGGGCGGACAAATGGCCCAACTGAGGCCAACTCACAGCGGAGCCCTGGCGGAGCACATGCCTCGGGGAGTGCACCCCTAGGGGTGGCCGGCCCTGGGCCGTCCTCACCACATGGAAACCACATAGGATTAGACACAGACGGTGAGGGTGACATCGTTTACTAGTAAAATGACCCCCTTTGGGTGCTACTTATTCTAAAAAGGAACTTCAGTACAAAACAGAAAAATATACATACTTTAAACGCAAAATTGAACCTCTATTTGTGATTCACATTTTATATTAGCACACAGACAACTCAGGCTGTTGTGGCCAGAGGCCTCACAACCCGCTCACCTGGGCAGGCCGCCGAGGTCGATCTCGCTGCAGATGTAGGGGCCCGGACGCAGGATCACCCACAGCCCGACCTCCGCGGCCATCCGGACAAAGGCCCTGGGAAGGTCAAAGGCGGCCACTCTGAGGGCATCCAAGCAGGGGGTGGGGACGAGCCAGCACACGCCACAGGCGGCAGAGCTGCCCGGATCCTCTGCTGGCCTGCCCTCCTCTCAACCAGAGACAGGGAGAGTGAAGGGAAGGCCGAGCCCTCAACCCTGCAGCTGGCTTCTCACCAGCTCCCAGCCCAGGACCATCTGCACAGCCCACCGGGTCATGAGGAGGGGCGGGGGTGTCAGACAGGGGACGGGGTCCTCACATGAACCTAACCCAACCACCTTGCTGCCTCCAGGGCCAGCCCCCTCCCAGCACGGGTGGCGGGACCCCACTGCAGAGCAGAGCTGACAGGGGACCAGGCTCCTCTGGGCTGCAGTGAGGAGGGTGGGCTCAGGGTAGGCCTGGGCACCTGGGAGTAGCAGGTTCCCAGCTGGAGAGCACCTGGCCCCGGTGTAGAGCTGGCACAGGGCCCTGAGAACAGCTTCTAAGCAGAGCTGAGAGGCCACGATGGTCCCTCATCAACCCCCACCAGCCCCTCCCTGCCCCCAGGCCCAGGCCCAGGCCCAGGCCAGGTCACAGGAGCGGCAACAGCACGTACTCCAGATCCAGGTTCCCGGAGAAGTCAAATGTGCCTCTCTGTGGCTCGTGGAGGTTCCAGGGGACGTAGCTGTAACAGGAAAGAGTACAGGCATGGATGGCTCTTCATTTATTCCACCTCATCCCCCAGGTTCCCTCTTTATCCCTAAAACCCCTGTGATGCCCTAGCTCAGTGGTCAGCAAACCGCGGCTCACGAGCCACACGCGGCTCTTTGGCCCCTTGAGTGTGGCTCTTCCACAAAATACCACGTGCGGGCGTGCAC
>NW_005370438.1:164842-171855 GCF_000412655.1 Myotis brandtii
ATGCGCAGAAGTCGGTATTTTGTGGAAGAGCCACACTCAAGGGGCCAAAGAGCCGCATGTGGCTCGAGAGCCGCAGTATGCCGACCACTGCCCTAGCTGGTTTGGCTCAGTGTACAGAGCATCTACCTGCGGACTAAAGGGTCCTGGGATTGATTCCGGTCAAGGGCACAAGCCCAGGTTGCAGGCTCAACCCCCAGTAGGGGGCGTGCAGGAGGCAGCCAATCGATGATTCTCATCATTGATGTTTCTCTCTCTCCTTTCCTCTCTTAAGTCAATAAAAATATACTTTTTTTAAAAACTCCCTGATGGTGCACTGTCTCAGTGGTGCACTGTCTCAGTGACGTCAGGACTGGACCAAGAACTAAGTGAAGAGACGGAAGGCCTTAGAGAACCCAGGGCCAACAAGATGTGAAGATGTGGGTGAAGCATAAGATAGGACCACAGTGCAGCGTGGGCTGCTCAGAGTAGGATCTGCCAGGTCTCACCCATCCTGGCACCCTGGAGCCCCCCAGGCTGGGCTCCCACAGAGAAGCCCAGACACGGACTCCAGGAGCCCCTCGGGGGACGAGACATGGGGGAGGTTGGGGGGGGGAAGGGCAGCACTCACGTGGTGAGGGTGTTCAAGCCACAGGCTTTCATCTTCAGCAAGCGGTCCCTCCAGTATGCCCTGGGCACACGGAAATAGTGCACGGAGCCCCCAAAGATCCAGAAGGTGGAGTCCTCCAGCATGAAGTTCTGGCCCTTGGTGTGCAGCCCGGACTGCCGGTGTCTCAGCCAGGGAGAGAGCAGGCGGGGCCAGTGCAGCCTGCGGGGAGGAAAAGCGGTTGGGAAGCCTGGAGGCGCCCAGCGGCAGTGGCAGGGGCACCGGCAGAGACGGGCTTCCTCTCGGCTTCCGCTGGCTCACCTGGCCCGGCTGCAAGGCAAGAGTGAGCTGAGCTGCACTGAGGACCGAGGCAAACACAACCCTGGACATGGAGACAGTGCAGAGCAGCGGTCGCCAGCCGGTGGTCCGCGGACCACTGGTGGTCAGTGAGGTCCAAAAGGTTGGCGACCGCTGGTGCAGAGGACACGCGGGCACACAGCTGTGGGAAGGGAGTGCTAGTGGGCTGAGAGGCTGTCTTCAGGGTTGGGACTTGGGGGGATTTGGGAGGACCAGAGAGCAGGCCTCCTAAGCCATCTGACTAAACATCAAAGCAGCCACTACTTCAAATAGTACCTCTGAGCCACCTCCTGGCCACAGCTGCCCGGCTCGAGGTGCAAATACCTGTGAAGAGGCATCTGTGTTAGAAACGGCATCTATTCACGAACCAAATTTCCAGGTCTCGGTTATCATCTAAAGGTCAAGTGTCGTGCTGGCCAAGATCACCCGCCTGACAGACAGCCCCACCGGGGAGGCGACTGAGAAGTTTTAGTCCCGGAAAAGGCACCTCTTGACATCTCTGGGGTTGGCCACGGGGAGCCCTGTGGTTCTGTGCTCCGGTCTCCTGGGGGCTGCGAGAGAAGGCCGACAAGAGGAGCTGCAGCCAGAGTTTCCCGCGAGGAAGTTTAGGAAACGTGCAGACAGACAACAGCCGGGCGCGAATCTGGTGCAAAAGCAAATTTGCGTGGCTGCCTTTGCGGTACCCACTTCTCATGACAGTTCCTGGCACTTGAGGGCATCTTGCCCAGCAGGGCTCCCCTGCATAAAAAAGCGCCCTGAGCTGCTCTGGTCTTTCCATTCGTTCCGTAACACCAGCTAACGTGGTACCACCGCGACATGTGTCTGCTTAAGGCCCGGCTTCCCCCATTCAATCAGCGCTGATACACACTGACTGGGGATTGTCGTTGGAGAAGAAACAGATGTGTGGGAACCCCAAGGGGGGTTCCCCACAAACTGCCTGCGGCTGGTCCGTGCTGAGATCGGCACAGACACGGACTCTGTTAGAGCAATGAGAGGAATTGTATGTCTATTAAAGCGAATCCTAAGAAGCCAGGTATGCATATCTTTTCATTTCCCTTTTCTTGTAATTTTTTTTATTGCGTCTCCTAAAGCAACGGATTGGAATTTTAAGGAGAAAAGGAAAATGATTCTTCCCCAGACAGTGAGAAATACTGCTCTAGGCCAGAAGCAATGGCCTGGTGTTTGCCCCTGGGTATTATCTGAATAGCTCATCCTTTTCATATATGACCTGCTCACAAAATCAACTTCGCAAGAAAAGCACATGTGCTCTTGAAAGGGGCAATCCCACTGTCTTGCTGGGTGTGGGAGTGCAGAAGCAGTGAGTATCACCCCCCATTAAAAATACGCCCCGCCCGTCTATCCCAGGAGAAGTCCTACACAAGGGGGCCTCTTTTGCAATATGGCCTTTACTATCCAGAGCTGTCAATCTAAGCCAGTGGTTCTCAACCTTCTGGCCCTTTAAATACAGTTCCTCAGGTTGTGACCCAACCATAAAATTATTTTCGTTGCTCCTTCATAACTGTAATGTTGCTACTGTGATGAACCGTCATGTAAATATCTGATATGCAGGATGGTCTTAGGCGACCCCTGTGAAAGGGTCATTCGACCCCCAAAGGGGTCGCGACCCACAGGTTGAGAACCGCTGACCTAAGCCAAAGATACAGCTGAGTGGAGAGGAAGCAGCAGATATCCCCACACCAAAGGAACTCTGCTGAGTAACCGGGGACGGGGGGAGGGGGACTGGACTCCAGAGCCCTTTTCAGATACTAAATGTTCTACAAAGACCTCTCTAAGCTCCAGCATCTCCCGGATCTTCATCAGAGAGCACGCAAGACAATATTACGGAATTCTGAGTCACTTCAAAGACGAGGTGTTTATTTCACTCGCTACTTTTCCTTGACCTCAGATGGAGAGAACTCTTTGGCCAACTTTCTGATACCCCTGCTGTCAAGGCTGTGGCTCTTTGCTCCAAAGCTCCTGCGTATCCCAAACCCTGTAACCACAAATAATACCCCAATAATGGCCATGCTCGGCTCCCTGGTCCCTTTCAGACCCTGGCCAGCATGCACTGTGAGAGTCCCAGAGCCAGGGTGGCTCAGACACCCACCTCCCTGACTGAGCTACGCCCAGCGAGCCACTTGTGTCAGAGAGGACCCCTGCCGAAAAGGACACTTCCCAGGTGCTGAAAAAAAAGTCACTCCTGTAAGATGAAAGGGACAGCATTCAAAGCGCTCAAACATGCCAGGGATGTGACTCAGGCCTCAAGCCCAGCAGAGTTCTACGAGCAAAGCTCATAAAATCACTGACCTCACAGAATCTCAGGAAGTGAGGCACAATTTGTCCACTGTACCCTGGGAAGACAGGACTAGCCCGTGATTTGGATCAAAGTAAGCGACCTGGTCCCATTGTTAAGTTATCCACCTTCACGGAGGAGAAGTCGGACGGGTTCTGCCGCTGAAATCCAGAGCGAGCGAGGCAGCTCAGGGAAGCCAAGAACTTGCCCTTGAGGGGCGCCATGAGGGCTGCTTCCTGGCGGCTCTCCTCTCTCCTGACCTTCACCACCTAACGTCTCAGGTATGAGAGATGCAGAATGAATTCCATTACTGCTCAGGGGTGCATTTATATTAAGGAAAAAATCCTGAGTAGGAACCATGCCTTGATACTATCAAGCAGGCATTCTTGTGGCGTGTGAGGAGGAAAGGCAAAAAGACACGGGTCACATGACTACATGCATCACAGACCTCGAAGGAAAATGCCCAGTGGAGGAAGCCCAACCAAGTCAGAGCGCAGACTGCAGGATCACATTTCTATAAAACACTAAAAAGTTGTAACTGACAGATGGTGGTAGCGAGCAACAGATCGGTGTGCTTGGGGAGAGGGGAGCAGCGGCATAGGAGAGAGACGCAGAGGGGCACACGGAAATCTCTGGGGTTGATGGGTATCTTCACAATCTTCATGACGGTGGTAATCTCATAGGTGGGTACATATGTCAAAACTTAACAAACTGTACATGTTAAACGTGCAGTTTATCTCATGGCAACTACACTAAAATAAAGGTCATTTTTTTTTTATTGATTTCAGAGAGGAAGGGAGAGGGAGGGAGAGATAGAAACATCAACGATGAGAGAGAATCATTGCTCGGCTGCCTCCTGCACGCCCCCTACTGGGAATCGAGCCCACAACCCGAGCATGTGCCCTTGACTGGAATCGAACCTGGGACCCTTCAGTCCACAGGCCGACGCTCTATCCACTGAGCCAAACCAGCTCTAGCAAGGTCATTTTTTTAAAGACCATTGTTCAAGCTAAGATACTGAAGGTTGAAACCTTCCTCAAAAATCATCTTGGACCTTGTTCTTGGATAAGGTGTAATCAAACAGCTCTGACCTCGTATGAACTTGCCCAAGGTGAAATTCATGGAGAAAGGAAAAGCTGCAGCCACGTGGCCCCTCCTCCACCCAAATCCCTGCCTTCTGGGGTACAGAAAAGGGGCGGATCCTGACAGCTCAGCTCCCCAAAGCTTCCAGTGGAGTAACCAGGTCCCAGGTGACCTATATACCACTGGCCACCACCACGTTCCCAAGGACAGCTGGGAGAGGCCACCCCCCATCCCGCCCCCCCCCACACACACACACACTCAGTTTATGACCCAGTCAAAGCCAGAGTTAAAGCAGGAAGAGGATACGACAATGAGTAGTTCTCCTCTGGCCTCCAGAGACAATCCTTGGTGGCCACAAGGGTGATACAAACCAAAAAGATGCCCGAAAGACACATATTCTAAAGGACCCTGAGAGCTGGTCCTGGAGCTTCTCTGGCCTCTATCTTGTCTGCTGGGAAAGAAGAGATGGCCCTAGCTGATTTGGCTCAGGCGATAGAGCATCAGCCTGCGGAGTGAAGGTCCCGGGTTTGATTCCAGTCAAGGGCACATGCCTGGGTTGCAGGCTCGATCCCCAGTCGGGGACGTGCAGGAGGCAGCTGATCAATGATTCTCTCTCATCATTGATGTTTCTCTCTCTCCCCCCTCTCTCCCTTCATCTCTGAAATCAATAAAAAAAATATTTTTAAATAAATGCAAATAATAAATAAAAAGAAAGAAGAGATGGCAGGAAAAACAGTGACTGTCCTAAGCACTTCGAACTATTTCCACCAATTTAGGTCACAGCTATTCATTCTCCATTGCTCTTCCCTGGCAACTCCAGAAGCCTTCCACTGACTCCTCCTGTGGCCACCATACCCAGGTAGGAACACAATTAATTCACCTGCGAGAAGCTGAGGTTTCTTCACAGCCACTCGGCTGTCTGACAGCTCATCTCCTGTCCCTCCAGACACCAACAAACACCCAGCCTCCTTCCCACACCTTTTCCTGTGGACTCAGGGTGTCCTTGCCTGGCCCATCTCAAGCCCCTGCGTGCTCGCCCTCAGAATGGCCTGTCTGGGTCTGTGCATGGCCTGCTATATCCTTGACCTCCAACAACGAGCAAACTACTTGCTACTTGAACGAACACCCCTGGCCTTTCTCTCTGGGGTCTGGGCTCTTTGATGTACCGTATGCCAGAGGCTCCTGCTGCCTCTGCTTTGAGTAATTCTTCTGGGGTCTGCATCGGGCTTGTACTGGGAGGAGGGCTGAGCATCCTACCAGAGCCAGGACCAGTCATCTCCAAGGAGGAAAGGGTTAGATATCATCACAAGATCGGGGGGGGGAGGGGGGGTCAGTCTTGAAAAACAACTGTGGAAACGCTTCTTAAGTTTTCTGGGCCCCAAAATGAGGAGAGCACCATTTTCTTCTCCCATACGATAAAGGACATCCTCACCATCTCCCAAGCAAAGAAGACAGGTTACTCTTGAAAAGGTGTAAGTGGAAAGCGTTTCTAATTGGGATGCTGTGGCGGCCAAAAACGTTCTGATATTTAACTCCATCCAAGACTTCCCTCTACCTCCCTGGGAGGTTCAACGAAACCAGGAAGGGTGATGGGGAAGAAGGAAAGATCAAGCTGCCCCAGTTCTAATGGCTCAACCTCTGGCCTCTCCAACACTCAGTTCAGTGCCCAGGCATTTGTTACGGGCGGGCGGCCTGCTCTCCCAGCAAGACCTGAAGTTTTGAATATGGAAAGTGCCAGGCATCGACCTGAAAGATGTGGTCAGGGCTGCAGCATCCTATATATAGACTCAGATTGGAAAAACGCCAGGCAGGGGCACCTACACAGGCCGTGGATAAAGCATTCCATCACTAAACGCCATCACTGGCCACAGACATTGTGTAAGGGGAGCTGGCCGCTGGTGAGTGGTGGGAATGTGGAGAGAGAAGACAAACTAGTACCAATCCGGGAAAGGGGCAAATCAATCCAGGGCGGAGGAGCTGGGAGGGCTCCTGGGGCAGTGTTCTCGGACTGCGCTGGGCAGGCTAAGTCGGCCATGGCTGTGGTCACTGGCCTCTGGCCTCTGCTGAACAGATAAGCCTCCCAGCAGAACTGGTGGGGAATGTGGGGAGCTGGGAAAACAGCAGAAGGGGGTTCCCCAAGGCGGGGCAGTGATGAGGGACGTCGGAGAGGGATCTGAAGGCTGGTCCTGCCGACCTTCCAGAGGGCTGGGAGTTTCCACGAGAAAAGTAGAGCCCGCAACACGGACGCAGAGGAGTGGGGAGGCTCTAGGGCGCAGGCGCCTGGGGACTGGGAGGGCAGCGCCTAGTGGCCCCCAGAGGTCTGGGTCTCGAAGCAGGACCAGAGCTCTTGGCGGCGCACCGGGGCGCAGGGATATTGGGGAGCTGCAAAAAGGGAAAGGCCCGCGGGCTGTTCCCGGTGGGAACTCGGGATTCGCGGGTCGAGATAACGTGACCTGCAAGGTCTGCCTCCCTCCGGCCAGACGGGAGGTTAGACGGGAGAGAGAGAACGCGAGGTGTGGAGGGTTGGGGTGCCTGCAGACCGGCGGCGCCAGGCGGATTCCCTCACCTGCGGAGCACCAGGAAACCCAAGACCACGAGCAGCAGGAGTCCGAGCGCGCGGCAGGGCCTCCGCGGGGCACTCCACGTGGTCATCGTGTTCTCGCCGCGCGCAGGGACCAGGTTCCCACTCCAGCCGGC
>NW_005370438.1:171978-191841 GCF_000412655.1 Myotis brandtii
GCGGCGGCGGGATTCCCATCTCCGCGGGGGCCTCCCTGGCTCTGGTCTGCCTTCCCCGGTCTCAGAGAGGCACTCCAAGTATCGGAAACTCTTTTATATGCACCTGATTTGCAAACACATGTAGAAATACTGAGCACGTGTTGTGCAGTCCTGTACATGGTTGAACCCCGGACCACCCCCCACCCCCGCGCAGGCATGCATGGAAGGCTCCTCCTGCAAAGCCCACACAATCTTTTAAAACCATTTCCATTGTGGAGAGAGAAGAATGCGCAGCAGTGACTTATCATGTGAAAAGCCAGGACATTGTAGAATTTCCTCTGGACATTTTTTATGGCTTAGTGTGATTCACATTTGAATTTCATGGGGGAGAGGAGGTGCCTAGGGGGCAGCACGGAAACATTTCCTGCCTTTGGTTTCCACTAGTCCTTTTCTCCTCCTGACTGGCAGCACTCTTTACATTTTTTATTAAAAACAAAACAAAAAACACTCCAAATAAACCTCTCACATTTTAGAAAAAGACGAATAAACTTCTCTTATTATTGTACAGAATTCTATCACAAAGGACATTGTGTAGTATTTAGGCAAAACTTACGTTTTCTAACGATCACAAACTCAACTCATCTCAAGAACAAAATCCAAATATTACTGAAAGTGAATCGGAAACATTTTCTAGGGAGGCTATGTGTTTCGGAGCATCAGGGTTTCTAGAAAATAGCCCCCATTGTGCGTTTTAAAACCGTTTCCGCCCTGGCCAGCCGGTGTGGCTGGGTTGGTTGGAGCATACACGTGTACTGAGAAAGGACCTAGGGTCCACTCTAGGTCAGGGCACATGCCTAGGTTGCAGGTTTGAGTTCCCTACCGGGGCAACTGATGGATGTTTCTCTCTCACATCGGTGTTTCTCTGTCTCTGTCTCTCTCTCTCTCTCTCTCCCTTTTCTGTAAAAATCAATGAAAATGTCCCTGGGTGATGGTTAAAAAAGAACAAAACAAAGCATTTCCTACACTTGTACATAGTTTTGAACATGTAATGTTGATAGTAACAAAATTCGATTTTACTTCTCAGAACAATGACACAGAGTTTAGTGCAAAGGGTCCTTTTTCTAGCATTAAGCAAATATTTCATCAAGTAGCAAAATTTAAACCAAGGAGAGGCAAAAACAAACAAATGAAGGGGGTGGGGGAGGGGGGACATGCCACAATGAGCGAGGACAGCCTGGGGCTCTGCACAGGGTTCTCATAGCAGGGCCAGAGCATCTCAGAGGCAAGCCCAGGAAGCATTAGCGCTCTCTTAACACTCTCCAAGGCTATCGGTGCCTTTTCTCCATCTTTTAAGACACATAATTGCTTGATAGCTGTTAAGACTATGATGACAATCTTTTGGTATAATTTGGATAAAAGCAAGCCCAGGAGACAGGAGAAAGTGTCAAAGGTTAGCCCCCCTTTTTACCTGAGGAGGCCCATCCCAGACACCCTACACATTCACCCTCACTCCTGGTGACATGGCTGAGCAGTGGTACAATCTATGTATCAATTGGACTGGAAGGGGCCTCTGTACATTGGGGAGGAATGTACTTGAATGCCATCGTTGGCCTTGATAGTCCAAAAATATCACTCTTTAGCCCCAACCTTTGAAAAGATGAAAAGCCAATGATCTAATTCAACAACATCTCATTCATTAAGAAGGAATCAATAAATGTTTAATGACCACTATATGCCAAACACTATTCTAGGTGCTCGGATACATCACTGGGCAAAACAGACAAAGATCCCTTTGACACTTATATTCTAGCTGCAGAAGAAAGACAATAAAAAATTAACATACAGCCAGACCGGTTTGGCTCAGTGGATAGAGCGTCGGCCTGCGGACTGAAGGGTCCCAGGTTCGATTCCGGTCAAGGGCATGTACATCCCCAGTGGGAGGTGTGCAGGAGGCAGCTGGTTGATGTTTCTCTCTCATTGATGTTTCTAACTCTCTATCCCTCTCCCTTCCTCTCTGTAAAAAATCAATAAAAATATATTTTAAAAAAATTAACATACAAATGCATAAATTGTAAAGTATGTCCAAAGATGATAAATGCCATAGCAAAAAGAAAGTAGATAAAGGAAGGAACAGTGGGAGTCTGGTGGGAAGGCCTACACAGAGGAAGTCCTACTGAACAATGAATGGAAGAAAGACCTGGAAGGTGGGAGTTAGCCAGGCATGCTGGTATCCGGAGGGAGGACTCTTCAAGCAGAGAGAACCTCTAGTGCAGAGGCACTCAGGCACTCATGACACTGTGTTCCAGGAACTGCAAGGAGGCCAGTGTGGGAAGAGAAGGGGCGGCAAGAACTGCTGGAGGTGAGGTGGGAGAAATACAGGGGCCCGGTCATGTGGGGCCTTTCAGAGCAGGGCTTTGACCTGAATGAAAGGCAGAGCCATTGCAGGCTTATGACACGACACCAACTGTGCTTTAAACGTTCACTCAGGCTGCTGTGTTGAGAATCACCAGGAGTGCACAAGAGTAGAAGGAACTGGACCAGTGAGGACACAGGCTGCTGCAGTAATCCATGTGAGGCCGTGTGAGAGATGATGTCTCAGACAAGGGTGGTAGCAATGGAGGTGGATTTCTATAAATATTTCGAAAGCAGAGACAAGAGGACCATTGTGACGTTGGGATTGCTTGTGGGGTGAGAGAAAGAGAGAGGACTGAAGGATGATTCCTAATGTGGCGCCTGAGAAACTGAAAGAACGGGAGTTGCCATCATCTGAGATGAAGACGCTGAGGAATGGGTGTGGAGGGAAATATCTGAAGCTCTGAGCAGGCTTGTTGAGTCTAAGGTACCTTTGAGACTCTCAAGTAGAGAGAGCATGTGAGCTGTTAAATACACAAATCTGAGATGGAGATGTAAATGTAGGATTTGACAGAGAGTTGAACCTGGATGAGATCACCAATGAAGTGCAAGAGAACCAAGTGAGCCCTGGGGCACTCAGTATTGAGAAAAGAGGAGGAAGAGCGAATATGGGCTAGAAAGAGCAGCCAGTGAGGCAGGAAGAAAGCTCAGAAAGGAATTTTAATGGGTATAGGGTTTCTTTTTGGAATGACAAAAACATTCTGGATTGATTGAAATATATTTTTATTGGTTTCGGAGAGGAAGGGAGAGGGAGAGAGAGAGAAACATCAATGATGAGAATCATTGATCGGCTGCCTCCTGCACACCCCACACTGGGAATTGAGTCCGCAACCCAGACATGTGCCCTGACCGGGAATCGGACCGTGACCTCCTGGTTCCTAAGCCAATGCTCAACCACTGAGCCACGCTGGCCGGGCGAACATTCTGGATTTAGATGATGGTGATGATTACACAACCTGTGACTATGCTATACTAAAAACCACCGAATTGTACATTTTAAAGTGTGAATTTTATAGTATAAATTATACCTTAATTTCAAAAACTTTTCTCAAGAGTAAAGCACTTCTATTTACCTTTTTCTATGTAGAGAAAAATACATTTATTTTATATATTTTGAGGCTAAATTTTTAGGATCAGACAACTCTGGAATTATTACATTGTTCACATGAATCTTTTATCACTGTTAGTCACCTTCTATATCTAGTAACACCCTTTGTCATTCAGTGCGTTTAGAAATGATGTAATCATTGCATCTGAAATATAATGCATTCTCATGATCTTCACGATGATTACTTCTGGTTTCCTCTATTAGTCTGTAGTTTATCCATAGATTTCCTGAGTTTGAGTCTAGAGCCCTGGAAAATGAAGTGTGATGTAGGAATTGTGTAGGTACATGACAGAATTCTCATCCAGTAAACCAGCCGTTCAGATTCTTGGAAGAGAAGATAAACTTACTCCTCTGTCCCCATCCCAAACAGCGAGGTTTCCTCCTCCCTTGGGATCCCAGATTATTTGCGACATTTCTTGCAGCTTGTAGGCACTATCTCTAACAAGGTCATAACCTTTTGCTATAGGACATCGGTTTTAATTTAGGCCAAATGCTATATTTTGATTATAAGAATATGATTAGTTGTCATAGGGTCATTTGTAAAAATTGGTTGGCTTATTCATGCATATGCATCTCATCTCACTAATATCTGGGCACTACCAGCAAGAGCTGAGACTATACCCAGAGAGCTGAGGAGCAAGAAGACAGAGTGCTCAGGGCCAAGCTTCGCTGTCAGACAAGTCAGGACCAAACAACTAAATGTCTATTCCTCCTCTGATTGGAGGTGATGCACCAGGTCACCTTGGAAACATGCAGGCTGCCGGAAAATGCCAGGAGACATTGTGCACTCTCCCCTGCATTCCCCCTCCTACAATGCACGCACACGTACACACACACACCACATACCAGTACACACACACACCAGGACTTTGCCATCTTACTCTTTCTTAGGCCAGAGACCCTTCACTTCCTCCCAACTGAGTATGAAGAAGCAGAGATACATCCAGCTTGTTTTTATTTTATTTTATGTGCCTAAAGGCACATTTACGTAGAGAATAACCTGCTAAGGACTAAGCTTTAACTACGTAAATCTAGTCACTGAAGATTTGAAGGCTCTTTTAAGGCCTAAAAATAGGCATCATATGACTATTCTACAATATATATAACAATTTCCCTAATGAATATTATTTCCAACATTTGCTGTTGCAGACAACAGTGTGTTTGGTATTCTAGACATAAATCTTCCTCCTGAAAACCTGCTGGTAGACGAATTCCAACAATCCACCAAAAAAAACGTCACAACACAGTCTTACAGCTTCGGTTTATCTGTAGTTTGGAGGGACGAACCACTCTTGCTTCTTTCAAACACGATGATCTGGGAAGAACAGAAAGGCTCACAGTGAGAAGTGGTGAGCCTGTTCAATACAGGATGAGAAAGATGCTGTGATCTGCATCCTGGGGATGAAGGCAGATCTGAAAATGTGTGAGACGTAAAGGCAGGGATCAGGGTGACTCACCTCATTGTCTTCCGGATGCAGCCAGGCCCCAGGAAGGTAAAGTGTTTGCTGTGGTCCAATATTCCAGTATCGCCCAAGGTTACGGCCATTGATGAACACAAATCCATAACTCCAGTCCTGGGAGGGATGGAGGCTTGAGACAGGGGGACAGATTCACACGGGCAACATACAATCTAAGGCTCTTGGGGAGTGAGAACAAGACGGAGATGCTTCGTGGTCCTGACAGTGAGTTCACAATGGGATATGTTCTAGAACAAGCATGTCAAATTCAAGGCCCGCAGGCCGCATGCGGCCCACAACGAATATTTTTGTGGCCCAGCCAATATAACGGTATGTAAGAAACATTTTAATAAAAATTTCATAACTTAATTTTTACAATATCCTGTTATACATAATTATTAATAATGAACTACAACGTTCGCTAATGACTGATGATTATAACCGTGTTGCATTCATTTCCCTTACGTGCCTTACGCGCAGGCACACCATTTCTCTCCACTAATACTAGCAGCGAACTGGCCACGTCATTAGTCTTGTACTAACTTGTTTGCGCAACAGGAAATATTTTGCTTTTGGAGAACAAGAAAAATAGGTTTATTTACATTACGCTTATTAATTTGTGCAGTTATTCAGTGTTTGGTAAGTTAATGTTGAAGAAAAAGTATTAATTTTTATTAAAATGTTCCATTATTTTATGTTGGCGATGACTCATTTATCTCAGCCCTTTGTATTCTGCATGTCTCTATTGAAATAAACCTACGTTTCTATGAAGCTTTTGCTTTTTTGCGGCCCACATACACTTAAACCTTGTTTATTTGGCCCGTGTTAGCCTTTGAGTTTGACATGCTTGTTCTAGAAGGTCTACCCTGCTGTACCTGGTCTAAGGATGACAGAGGAAAGCATGAACAACCTTTCGATGCTAATGTTACTCTTGTTCCTGCCCTCTGATATATAATGCTATATATTCTTTTAAAAGCAGGTCTTCCAGAAATAAGTCCTAGGTTAAACAGAGATGGACACTTCTACTGACAACAGCTATAAACGCGACACCATTTTTTTTAATCTTTTTTTTTTTAATATATTTCTTTATTGGTTTCAGAGAGGAGGGGAGAAGGAGAGAGATAGATAGAAACATCAATGATGAGAGAGAATCATTGATTGGTTGCCTCCTGCACGCACCCCACTGGAGATTGAGCCATAATGCTATATATTCTTTTAAACGCAGGTCTTCCAGAAATAAGTCCTAGTTTAACAGAGATGGACGCTTCTGCTGACAATAGCTATAAACGCGACACCATTTTTAAATCTGGTTGCAATGCAATGAAGAATTACAGGACCAAAATCTGGGAGAAGAAAACTGAGAAACAAGAAGACATGGGAACAGTTTTTCCACTAGAGACAGGAAGAAGTGCTGGGAAGCTGAGCAGAACTTCCATAGCCTCGCAAGCTTAGAGGAACCGAAAGTGGATACCGGGGAACCTTATTAAATAATAAACAGTTTACATTCAATATTATTCTGTATTAGTTTCATGGATACCGCATAGTGGTTAGATGATCATATATTTTATAAAGTTTCCCCCCACCCCGATATTTTAAGTACCCACCTGGCCCCATACATAGTTATTACAATATTACCGAATGCATTCCCTAGGCCAGGGGTCCTCAAACTTTTTAAACAGGGGGCCAGTTCACTGTCCCTCAGACCATTGGAGGGCCGGACTATAGTTTAAAAAAAAACTATGAACAAACAACAGGCAGGGAGGCAAAAACACCCGGCGGGCCGGATAAATGTTTTTGGCGGGCCGCATGTGGCCCTCGGCCGTAGTTTGAGGACCCCTGCCCTAGGCTATAATTCACATCTCTGTGACTGTTCTGTAACTACCAATTTCTACTTCTTAACCCCTTCACCTTTACCACCCAGTTCCCCAACCTCCCTCTCCATGGGCAATAGTTTGAACAACGATGATAAATTAGAAAGATTGAGCAATGCTGGATGACTGGGTTGGAGGTGAGGAGGGAAGGGAAGTATTCTTGCCTGGAACACCATGGCTTTGCTTCAAGACTCTTTAAGAAAGAATAGATGTAACAGAAGAAAAACAAAAAATAAATAAATAAAATTTTAAAAAGAAAGACTAGGCGGTTGAGAGAGCAGAGAGAAGAGGGCGCTCACTTACCAGCAGCCTCAGGAAGGTGTCCCTGGGAGAAGGGCCAGCCTTCAGGGTGCCCAGGTAGAAGGCAGGGCCCAGGGAGCTATTGGAGACAGGCCTCCAGGCGGCAGAGCGGAGCCTGGAAAAGGGGCCACGCCTTGAGGGAGAGGAAAGCCCCTGATTCTAGCCCCAATATGGACCCGGGTTTCCCACGCAGGGACTAGGGCTCCGTGTCTATGGGACATGCAGACGTGAAGTATTAAAATGAGAAACGGGAGACTTGTTCTAGGACTCCAGTCCTGACTCTAAAGACTCTATCATCCCGAGTAAATCACTTCCGTTCTCGGAATCCCGGGCTCTTCGCCTGCCAAGTGAAGAGTTTGAAATCTCTGAGTGCCCTGACCCTGCCAAGTCTCCCGGGAATAAGTGGGAACATACCTGTCAAAGAAGCTCGTTTTCATTTCCAGAGAATAGATAGTGAACCCCTCCAGGGGGGTGCTATTGATGGTCACGGGTCCGGTTACTCCTGCAGGGGGAGGGAGGAAAGACCACGGCTAGCCACTGATGCTCTCTCTCTCTCGGTGTCTGGGACAAAGAAATGCAGGCAGCAGACATCTTGTGCCGGGCTTCAGCCAGGAGGGCAAACACTTGTCTGACTCGCTGCGACTGAAGGTTTCTCCTATGTTTTCATACACAAGGCCGGCCGAGGAAGTCCCCCACTTAATATCAGAGCTTTTGCCCAGCCGGCATGGCTCAGTGGTTGAGCATCAACCTATGAACCAGGAGGTCATGGTTCGATTCCAGGTCAGGGCACATGCCTGGGTTGCAGGCTCATTCCCCAGTAGGGGGACGTGCAGGGCACAACCGATCCATGATTCTCTCTCATCATTGATGTTTCTATCTCTCTCTCCCTCTCTCTTTCCTCTGAAATCAATAAAAACATATTTTTTATAAAATCAGAGCTTTTCCTGAAATTCCCCAGATGGGCCTGGATCCTGCTCTAGGACAAGCCAGCACCCAACCAAGCCGCCCACTCCTGCCCTGGAGAAATGAAGGAGGCAGGACAACAGAGAGGGAAGGAGTCCTCACCTTCCGTCCTGGATCCTAAGTCTCCCCCGCCCGCCTACGTGGCTCATTCTTCCCTCCCAGCTCCAACTCAGCCCCATCTGAGGGTCTGAGTGACCACAAAGAGAACAGACAGCCTGTGTCTCAGGCCTAGAGCCCACCTTTCCTCTGGTCTTGAATTTTCCATGAATAGTTGACTCGTCCTTGGTTCTCCACCAGAATCCTCAGGAGCTGGCATCCCTGTTGGGGACAGACCAGTTCACGGAACCCACACAGCCACACAGGGGGATACTCTAGAACCCCCTTTCCTCTGAGTCCCACATAGAAAGGCAAGCATGTGGGAGACAGGACGCCCCCGAGCCCGGCCGTCCGTCCTCTCTAAGGACCCCGTGTGCTCCCATCCCACACCCAGCCTCTCCTCTCTCCCGCTGGTCTGCCTTAGGGAGGCCAGAGAGACGCAGTTGTGCTTTGATAGAGACCAGACCCGCGGCTGATGGTTGGCTCAGGGCTTAAAGGGGAAATTCCATTCACACCGAAGCTTGTATTCTGCAGCTCCTGGTGTATCCGGGCCTGGGAGAGGCGGTTATGCTCAGAGCTCTAGACAAACACTTCCTGCTGGGGCCCTAAGTGACCAGCGATGCCAAAGGGCCGAGGTAGAGATGAGGCAGTCATCTCAGAACCAGGGAGCGGTTGCATTTGAGTCGGAGGTCCAGCAGCATCGAGACTCCTGCATTACCTACCTTGACTTTAGGGATGCGCAAGTTCTGATTACCACCATCCAGGGTCCCTATATGTGTCTCGTTCAAAAACACCTGCAAAACAAGAGCTGGGGTCAGACCGGCAGGCCTACCTGAGGGGAGGGCCGAGAGAGGCTCTGCTTAGGGAGGAGGTCATTGTAAAGAAGGCACCAGCCTCGGTGCTCACACTTGGCTGGGAGCTGGCAGGGAGGCCCCAGTGGACTTGGTTGTGATAAAGCAGAAAGCCAGTCTCTTTGGTGTGAGCTTATGTTCTCAGTGCCTCACACATAGTAGGTGCTTTAAATGACTACCAAACAGCCCTAGCCGGTGTGGCTCAGTGGATAAAGCGTCAACTTGTGGACTGAAGGGTCCCCAGGTTCCATTCCGGTCAAGGGCACTTAGCCGGTTGCGGGGCTTGATCCCCAGTAGGGGGTTTGCAAGAGGCAGCCGATCAATGGTTCTCTGTCATCACTGATGTTTCTATCTCTCCCTCTCTTTCTCTCTCTCTCTATCAGTAAAAATATTTTTAAATAAAAATAAACAAATTACTACCACACAGCACAGTTGACCAGCGATTAACCACCCTTCCCAGTAGCAGAGTTGGGCTACATGTCCTGCTTACCGCCGCAGACAGGCTGCTGGCCCCTACCTGTGCCGTGTCTCGAACCTTCGCACGGAGCCAGCCTCTGGCGCAGATGGGTGTCTCATAAAGCACGAACCCGTAGGACTGACCGTTCCCAGCGTTGATGGGGAGACTCTCCATGTTGACGGGTGCGCTGGATATGACCGGCTGTGAGAGCCGTGGTAGAAACGCGAGCTGCATGCTGAGAACTCAGGATCCTCCCCCTGAGACCCTTGTCTTTTTTGTTCTGCCTCCTAATGATCCCCAAAGTCCTTTGGATGAGAAACGCTAAAACATCTATGTGCTGATGCTTTATATCTCCACTGAGCAGGAGACTCAGGGCGGGTGCGGGGGCACGGGCAGGGGCATGGGACAGGGAGCAATGGCTGTCATCATCAACTGATGAACAGAGCAGATAAGTTTTGTGCTATCATCACTGAAGTTGAGGAAAGAATTATGCACTAAATAAGCATGTATTTAGCCTCTACAATGTGTCAGGCACTTCTTTTTATCTAAAACGATGATAAGAAGAGGTAAAATCAGTCTGAATTCAAGACTTGACATGTTTCAAACAGTTTCCAAACTTTTCTTTAAAATAGGGCAGATTGTCTACTTTTAAAGGGAGAGCAGGGACCTGTAGAACTTCTGAGGTTTGGCCTAGTGCCGTGGTCGGCAAGCTGCGGCTCGCGAGCCACATGCGGCTCTTTGGCACCTTGAGTGTGGCTCTTCCTAAGCCTTAGGAGTACCCTAATTAAGTTAATAACAATGGACCTACCTATATAGTTTAAGTTTAAAAAATTTGGCTCTCAAAAGAAATTTCAATCGTTGTACTGTTAATATTTGGCTCTGTTGACTAATGAGTTTGCCGACCACTGGCCTAGTGGATGGCGAAAATGAATCAGAAACTCAGTTTCCCGGTTCCAAGCTCAGCAGCCTTTCCCACAGGGACCATGTGGACCCACAAGGACATTCACCAAAGGGGTTCATCGGAGCTGGGAAATAGGACCCTCTCATGCCCAGCCTCTCCCCACCCCACTCATTCTTCCAGTCCCAGCAGCCCCTTCACAGTCCACCAGGAAGGAGCGTGTGGTCTGACCCCATAGTTCTAAACTGGGGCAGCATGCAGAGAATTCGTTTTCACACTGTCCAGGGAAAAGCCTTGAAAGAATTTATCTCTGTGTGGCTGAAGGCCTTCTCCCCCTAATGCCCAGGCAGTACTCACCTCGTCTAAGTGCTGTAGGGCATCCCACAGCGGCAAGTACAGGGATGGTCTCACAGAAGGGTACACAGCCTTCGGAATGAGCTCAGGTAAGGGGGGCAGGGGAGATGCTGCAATGAAAGTGGGCCATGGGCAAGATGTGCCTGGAGCAGCTACTGCCCTCTCCCAGCCTCCCCATCCCTCTACGTAAACTCTCGTATCCCAACCAGTAAAGGGGTCCTCTCCTGGCGCATGGCTACACTTCTCCAAGAGTGAGGAACAACTGTCAAGAACGAGGTTGCAACCCTAGCCGTTTGGTTCAGTGCATAGAGCATTGGCCTGCGGACTGAAGGGTCCCAGGTTCGATTCCGGTCAAGGGCATGTACCTCGGTTGCAGGCTCCTCTCATGCAGGAGGCAACCCTTCCATGTGTTTCTCTCACATCAATATTTCTCTCTGTCTTCCCCTCTCTCTTCCAGTCTCTCTAAAAATCAATGGAAAAATATCCTTGGGGGAGGGATTTGAAAAAGAAAGAAAGAAAGAATGAGGTTGCAGCCATTCTGTATGCATGGAGAGCTGACAGATACAGACCCGGAAGGGGTAGTGTTGGCCGTGTAGACTGAAGGCCCCTAGGGGGCAAGACCTCTGCCTTATACCTTTCGGCAAAGCCAGTGGTTACCTACTTTCTAGCACATAGTAGACGGTTAGTTAACTTTCCTTAGAGAAATAAAATTACATAGAATGATTTTTGCTATTGTCTATACGGGTATTATGTTATACATTATATTAAGAGCTTCACGAACAGTAATTTTCACAATCATTACAGAAGACGAGTATCATTGTGTTCACGTTTCAGGGAAGAAACCGAGGTTTAAAGGGCTTAAAAATACTCATGCGAGACCACACAGCTTTTACGTGGGAAGACCAGGATTCGAACTTGTGACCCTTGCTCTGAAGCCCTTCATGAAGCTTGTGCCCACAGGGGAAATCCTGCCCTGTCCTCGCCCTTCCAATACACGAGGAGGGCCAGCCCTCAAGTAAAAATGGTGGCTGGGTACCTAAGACGGATCCAAGGAGTTTCCGAAGCTTGAAGTATTTTTTGGTGTAATCCCCGGCCTCTGTCAACACAGCATCATAGTCTGCAAGACACCAGGGAACGTCACTGGCCAGGCAATCCTGCCAGGCAGACCCCGTTTCGGCGCTTCTGGCAGAGATGGGGCAGGGCCACCAGAGGGAGACAGAAGACACATGGTCCCCACCCCTGGCCCGGTCCATCCCAGGCTAGGCCTTGTGGGACCAATGCCAATCTAGCTAGGAGTGTTTCCCATCGCCCTTCCTGGGACTCTGAGGCTGCCGGGCCACTTAGCTCATCCTCTGCTTCACTCTCTTCTTCCTTCCATCTGGATTGCCCAGCTGTGCCCATCGATGCCCTTCTAGCAATCACCACTTGTTCTCTCTCTCTCTCTCTCTCTCTCTCTCTCTCTCTCTCTCTCTCTCTCTCGGTTCAAGTCAAGGTGTCAGTGTACATGAACTTTAGGTCCTCAGCAGCCCCATCTACTGCAATGATAGCCTGTTGTGGGCATTATGAATATCACAGAAGAAAGATAAATAGATCAGAACATCATCAATTCTCAGCATGGATTATAGGTCAAGAACTCAGGGATGCCAGAATATGTTTTCGGAGCCTCCAGCACCCCCACTGCTGGAGGGGGACCAAACCGGCGATCACTTGCCATAGCTGGTGACGACACTGCTGTGTTCCCCCAAATCCGTGGCCCCATTTATGAAACCGAAGTTGGTTCCCCCGTGGAACATATATGTGTTGAAGGAGATCTCAGCTTTGATAAATTCAGACACAGTTTTTACAACATCTGTGGAGGAGAAATATAAGAAAGTAGAGAAAATTAAAACCACAAATCTGAAAAGATAGATGCACCTCCTATGTTCATTGCAGCATTTTTACCACAGCCACGATACGGAACCTAAGAATGTTCATCTGTAGTCAACTGAAGAAAGAACAGGTAGTACGTATATTCCTGGAATATTACTCAGCCGTGAAAAAGAATGAAATCTTACCATTTGCAACAACACGGATGGACCTGGAGGGTATTATGCTCAGTGAAATCAGTCAGACAGAGAAAGACAAATACCATATGATTTCACTTACATGTAGAATCTAAAGAGGAAAATAAATGGACAAACAAAACAGAAACAGACTCATAGATCACAGACTGATGGTTGCCAGATGGGAAGGGGGATGGGGGACTGGGTGAAAAGGTGAAGGGATTAAGAGGTATAAATGGGTAATTACAAAGAAGTCCTTGGGGGGGGCTGGTAAAGTACAGCCTAGGGCAGTGATGGCGAACCTTTTGAGCTCAGCGTGTCAGCATTTTGAAAAACCCTAACTTAACTCTGGTGCCGTGTCACATATAGAAATTTTTTGATATTTGCAACCATAGTAACAAAAAAATCAACCAAAAAAATGAGTTCGCGTGTCACCTCTGACACGTGTGTCATAGGTTCGCCATCACTGGCCTAGGGAATATAGTCAATGATGCTGTAATAACTATTAGTATGCATGGTGCCTGGTGGGTACTAGACTTACCAGGGGGAATCATGTTATAAATCATATAAATGTCTAACCACTGTGCTGTACATCTGAAACTAATATACAATAATATCGCCTGTCAAAACAAACATTTAATATCGCTAATTAAAAAAATGGAGAGAAGACAGACATCGCTGATGAAATCTTATCATTCTCAATCCCATCCCACTCTTAACTTCTTTTGTTCTTCAACCTTTGCTAAGATTCTAACCAGAAAATAGGTGGGATTGGCCAGAACTACTCTAGCAACCATGTCCTGTTTCCTCAAGCCTTTTTTAAAAGTTATTTTTCGCAGAGTATGGACATAATTGGACTCCTAACAATATATATTAGACAATAGCCTAAGAACCATTATGCCACTTATATATCTAACTAGAGGCCCGATGCACAAAATTTGTGCAAGGGGCACTCGGCCCTCACAGCCCCACCTTCATCCAGAAGGTTGTCCGGAAGGACGTCCGATCTAATTAGCATATTATGCTTTTATTATTATAGATGTTCGTTATGGTTGGCTCTTCACGGTTGGTATGACTTTGAATGGCCCGTTTTTCCTCTCAGGGCCTCTTCTTCCTTATTTGTTCAATGAAGGGCCTTATTTCCACGTACCACATCATAGGACTGGTGAGAGAATTAATCGCTGAGAGAATATATGTATAAGAAACAAGTCATAATGCCTGACATATAAGTGATCAGAAACATGTTGTCTGCTGGTGGGGGCGGGGGTGGGGTTCTATTTTTCAAGCCAACGCAGACTTTGCTCAGTTGCCTCTGAAGGAGAGAGTTGGTCCTCTCTCCTCCGGGTACCAGCGAGCTTGTTTTCATAATAGTGATAGCAAAATACCTTTAGTAGCAAAATACTTGTATTAACCACGTTGGTCAGGCGCCGGTCTGAGTGGTGTACGTGGATTGACGAATTTATCCTCACAGCAGCCCCACGAGGTAAGTTACACGCTGATCCCCCCTTTGGGATGAGGACACACTCGGAAGGGAAGGAAGGCTGCCTTGGTCACGGGGCTCCGGCTGAGAGCTGGACTGAATCCTGGCCCTTGGTTCCAGGATCTACCCTCTCAACCATCACTGCCGGCTTCTGATAATGACTACCATGTGCCATCCCCCCAGCAATGGCCTGTGTAATCCACAGAGATGATTAAGAATGTTGGCGAGTGGCCCTAGCTGGCTTGGCTCAGTGACTAGAGCATCGGCCTACGGACTGAAGGGTCCCAGATTCGATTCCAGTCAGAGGCACACGCCCAGGTTGTGGGCTCGATCCCCAGTAGGGGGCATGCAGGAGGCAGCTGATCAATGATTCTCTTTCATTATTGATGTTTCTCTCTCTCTCTCCCCCTCTCTCTCTTCCTCTCTGAGATCAATAAAAATACATTTTTTAAAAAGAATGTTAGCAAATGCATCCCCTTCTTCAGAGATGTCATACTCTCAGAGGCCCTCTGTCACCCCCTTGATGCCCCTTTGCGGGTCTGTCCCTGTCTTTCCTGTCACTGCATCCTCTTTGTCTGCTTCAAGCACTTGTCAGATAGTGAGTGTTTTACTTCTTGCGTATCTGTCAGCTCCCCTAGAACACAAGCTCCCTGGGGTAGGAACCAGGTAATTTTTCTTCACCAGGGCACCGCCAGGCCTAGCCATGTCCCCGTCCGGACCATGTGTTGAATGGACAGTCGTGGTTGAATGAGCTGATGGACTAGCAGGGAAGTGTGTGAATGACCCATGAGCTGGGATACCTCTACTTGGTCCAAACACTGAGAAACACTTACCGTCCGCATCTTTAACCATGTGTTTACCTCCCCACGTGTCGAACCAGCCGACCCAGTATTCCATAATCATAATGGGCTTATCTCTCTAGAAACAAACCAAATGACACACGAAGTCAGACAAAAAGAAAAAAAAGTCGGAAACACTGAATACAACGGATGAGAGTTGGAGGAACTTGGGCTTCTCACTTGTTTCCAAGTCAGCCCGTTACACCTCTTGCTTCTCTGTTTCCCTAGACATCACGATCACCTTCTATCATTCCAACCTTGTCATTCTCGAAGCTGGTGTGGAAAGAATCAGCTTTGGAATCACAAAGACCTGACTGCAAGTCCTCACGTAGAAACTGAAGCTCAAGGGTCACATGCTGGTAAGGTCAGAGACACAACTCAAGCCCAGGGCTGAGCCAGACTAGCAGCCACGGAATTATATTGTCGATTAACGACATCATTCGGAGGAATCCAAGATGGCGCGTAAGAGGGAGTTCCACTCACCCCCTCCCTGGACCACATCAGAATCACAACTAAATTGTAGAAAAATCAACCTGGAGAACCATCTGAAGACTAGCCGAATAGAAGTCTTATAACTAAGAGGTGCAGAAGAAACCATGTTGAGACTGGTAGGAGGGGCAGAGGTGCAAAAAAGGGCTGGCCTTGCACCCACGTGTGGCGACTGAGAATCTGGAGGGATATCTCAGCAGCAGAGGTTCCCCCTGAGGAGCGAGGGGTCTCAACCCCACGCTGAGCTCCCCAGCCTGGAGCCCAGTGCTGGGAAGAGGAGCCCCTATAACATGGGCTGTGATAATCAGCAGGGATTCTGTCTGCCCAGATGAGATGGGCCTCTGCTAGAAACCCAGGTGCTCTCTTAAAGGACCAGCACACAAAATCTCATTCATGGGTACGCACCCTGGGCTTCAGCAGAGGGACAGCAGCTCTGAGGGGACCTGAGTCATCAAGGGAGAGACTGGGTTGTGTGGCTTTCGGGAGAGGGCTGGAGGGACAGCCACCAATGTCCCTGTGCTGAGTCCCTCTTCCAACACTGCATTCCCCTCCATAGAGCATTAGCCTGGTGAGCTACGCTAGCCCCACCCTGCCAAACTCCCATAAGGCTCTGGGAGCTGCTGCCCGCAGCCAGCCTAGGCCTGCAGAGCAGTCTCCTCCGTCAGCAATGCACATGGCTCATTTCTGAGCTCTGCTCTCTCAGAGAAAAGAGAGCATCCTCTCCCTCTGATTGACCTCATGTAACCCCTGGCCCTTCCTCTGGTCATCTCCATTAGGTGCTCCACAAACAGAGGGGACAGAGGCAGAATTTCCTCCTTATTCCCCCTGACGAAACAGATAAACTCCCCAAAACACTTTGAAATCTAGGTGAGGCCTCAGGGGGAAAGCTGTATAGTCTTTGTCAAGCCTCCTATCCTCATTGAACACCAGCTGTACAGGTTGGGGCCAGGGGAGAGGGGGTGGTCATGGCAGGTGAAGGGGCTACGACTCTTCCTCTCTAAAACATCCTTACCTGCACTCTCTCAAGGTGCTCGAAAGTATTCTTCTGAAATGAGTTTATATTGATGGTGGCCAGCACTGTAGAAAGAAGGGAGAGATGCTGCATGAGGCCCTGGGGCAAGTGCTGCCAGGGGAGGGACAGAGGCCCATGCCCTGCACACAGAAGGAAGTGTGCTGAGTAGTGAGGTAATGAGATACTACTTGTATTCCATGTTGCAACATGCAAAGGGCTGTCACTGGGCATTTGCAAGGACAATGTTATGGAAGAAGGGCAGTTAAAATTAACCATATTTTGTGCAGAGAAATGGAACAGGCCAAAGTCACACAAATTGATTAGACCTAGGAATTAGACCTGGGGGTAAGTGGAGGTGGGCAAAGGGGGAAAATGGGGACAGAAAGAGACGAGACTTTGCCTGGGGTGATGGGCGCACGATGCAGCGTGCAGATGATGCTTTGTTGAGTTGTATACCTGAAACCTGTATGGTTTTGCAAACCAATGTCACCCCAATACATTTAAGTAAAAAAATAAATAAGTAAGTAAATAAAGGTGGAAAGGCGGGCTGCGGACAGAAGAGCTCCCTGGCAGCTGCTGTTGAAGGAAAATAGGATCGAGGGAAATGATGGCGTTGCTATGGGAACTCTTCGCTTTGACCTTGGGTTCTCATAGCAATACCACCTTGCCAGGGTCCACCTCATGTGCATGGCAAAGAGAGGCCTCAGAGCTATTCTTGGTTCTTTCTGACGCTTGTTCAAAACTCAAACTGGCGGGTGAAGAGCTCCCGTGCTCCCTGAAAATATGCCTAAGTGCCTACCTCCTTTTATGCTGCCTTGGAGCACGTCATTCTCCGCGTCAGAGGTCAAGAGCAGCTCCACGACCCCTCTGTTCAGCAGGGCCTGTTGAGAAAACTGGACAGAGTGAACCCCCTCTCCTTTCCCCCGTGGGAAGAGGGAAATTAGCCAATAAATGCACTGGGCCAAGAGGGACAGTGTGTGAGCCGGAGAAGAAGGTTTGGGTTGAGAGTCCGACCATCCACAGCTCTCTCTCTCTCTCTCTCTCTCTCTCAGGCTGGTTCTTCTCCCAGGGACGCAAAAGCCGCTGAGTCTGGGCTGTGACCCCCATCACAGCCTCAAGGGGAAGTGCAGAGGGAGGACCTGAACTTGAGAGAAAGAAGACTCTGGAAACTGGGCTTGAAGGGGAGAGGTGGGTGCTATGGGGCCTAGTGAAGATCAAAGAGAAACTTCACAGACGTGGGTCCTACCTGGACATTCCGAGGAAGCAAGGAAGCCCACCATGGCTTTGGGGATGCGGAGACCTCATTAAAAACTCATATTTGCTAAGGGCCTCAGAAGCAGACGGGTGACCAGAGGGCCGGAGGACCCTATGTGTGCCTTGCATGGGCACCGAGCCACAGCTGGGACTGGGAGCGGAGCCGAGTAGCAAATTTTTGAAATCAAGGAAAAATAATACTCGCTGAATGAGACTGATTTGAGGGGTCTAATGTGGCGCCCCTGAGAAACGTTAGGGAGGGGATTTCTCACAGCCTGAAGCCGAGTAGCAAATTTTTGAAATCAAGGAAAATAATACTCGCTGAATGAGATTGACTTGAGGGGTCTGATGTGGAGCCCCTGAGAAACGTTAGGGAGGGGATTTCTCACAGCCCTCGAAGCTGCAGAAGCCACAGGTGTGGGCAGGAGACGGGACACTTGTGGAGCCTAGCCCTGCCTCCTCCCTCTCTCCTCACCTGATCGCTCTGCCCTGCCCAGCTGGCAACTCCCCGCCTGCCAGGCATGCCACCCTGAGGTTCCCATGGGGACAGAGCTCACCCTGCCTCCCACTTAGCAACCCGGGGGAGGGATCCCATTGACAAGGGAGCCAATCAGGTTCCTGAATGTGGGCCGTCAGGGACAGGGAGGAGCTGACCCTCCCACAAGGACAAGGGCAGGATGGCAGTTATGCCCTGGCCTGAGGCATCCCCCCAGGAAGAGAGACTATTGGTGCTACAGGTCAGAGAGCTGCCAGGTGACAGCCATCATCAAGTTCACGAAGCATTATTTCCTTACTGCTCGCCAACCCCCAGCTCTCATGAAACTTGTGGGTCGTGGAGATCCTTTAACATCATATTTTATCTCAGAATAAAGTCATTCAAGTGCATCTTAATCGCCCTGACCATGCTGTGCAGTCAGAGAAACGGAACTCGGTCCCTGTATCGCATAACCCACAGAGCCTACCAGAGCCCACAGCAGACTCAGAGGCAGAGGAGGAAGGAAGCATGAACACACGGAGACCAACCAGGGTTTCTCACCTTGTGAAGATGCGGCATGTACGCTCTATCCTTAGCGAACGCACCGTACTCGTTCTCCACCTGCATGGCGATGACAGGGCCTCCCTGGTGGTACTGAGGGGGCAGAGAAAGGGGAAGAGGGGTCTCGGGGGGCTGGGAACCCTGAGCCAGCTGGTGTGGGCACTTTGCTCCTAGCTGTTTCCTGACCTGGAGGCACGCTCTCTCCTCTCTCGTCTGATGGGCAGGCACCTGCAGGCCCTTTGGCGGCACAAGGAGTCCCAGTGCCCTAGTCCAGTGGCGGGCAAACTCATTAGTCAACAGAGCCAAGTATCAACAGCCGTCTGATGGGCAGTCACCTGCAGGCCCTTGGGAGGCACAAGGAGTCCCAGTGCCCTAGTCTTCGTAACCACATCCACTGTGTTCCCGCTCCTTCTCATGCTAATGAGTGACTTCAATAGGAGAGCTCATACCCACAAACTCACCTGCTAACACACCCACCCCATCCACTCGCCCTTCCTCTCTAAAATCAATAAAAATATATATGTAGCTAAAAGAATGGTAGGTTTTAAATATATATATTCAAGTAACAAAAGGAAAATGTCCAGTGAGAATTGTAAATTTTCGTATAAAAAAGTATACAGTGGATAGAGCGTTGACCTGCAGACTGAAGGGTCCCGGGTTTGATTCCAGTCAAGGGCACATGCCCGGGTTGTGGGCTCCATCCCCAGTAGGGGGTGTGCAGGAGGCAGCCAATCAATGATTCTCTCTCATCATTGATGTTTCTATCTCTCTTTCTCCCTTCCTCTCTGAAATCAATAAAAATACATATTTTTAAAAAAGAATACATACGCAGCCCTAACCGGTTTGGCTCAGTGGATAGAGCGTCGGCCTGCGGACTCAAGGATCCCAGGTTCGATTCTGGTCAAGGGCATGTACCTTGGTTTCGGGCACATCCCCAGTGGGGGGTGTGCAGGAGGCAGCTGATC
>NW_005370438.1:192058-197488 GCF_000412655.1 Myotis brandtii
TCTCTGTAAAAAATCAATAAAATGTATTTAAAAAAAAAAAGAATACATACGCATGTGTAAGTGTGTGCATAGATAATTTGCCTCCATGTGTGTAGGAAATCTATGGAAAGACACACAAAACTCTGGTGAAATTGGCTGCCTGTCTCCGGAAAAGGTAACGATCGCTTTGGGAAAGGTGACGAGGGGAGGCTTGTATTTACCATAATCTCCTTTGTGCTCTTTGAGCCTTTTCGCCATGTGTGTGTGGTGACTGTTGAAAACAGCCAAGATCACTCAGGAGTAGAAATAAGCAGTAGAAAGGGCAGTGAGCCTAGAGAACATCAAGTACATTCAAAGCCGCCATCATACACCCACGCTCTCTGCTCTCTGCTCTCTGTCAGTCCTGGCCGGGGTGATGTGTGTGCTCCCAGAAGCCCTGGGGCGAAGGCTGAACTTAAGGGGAGGGTCTAGAGTTCAAGACCGAAGGCAAGGGTGTCAGCTTCAGCTCTCAGAGCCGGGGATCGGCCTGCTCTATGGATATGTAGAGCCAGCTGTTTCCCTGAAGCGAATGTCAGAAGGAAGGAAAGGACGGCGATTTTACCTGGAGAGGAACCACTCTGGCCATCAGATGATCAAAATATCGATCCACCGCTTGGACAAAGCCCTTGTCGGTTGTCCTCAGTCTCAGCTCCGGGTCCTGCAGTAACCAGCTGGGGGCAAAAGGTGACAAGCTCAGTGCTTGAGACGGGAAGGCAGGAGGCGGGAGGGGGCAGGCCGGGCCCTGCAGGTCCGCCAGCTCCTTCCGGAGCTCTCTCCAGCCCAGCTTTACGTCTTCTGCTCTCCTGCAGCCCTCAAGGGACCTGGAAGATGCTCTCTGGACCGTCCTACTGGGCTGTCCGACCGACAAGTGTCGGGGTGACAGTTCCCAGCTTAGGAGGAGCGGCAGCTCCGTCACGGCCCGCACACCCACATCTTAGTGAGGGGCTCTTTAACCTTTCATTGACTGCTCGCCTCCATTCCTTTTCAGTTCATTCAAAACCTTTGTCTGGCCCTAGCTGGTTTGGCTCGGCCCTAGCTGGTTTGGCTCAGTGGTTAGGGTGTTGGCCCGTGGACTGAAGGGTCGAGGGTTCCATTCCGGTCATGGGTACATATCTCAGTTGCAGGCTTGATCCCCGGCCCTGGTCAGGTATGTGCAGGAGGCAACCAATCCATGTGTATCTCTCACATCCATGTTTCTCTCACATCCATGCTTCTCTCTCGCTCTGTCTCTACCCCTCTTTTCCACTCTCTCTAAAAAGCAATGGAAAAAATATCCTCAGGTGAGGATTAACCAAAAAAACACACACAGCTTTTTCTTGAGCCCTGGCCAGTGGCTCAGTTGGTTGGAGCATCACCCTGCACACCAAAAGGTTGTGGGTTCGATCCCCGGGTGGGGCACCTACAGTCAGGGCACTGGGGCACATATGAGGGCACGTATGATGTTTCTTTCACATCGATGTTTCTTTCTCTCTCTCTCCCTTCCTCTCTCTTTCTCTCTGTCTCTTTCTTCCCCTTCCTCTCTCTTTCTCTCTCTCTAAAAATCAGTAAAAACATACCTTCAGGTGAGGATTAAAAAACAATCAAAATAAAACACCTTTTCCTGGAGCCCAGTGTATGTACCTTAGGCACAGGGTTCCATCTCTTCTGAGACCTGAGCTTCCAAGCGCCAGGACGCCTCCCCAGTACCCAGGTCACCTGTGTGGGGCGGGGCCTGCAGCTGAGCGGCCCAGGGCATCCCTGCTTTGCTAAAATACCCCTTCCTTCACGGCCAGGCCTCTGCTGCTCCTGAGCCGGATGGGAGAACACGCTCATCCCGGAGGAGACAGAGCCTTCACTGAGCACCGGGAGGAAAGTGCCCACCCGGAGCCGAGCCGTGGGCTGCACACACCTGGCAGCTGTGGAGTGAACAGGAGTGGGTGCCTGGGTGCTCAGCCTGTACTCAGCTGTCTGCACTGAAGGCCGGCAGCACAGAGGAGAGAAGGCAAAGGAAAATGAGGGGGAACAAAGGGGAGCTGAGGTCCCTCAGCTCAGTGGAGAACATGGTCTTCCATTAACAAAATAAGGGAAAAGCCAGGGGGTAGGGGGTCCTAAGAGCAAGTCCAGAGGTTGTCAGAACCCCCTTCCGCTCTGGAAAGCTTCCCACCCCGGACAGAGACCGGAGACGGAACTGGAAGAAAGAGATGTGACCTCCCGATGCTGCCTCTCCCGCCCGGGCGCCCACAGCACGAGGGCCAGCTCTCAGGCCCCGCATCTATGACCAGGACAAGGATTACAGTGGTGCTCATAACTCACCAGGCCACCGCCGGCCTTCCCCGAGAACACCGGGCTCCAGGCTGTCAGATTCCAGCTCTACTTTTAGTAAAACAAACCATCACAGCCCTCCCCCCACAACCCCTCACCTGGGCAGGCCGCCGAGGTCAATCTCGCTGCAGATGTAGGGGCCCGGACGCAGGATCACCCACAGCCCGACCTCCGCGGCCATCCACACAAAGGCCCTGGGAAGGTCAAAGACGTCCACTCTGAGGACATCCGAGCCGGGGGGTGACAAGCCAGCACACGCCACAGGCGGCAGAGCTACCCGGATCCTCTGCTGGCCTGCCCTCCTCTCAACCAGAAACCCGTTGACGGAACAGGAAGAAAGAGATGTGACCTCCCAATGCTGCCTCTCCCGCCCAGGCGCCCACAGCACGAGGACCAGCTCTCAGGCCCCACATCTGTGACCAGGACAAGGATTACAGCGGCGCCCATAACTCATGGGGCCACCGCAGGCCTTCCCCGAGAACACGGGCTCCGGGCTGTCAGATTCCAGCTCTACTTTTAGTAAAACAAACCATCACAGCCCTCCCCCCACAACCCCTCACCTGGGCAGGCCGCCGAGGTCAATCTCGCTGCAGATGTAGGGGCCCGGACGCAGGATCACCCACAGCCCGACCTCCGCGGCCATCCACACAAAGGCCCTGGGAAGGTCAAAGACGTCCACTCTGAGGACATCCGAGCCGGGGGGTGACAAGCCAGCACACGCCACAGGCGGCAGAGCTACCCGGATCCTCTGCTGGCCTGCCCTCCTCTCAACCAGAGACAGGGAGAGTGAAGGGAAGGCCGAGCCCTCACCCCTGCAGAGCAGGTCATCCTACACCTGTGGTCACAGGCCTGAGGCCCTGCAGCTGGCTTCTCACCAGCTCCCAGCCCAGGACCATCTGCACAGCCCACCGGGTCATGAGGAGGGGCGGGGGTGTCAGACAGGGGACGGGGTCCTCACATGAACCTGACCCTGAAGTGAAGGGAAGGCCGAGCCCTCAACCCTGCAGCTGGCTTCTCACCAGCTCCCAGCCCAGGACCATCTGCACAGCCCACCAGGTCATGAGGAGGGGCGGGGGTGTCAGACAGGGGACGGGGTCCTCACATGAACCTAACCCAACCACCTTGCTGCCTCCAGGGCCAGCCCCCTCCCAGCACGGGTGGCGGGACCCCACTGCAGAGCAGAGCTGACAGGGGACCAGGCTCCTCTGGGCTGCAGTGAGGAGGGTGGGCTCAGGGTAGGCCTGGGCACCTGGGAGTAGCAGGTTCCCAGCTGGAGAGCACCTGGCCCCGGTGCAGAGCTGGCACAGGGCCCTGAGAACAGCTTCCAAGCAGAGCTGAGAGGCCACGATGGTCCCTCATCAACCCCTGCCAGCCCCTCCCTGCCCCCAGGCCCAGGCCCAGGCCCAGGCCAGGTCACAGGAGCAGCAACAGCACGTACTCCAGATCCAGGTTCCCGGAGAAGTCAAATGTGCCTCTCTGTGGCTCGTGGAGGTTCCAGGGAACGTAGCTGTGGTAGGAAAGAGGGAAGTACAATAAGTATCTTCTTATTTCTTTCCTATCGAGTCCTAGGTCAGCCCCAAACCCAAGCCAAAACCTAGGGTACTATGTTGGAGCAAGTTGAAGTTTCCCATGGCAGTTACACCTATATGACATGAACAATAATTATTTTCAATGGTTTCTTTCTCTGCCACCCAGTCGTGATCTAAGCTGTCAATAATCCTGATTCTAGATTCCTGGGATGGATGCATTAATTATCCCACTCACCACCCATTCTTTTAATACCCATAAAAAATGTGAAGAGAAGGGAAAAACACAAATGTCTACATATGCCCAATAAGGTATTGCTAGGAATTAAAACAAGAATAGAGAACTCAGCAACCAACTGATGGAGCATAGACATCCTCAACAAACACATGCAGTGGTTATAAAATAGAGCTGGAACAGGTGCCCACCCTGAGCAGGCCGACCCTCCGGGCCTCGGCCTCTTTCCCACGGAGGGGAATCCAACTGTCCATCTCCCAGGGCACTCAGGAGGAGGAAGCGATTTTGCGAAATTGCTTAGGAAATGCCCAGCCACCAGTAAACCCTAAGTACACGTTACCGTTGGTCACCAGACCATAATCGTGTTCCATGGCGCGCTAAATGTGTGCTGTGACATTTACAGTTCATCCTGTCGAGTTTCTACTTAAATTCTTCTGCAGGACTCAACTGGCCTTACACGTCGTGTTGCAACCATCATTGAAGTACACGTACATGCCCTCGTTGGGAGGGGCATTTTCCATAGAAATAAGATAAAGGTTTTATCCCACGGAATCATCCGCACAAGCCAACGAGGCAACTGCTACTCTGCCTGAGCAGCGGAGACAGCAGGGCCTGCGCTGGGATGGCTGGAGGCGGGGCTGGGACTGAGACCAGGTCTGTCCGATCCCTAAGCCGCTCCCTTTACTCCCTTCACCTTCACTTCAGTGGCCCGTGTTTCCTTAGATGCTCATACTCTCCTTCCTCCACATGTGCATGTCCGTGTGCACACACGAGAACTGTGGTAGGAAGTCTGAGAGGTAGGGGGCCCTCATCATAAAAGGCTCCTGCTGCACGGGGCTCATTGGAAGGTCACTGGGCCGGGCTCCTGACCCAGCTCAGAGCCAGAGACAGACACCCTATCCCCGTGGACCCAGAGGGCGGGCAGGCGGACTCACGTGGTGACAGTGTTGAAGCCGCAGGCCCGCAGCTTCAGGAGGCGGTCTCGCCAGGACCCCCTGGGCACCCGGAAGTAGTGGATGGAGCCCCCGAAGATGAGGAACTTGTGCCCCTCCAGTGTGAAGTGCGGGTTACTCTCAGGCGTGCTTTGCGTCTGGAGTCCCACCGTGCGGTCCTTCAGCTCCAGAGGGGTCAGATGGGACCAATTAAACCTGCAGAGAGAGAGAGGGAAAGAGAGAGAGAGAGAGGAGATGAAGAGAGAGATAAAGAGAGAAAGAGTGGAGAAGAGAGAGAGAGAGGTGGGCAGAGAGACAGAGATGAAGAAAGAGGAGAGACAGCCGAAGACCAGCGGGAGACGTTCTTGCTAGCAGGACACACTAGCTCTGTCCACGCTTCTGATACTCTTTTCTCCAG
>NW_005370438.1:197618-200553 GCF_000412655.1 Myotis brandtii
TCCCCTCCTCCCAGCACCCCTCCCCCCTTCCCCCACAGACCTGCTCTGGTGCAGCTGCGGCCCAGCTTCCCGGACAGGAAGGTTCTCTTTCTCTTTATATTTTGCCCGAGGAGCAAAGCCTGATGAGATCAATGGCAGGAAAAAGATGCTCATGATTCTTTTCCATGAGAGACGTGGGCTGGAAAGAGGAGAAATAACAGTGAGGGGACGGCATTGGCCTCATCTGATTCTATGGCCCAGAATGCCGCCCTCCATGCAGGCGAGCGGCCAGGGCACTGGCTGGGCACACACAGGGCTTCCAGCCAGCCCAGGTCCCTTCCCCCTCTCCCACACCCTCCCCCTGCCTCCTGCAACCTCTCCTCCCACCCTCCACTCAGTCAGGACGGAAAGCTGGGGGGAGACCTTCAGTCCTAGGAGCCTCCTCGGGAGCCAGACAGGGCAGGGCACTGGGGAAGGGTCTGGGGAGGGCTCAGGGCTCAGTGACCGGTGGCAGCCCCTCGGGCACCAGGCTCAGGAAGGACAGGGTGTCCTGCCACTTGGCAGGGGACCAACGCTCCTTGGCGCGGGCATCACTAAGGTGCCGGTGGAAGAAAGCTGGAGGGGAAGAGCCTGTAAGGGGGGCTGATGCGTCTCAGGCAGATCTGAGGGTCCAGGAGGGCGGTCAGACCAAAGGGGCCCTTGCCCCAGGTAGGCGCGATGCGTCACCTGAGGTACCTCCAGGAACTCATAGCCGGAGGCCAGGGCGCCGAGGTCCCTCGCTGCTCCTGCTGCCTCCCCGCAGGGGGACCTGGTTCAGGTGTGCTGACGCTGGGAACTTCGAGCCACCGCAGCCCCGTAGGGAGTCCGGGGAGTCCGGGAGCTGCTGGGCAGGGAGGGCCGAGCAACAGGCTGGGCTCTGGGCAGCGAGGACAGCGCTCTGTGCCCACGGGGGGTGGGGCCGCCTGCGCGCAGGGAAGTGAGGTGGGAGGGTCCCTCCTTGAACTGGGTGTCACCAACCAACTGATTGAGACGGAAACACAGACCCAAGTGGGAGGAAAGGAGGACAACTTGGGCCACACCATGTACCGGAGAGCAGGGCAGTTCCGTTCAGCAACTTGATAGCAAGGGCCCCGATTTTGCTTTGACATAAATCAAAAGGTGAAATGTGATGCGTGCCACCAGACGCATACTAGTATGTCAACATTATTTTATTCGTTTCAATTACATGTTCTTTTGCCTTTTGTAATTGGAAGTAGCAAGCCTCAAGGCAACTGATTATTTTATTTTATTTTATTTATTTATTTTTTGGTTTGACATATCTACTTAATAAATCCATTGGATTTTTCTCTTCTTTTACTTTTGTTTAGCATTACATAATATTGGCTACCTATTTGGAAACACTCTTCTTGGCTTTCACAATGTTTCTCTTGATTTTCCCCTCTTTCTATTTTTTCTTCACACCTACCTCCAGTCTTTATTTTATGAAAATGAATGTAGTTCTGTTCACTAATTCTCACATCTCTTCTTGCTTTATATGCTGTTCCTGGGCTACATGATTCATTCTCATGGATTTAGCTATTATAATTGCTCCAGGTAGTGCCCAAACTGGACAAGTTTCATTATTTCCACTTACATGATGAACACATCCACTTGGATATTTTGCAAGAAGCTCAAATTCAACATAACAACTGATTATTTTAACTAAAGCTGTTACACGAAAAATGCGGGTAGGAGATACTTAAGAAAAAAAAAAAGGACAGAGAAGTAGAATCAGTTAGGATAATGTTCAAAAAAAGTAGCCCAAAGTGAGGATGGACGGGAAATTCACCGAGGGGTGCTTTATCTGCCAGGTGGCCCTTTATTTACAATGGGAGATGCCTGTGGCCTCGGGCAGAAGTCTAGCTCTGACTCAGTGAATTTTATCACATGCACATTGATGGACAGGGAAGTTGATTCTTCAGCCCCAGAGAGGAAGATCTGCGTAGACAGAGCCTCGGAATGATCAAAGACAGTCTGTCCCTCCTGCTGAATCTTGTACAGAACAAACTCTCTGACCTCAGTTCTGTGGGTGGAAAATAAAATCCATTTAAGTCATTGGCAAACTTGAACAGCAACCTTCAAGGTTTCAAACTTCATAGAGCGGAGGTTGGGTTGAAGTCAGAAAGTATCATTTCAGTCGTTCCAGAAACTAGCATTTTGCTGTGTCTTAAAATGGCTTTGGAGAAAGAGTGAGATTGTAATCTGATCAAGTCAGTTGTTCAAAACAGATGGGCTTCTGTCTTCGTCCCAGCATGTTCCATTCCTTGCTACTCATGATGTGGAAACGTTAAGCGCGACCACCAAAATGTGTCTGTCCTGTGCAACTCTGCTGAGTGAAGAAGACTTGGAGTATGTCTAGCTGTCAGGGGGGGTGGTAGGGCAGAGAAAGATAAATACACCAAAGTTCTTTAGTCTCCACGTTAAGTTATATTTAGTAAAATTAACTTTCCTTGGCCAGGCATGTCAGTTTAGGAGCAGTTCCACTGTAGTGCTTGCATTGGTTTAGAATATAAGATTTTAAGCTCCTCCAACATTGTACTAAAACATTTCAATAAAATCATGCCATCTACCACTTCCTTTAAAAAAAAAAAAAGTACTCTATTCCCACAAATCTATTCTCTGTAGGACAAAGTGTCTAGTTCACTATTGGATCCTTGTACCTGAAAACCCGCCTGGCATATAGCAAGCCCTCAGCAAGGGCCTGTTCACCATGTGAGTGGTTTCGGCAGCCGCAGGAGAGAGTGGGGTCCTGGCCCTTAATGACAGCCTGGCCCTAACCGGTTTGGCTCAGTGGATAGAGCGTCGGCCTGTGGACTCAAAGATGCCAGGTTCAATTCCGGTCAAGGTTATGTACCTTGGTTGTGGGCACATCCCCAGTAGGAGGTGAGCAGGAGGCAGTTGATCAATGTTTCTCTCT
>NW_005370438.1:200802-203939 GCF_000412655.1 Myotis brandtii
GGTTTGGCTCAGTGGATAGAGCGTCGGCCTGTGGACAGAAGGGTCTCCGGTTCAATTTCAGTCAAGGGCATGTACCTCGATTGCAGGCTCCTCCCCAGCCTGGTCAGGGCTCCTGCAGGAGGCAACCAATTGATGTGTTTCTCTCACACTGATACATATTTCTCTCTGTCTTTCCCTCTCTCTTCCATGCTCTCTAAAATGGAAAAATATCCTCAGGTGAGGATTTTAAAAAAAGTCGTTGATCTTTGTGAGACTACTGTTATCGGATGAAGTGGGGGTTCTTTGCCCCAGTGGCTGCTGGGAGTGGAATCTTTAGATATCTTGAGAAAAAGAAGTGTCTGAGACTCGCATGGGAGAATGAATGTGTCTGCTTTATTTGTCTCAACTTGAAATTCTCACAATTGACTATATTTTGAGGGCAGGTCATTTTTTAATCCATCCTGTCCTCAAAGACCGCGAGGAAGGATGGGTACCTCTGGCCTTCAGTACGTGAAACTCTGGCTCTGAACCGCAGCAGTTGGGCCCGCAGGTGCATTGTGACGTCACGCTGGAGGCCCTGGGACGCTCTGTCACAATGGTCCTGGGTGACATCCAGCTGGTGCCTGGTCCTGACTGCCACTCTCTGTGCTGAGGGTTTAGCAGGAGAAGGTGCTAGTTGTGTGGCCACAAATCTTGGGATGGGGAACCTCGCCTCGTGTTGCGGAGGTATGTCCATGGGGGCCCAGGGAATGCTGTCCCTTCTAACGGGCGAGGAGACACTTCTCTCCATGTCTTCTCAGCATGTTCATTCCTTTCTTTACAGTTGTCATGTAGAGTGGTAAATATCTAGTGTCCTGCGATGTTCGGCACCCTCAGCTCTTAGAAAAATACTCATGGGGAAAATATGAAGTGGACTCCGGGATATTTCTGAAGTCCAGCTTTGACTCAGAGGGCACTTCTGGGAACCTCTTAAGCAGGGGTCCTCAAACTTTTTAAACAGGGGGCCAGTTCACTGTCCCTCAGACTGTTGGAGGGCCGGACTATAGTTTAAAAAAAAACTATGAACAAATTCCTATGCACACTGCACATATCTTATTTTGAAGTAAAAAAACTAATGTTTTTGGCGGGCCGCATGTGGCCCGCGGGCTGTAGTTTGGGACCCCTGCTTAAGCAACGGGTACTAAATATTGAACTGATAATGATTCCTAATTTCTCTCTGGTCTTGGACCAGCAGGGTGTCCATAGCTCTGTGTGGCGTGAATACCTTTCTCACCATCTCTCCTGATGGATTTTTCCTATAGGAGGATCTCCAAAAGCCCACGAAATCCAGTCTGTCCGGCAGGATTTCTACTGGCGAACAATCCAGGTCTACCCTCTGGATAAATCTGTAGAAGGTACTGTGGGAATTCCATCATTAACTTGATGCACTTTTAATAATTGCCACATATTCCATTTCCCATGTGTAAGAAAAACATCTATAAAAAGATTTTTCAGCTCAGCCAGCATGGCTCAGTGGTTGAGCATCAACCTGTGAACCAGGAGGTCAGGGTTCGATTCCCAGTCAGGGCACATGCCCTGGTGGCATGCTCCATCCCCAGTGGGGGGCGTGCAGGAGGCAGCCAATCAATGATTCTCTCTTATCATTGATGTTTCTCTCTCTCTCCCTCTCCCTCTCCCTTCCTCTCTGAAATCAATAAAAATACATTAAAAAATTTTTTTTCAACTCATACCATTACTTCCCTTCTTCCTTGCCATTTTTTCCACCCAGTACGATGACCCAGCAGTGGCTCATCCATACTTGGTACCCGGCCACCTCCCTACACCATGGCCCCTTGTCCACATTAGGCAGAGCTCCCTAGGAAACTCCTGGTGAGCAGCCACCAATGTACTGACCGTTGTTTTGTGTTCCCTTAGCCCCACCTGAGACCTTCTCGGAGGCACCTACTCAAGGAAAAAGAGCTGGTGTTCCGGTAAGGCCCCCTTCTTCCTGTTCTACTGAAAGGTTGCTCTTGTAGTGTCTCCCTTGTAAGTCCACTTCCAATATAAGAACCTGACAAGGTGAGGGTACAAGACATGCACACTGCCCTTGGTTCTGTGAGTGAGTGATGATTGGAAGTCTTCCACGGGCTCATAACCGATAGAAGGAGACATCTTAAAGTGATAGCACCCAGGACGTAAAGTTACAGCCTAGGGCAGTGATGGCGAACCTTTTGAGCTGGGCTTGTCAGCATTTTGAAAAACCCTAACTTAACTCTGGTGCCGTGCCACATACAGAAATTTTTTGATCTTTGCAACCATAGTAAAACAAAGACTTATATTTTTGATATTTATTTTATATATTTAAATGTCATTTAACAAAGAAAAATCAACCAAAAAAATGAGTTCGCGTGTCACCTCTGACACGCGTGTCATAGGTTCGCCATCACTGGCCTAGGGAATGTAGTCAATTACGTTGTAAAACTATGCATGCTGACCCGAGGGTACTAGTCGTACTGGAGTGATTGCTTGTATGGTACATACATGTCTAATCACTATGCTGTAACCTGGAGCTAGTCCAATATTTTTTTAAGCATAAGTTTGATTTGGGGGCAAGGAGACTTGTCATGTATGACCTTCAGTTCTGTTAGGTTTTACACTGCTCACTCTACTTACATTAGCATCTTATAAGCAGGAGTTTTCTTTTAATCAACGCTATTGTCCAATGAGAACACAGAGGCTCATACATGATATGATTTGGATAATGATACTAATACAGGAATGCAGAGTGTCCGTTTGGGATGGTGAAAAAGTGCTGGAGATGAATGGTTGTGATGGTCACACAACAATGTGAATGTCCTTAAGGCCACTAAACTGTACACTTTACAATGAGCCCAGATGGTGTGGCTCAGTGGTTGAGCATCGACTTATGAACCAAGAGGTTACGTTTCGATTCCTGGCATGGGCACATGCCTGGGTTACAGGCTCAATCCCCAGTGGGCCCTGAGGACATGGAGTAGAAGGGAACAGAGACAAAGGACAGAATGCCCTGGCTGGGTGGCTCAGTGGGTTGGAGAGTCATCCCCTACACCAAATGGGTGTGGGTTCAATTCTAGGTCAGGCACATACCTAGGATGCAGGTGTGATCCCCGGTGGGTAGGTGCGTATGGGAGGCAACCAAT
>NW_005370438.1:204013-214565 GCF_000412655.1 Myotis brandtii
CTCTCTCTCTCTCCCTCTTTTCTCTTTTTCTCTCTCTCTCTCTCTCTCTCTCTCTCTCTCTCTCTCTCTCTCTCTCTCTCTCTCCTGCTTTCTCTCTGTAAACATATCCTCCAGCAGGGATTAAAAACTAAATAAATAAAAACAAAACAAAGCAAAAACACCCCTCTCCTTTGGTTTTAATGTGGTTTATTTTCAGTATCAGTTAGTAAGCTGTCAGGTGCTATGAGCAGAAGATAAACCCGTCCTAGTTCTTTTTCCCTTGAGAGCTGAACGCGTTTGTGTCTGTTTAAAAACTAGATGAGATATCCAACTTTTCAAATAGAAGGTTTTCACTGACAACCTTCCTGATGAGGGGACACAAGATGCTTGGATTTATTTGTGCAAAAAGCACCGCACAGACGGGCTCAGCAAGGGAAATGGGCCATGATGCCTGGACTTGGAGACCCTCTCATGTTTCACATTTCAGCAGTGTTTCCCAGCTCCTTCAACCTGCCAGAACCCGCCGTAACCATATGTGCAAATCAGTATTGTCTGCGCATCCCCTCAGCATTCTAGTACAAGGCTGTTTTAATGGTAAGAATAGAAAACTGGCAAAGTACAGTAATGTAAGGCTTTCTGTGTGATACAAATTAAAACGAAGAGCGTGACATTGATTTCTAATTCATATTTGATGTATATTAAATAACATCAAATAACAGTTAAACCGCTTACACTGGAATTATCTTTAAAAAGTTATATTTGATCACATAGATAACATGTTCTGGTAGATGATAGACAAAGAGTTGATTTATGGGTATTTTCTTAATGACTGGTAGTCATAAAGCATTGGCACAGGTAAGGCCAAAAAGATGGATTTTGTTTGGGGAAACCAATGAGTGGCCCCAGAAATGAATGGAACAACTACCCTAAAATGGAGTCTAATTTAAAATACATATACTTACAGGTTTATGTTTTCCTCACAGGCAATTTATCCTCCTCGGAACCACCTCTCCACCGAGGAGGCCGTCATCATCCTAAAAGCAAGACATAAACGTCGTCTCTGGTCAACTTGCGGTGCTTCTCCCCATCCCACCTTTTTGTGAGGAGGCATTGAGGTCAGTGCGGATTAGCAAGCGTTTCCCTGCCCGAGTGAGGACGATGTCAATGTTGATTTTCCTAGGAGAGCCGCCGCATCCTTGTTTACTCAAAGAACAAACAGTCCATCCCAATTCTAGTCACGGTCAGCCTCAGCTCCTGCTCCTGTCTGAAGTGTGCAGAGATATAGTGGGCACTCGTGGGATGTCTGTATTTGTGATGTTTATACATGGACGATGCTGAAGAACACAGGGTTTGGGTCAGGCTGCCGGGATCCAATCCTGGCTCTGTGACTTAATCCCATCGTGACCGTAAGCTTTTTTCTTGACTGTCCATAAAATGACGATGAACTGTGAACCTGTTTTATGAGGTTATTATAAGGTCGAATCACATAAAATAAGGGAAGTGATTTTGAAGAAGGCCTAGCACCCTAAGTATTCCAGCTATGCTCATTACGATTGTGCTTAATGCACGGTACAAGGATTACTGTGCACCGTGTGCTTTTTAGGGAGAATGGAAGAGAGAGGGGAAAGACAGAGAGAACTATCCATGTGTGAGAAACACATCGATTGGTTGCCTCCTGCACGAGCCCTGACCAGGGTCCAGGCTGGGGAGGAGCCTGCAACCAAGGTGCGTGCCCTTGACCGGAATCGAACCCTGTAGGCCAGTGGCAGGGGAGCTCTAAATCGGGTAGGAGACACTTGGTGGGTCATGTTCTGGGCTCTGAGGCAACAGATCCTTGCTAGGAACACTCAGCACGGATTATTCAAGGTTGGGTCTCAAAGGCAGAGAAAACTGTTTTTGTCTTTTCTGAACCTTCACCTTGCAACTGTGCCCAATGGCTATGCGTAGTGCCTGCTTGGGCTCTGCTGACTGAGCATGGTTGTCTGAATCCCTCCTCAGAGAACATGGCCTTGGGCGTACACCTTATGAAGCTGGGCACCCTGTGGCAGGGAAACGGCTGCACTTACTGTGTCTGCCCAGGGCTGCTGCTGGAACTGAGGTCCGATGGTAAGAAAACATCGATGCTGGGACGGCCTCGGAGGCCTGGCTTCCGTTGGGCCCTGAGGAAGGTCGGAAGGTCATGGGATGACCATCCTCACCAGTGCTGGCACCTCTTCTGGCTCCAGGATGCCAGTCCTGATGCTGTCACTCAGGTTGGTGTGTCTGTCATGAGCTCTTGGATCTCCGTCTTCAACAGCACCTGGACCTCCTGGCAATGGACCCCCACACCAAGGTGAGCCAGCAGACATCGCTGAGGCGGGGAGAGAGCTCTTTACCGCTGGGTGGGGAGAGAATCCTCGTGTCTACCTGGACTTTCTCTGGACAAGGGCAAATGAAGAAGTGAATTAGAGCATCGTTTCCATGGGAGACTGAGAAGCTAGTTCTAGAGTGGGGAGAGGAACATGAGAGGACATTTAGTTCTTTATCCAGATCCCAAAACAGGGATGTGTTTAAAGGTATGCTTTTAATACTTTCAAATGCCTCTGATTATCTCTCGTTTTGTCTTTTCCTCACACTTCCATCAGTGGTTCCCAACCTTTTTTTGGCCACGCTCCACCTAAGCATCTCTAAAATCCTGATGCCCATCCTATGTAATCACTTTCCCAGCTCACTCTGTTCTGTAGCCCTACCATTTCCTTGTACTACAGCTAGTAAATAAGGCCTTTGAAGGCAGAAATTATTTAAAGTTTGCAGCACGCCCATACCCTGTCCCCCTGCAGTGCCAAGCACAGTTCCTTACAGAGAATACGCAATCAAAACAGAAAATATTTGTCATACCTAAAGATGTATATTTTGGTCTCTCTAAACCCTGACTTGTAGTTAACAAAATATCTGGGATATTTTTTCTATAGAGATGAGGGGATAGAATCGAACCTGCAACCTTTGGTATATGAAATGATACTCCAACCAACTGAGCCACACTGGCTGGGTCCAGGGAACTATTTTTTAAAAGCTAATTAGGTAGAGAGATTTTTTAACAAATTATTACTCCAAAATCTAGTTAAGTGTTTAAATATTTTTAAATACATTTTTAAAAATAGTTGTAAAGGCTTAGACAGACAGAATAAAAACCCACTTCAATGGAGCTTGAGATGGTACAGAAAGGAGTAAATTTTATTTATCAATCAAAGACCTTTAAAAAGAGGAGCAGCTTCATAAAAGAAAACAAAAACGTAGATAGAAAAGATATACTCCAAGTACTTCCTAGAAAGGGTTCTATAAACTGTGAACACTATTCTTAGACGCTTCTTAAAAAGAACACAAATATTCCAAGTTCCAGGTCGCCTCAGGCCTTGATATTCAGGTGTTCCAGACGTCTGGACACCCTAAGTCACAGCTCAGGGCCAAGTTCCCCTGAGGCGCGTTTATCCTGATTGACTCGGCGGTGTGCTACGGAGGAAGCTTCCTAGAAAGAGTTCTATAAACTGTGAACACTATTCCTAGACGCTTCTTAAAAACACAAATATTCCGAGTTCCAGGCCGCCTCAGGCCTTGATATTCAGGTGTTCCAGACGTCCGGACACCCTAAGTCACAGCTCAGGGCCAAGTTCCCCTGAGGCGCGTTTATCCTGATTGACTCGGCGGTGTGCTACGGAGGAAGTACGCCCGCAGAAACCTGTGTCTCCAGCTGAGGTGCAGGGGACAGAAAAGACAGGCCACTTTTCTCCATTTCCCCTTCCCCACACCTTTGCTTCATCAATAGAAACACCCTGCACGGAGCACCCAGCTTCCTGGAGGAGGATCCGGTGAACCAGCACACGCAGGCAGATCGAGACCATGTGGCTGCAGAGAGAACTACGGTCGCTGATGCGTCATCATCAGGCACTTGTGCTTCAGGAAACACGGCAGTGGCCTCGCGACACCCCACCAAGGCCGCTCCGCCAGGCCTCCGACGAGGCTGTGTCAGCCCCACGGCACTCACTGCTGCCCACACCGAGCGCCGACACCGAGGAAGGTCCTCCTGGGAGGGCTCGGTCCTATGACCTTATTCATGACTCATCTGTAACAGAACCGTCCACCGGGGGCCACTAAACACCAGTTCAAGTGCACATTCCACACCGTGGCAGAGCACCGCGTCCAGCGCTACTGCTGAAGCAGGCTTCGCGAGATCAGCATCCTCATCACTTCGTTGCTGCCTGGAGGAGGGAGGAGTAAGAATGAAGGAGTGAGTAGCAGCCAAGTGTGCCTGAGAACTCAGCAGCATCTGACCAGGGTGTGCACGCCTCGCTCAGGGTAGGCATGATGCAAACGACGATTGTTGCTTTTATCCCGGCAGGGGACCAAACTGCCACAGACTTCTCTTCAAAGTACAGAGAAAGGTCAGAAAGTGAGGAATAAATTTACTTTTACAAAGACCTCTCCTGCCCTGGCCGGTGGGGCTCAGTTGGTTGGGCATCATCCGGTGAACTGAAGGGGTGACTGGTTTGATTCCAGGTCAGGGACGTGCCCAGGCTGTGGGCTCTGTCCCCAGTAGGGGGCATGCAGGAGGCGGCTGAATAATGTTCTCTCTCCCTCTCCCTTCCTCTCCCTATAAAAATCAATAAACTATTCTTTAAATAAATAAACCTCTCCTGATGGTAAAGTGCTTATATCAGGTAAAAGAAGAAGAAATGGTGTATATATAGTATAATTCTATTTTTTTTTAATGTACCTAAAGAAACATAGAAAAAGACCAAAGGAGATATTTTTTGGACTTACACACGAAAGGAGTCCAAATTATTAATTCTGGATGTGGAAACATAAGTGATTTTTTTTTTACTTAGCCTATATTTTATAAATTTTCAACAATAAATACACAAATTTCTTTGGTAATCAGAATGCTCAATTTTAAAAGAACAAACATTTTCCCTGACAGGGGAGGGGTGTGTGTCTGTGTGTGTGTGTGTCAATGGCTTGCTTCATTTTTACAATGGCTTTTAATGCAAGGAGAAATAGGAACCTCTATGAGGGATGAGATCATACATCTCAAATAAAATCAAGTCTAAAATTCCTGATTTATCCAATAACAAAGTCCATGATAGACAAAGGGATAAAGATCAGTGCTGGGTTTTTCCACGAGTGGATGACGTACGGCCTGATACAAAAGTGCCTGGCTTTTCCCACTTACTCTGAGGGGGTAAAGGCTGGGTTAAATCGAGGTAAAGTTTCCTACACTCATAACGCTGGGTGAGAAAGTGACAGCAGGAGTAGAGGAGGAGACTGCAGTAGAGGAGAAGACTGACTCATGTGAGCACTAGAATTGAGCGCACAAACATACTAGTATTTTGGGGATGAGGTGTGCAAGTGTGGTTCTCAGGCAAGCAGCAGCAGCCCCACTTGGAAACTTGCTACAGGTGCAAACTCTCTGGCCACCCAAGACCCTGAGACAGAAACTCGGGTGGGGCCCAGCCACCTGTTCTCACAAGCCCTCCAGGTGACTCTCAGGCATGCTCAGGTCTGAGAAGGCGGCTTGGCAGGGCAGGAGAGCCCATGCTCAGAGGCCTCTGCTACGCCCATGAAAGCAGCCCCACATTCTTCCACTGAAAGTCACTTAGATAAGCCGCTGCCCGTCTGCTTTCCCAGCTGTGTAACAACCCCAGACACCTGCACCAGCTGGAGCCAGGGTGAAGGGATTTCAAGGCGTGTGCACTGGTGTGGAGAGTGAAGGCCAATAGCTTACAGTGTAAGCCTTATACAGTTCCCACCCGAACGTGTGATTACCAAGAAGATGCCCATATACTGATGACTATTTCACTGGAAAGTACAATAGCAATATTGACAGGAATGTCCTTTAGACCATCTGGCTGATCACCAGTTGGAAAGGCAGTGGGTGGTCACACTGGCTCCCATTTGACCTTTAAATCACTGTACAGAAGTCTAGGGATTCCTGAGGACCAAGTACTTACTTTACCACAGTCAAGAATAGTCGCTGCTAGAGTTTTCAACATGTTTTCTCATGTATCACCTCAGGTTAAGCCTTCTCTAAAATTTACAAAGAAAAAGACGAAAAGAGAAGCGATTCCCAGGCTGGGGCCCTCTGGGGGCAGCACAGGCCCTCCTGGAGCAGGGCAGGAGGCGGCAGGCAGGAAGATGCAGCCGACGGGGCCTGGCTGGTGATCCTGTGAGTGCCCTGGAGGGGGAGAACCGCCGCTAGGAGGTTTACCTTCCAGGATCTGATGAACCCTGCAGTCCCGCATGTACTGCTGGACGGCATAGTCCTTCAGGTAGCCGTAGCCTCCGTGCATCTGCAAGGCCTGGTTGCAGATCTGCAGGGGGACACAGATTAGGCATCTTTACTTCAGGAAGCCGGAACCAGTGGCTTCTCTCTCCACCCTCACCTGCAATCTGCTGCGAACTAATGTTACAAAGAACCACCTCCGGATAACCAGCCAAGCAGGAAAGGGGCTGCACGCTCTGTGGTCAGAGACAAGGGACGTCCACCTGCTGAGCGGATCAGTCCCCACCGGACAGGCAGAGCAGAGGCCCAGCTTCCTGGCTCGCAGGGAGGAGCCATCTGCAACCGCCACAGCTGGGATTCTACGAAGCTAAGGTGCCACCTAGTGGCAACAACACAGCCTCAGTGTGGAATGGCTTTGCCCCAGACACTGTAAACACAGCACATCGGAGCAGGAGGCACTGGGCTGCTCTGCACCTTCTTCCGAAGGCAGGTCTCATCTAGCACACAACCGAAGGGCAGTGACCGAGTAACCTGTGTGGCGCCCTGGAGCAGGTGAAAAGCCAGCTGGGGCACCCCTTGCAGGCCGTCCCGAGTTAACTTACATCCTTAAGCCCCAAGGCATCCCTGCAGCATCCCAGGAGCTGACCTAGCAGCTGCCCCTGGTTCACAGGAGAGCCAGAGCGCGCCATCACTTACAGCGAAACATTCGTCTGTAGCAAAGAGCTTGGCCATGGCGCACAGGGCCACCGCATCTTCCCGCTCCTCCTGCAGGGCCACCGCCGCGCTGCGGACCATCAGCCGTGAGGCCACCAGCCTTGTGGCCATATCAGCCAGCTTGAACTGCAGGTACTAGGGCAAGAGGGGAGACGAGAACCAGTCGAGCAGGCGGCTTCCAGCAGCACCTGATCCGGGGCCTCTGTGAGATCTCCAACGAGGCACCTTTCCTGAGTGACTCGCAGTCTCAAGCCTCCTGCCTCTTGCAGAGGAAATGTACTGCCTGGAGTCCAGTCCACTGCACTGGCCCTGCACGGACATTATTGCCTCCGGAAAAAACTACTGATAGACAGAGAGCACAGGCTCCGGCTAAGACCGGCCAGAATTCCACTCTCTGCCAGAGAACGTGGGCCACAGACCAGGTCTCGGGCTGGGACCGGGCCGTTACCTGGTTACTCGCCAGGAGCGCTCCAAACTGCTTCCGGACATTGAGGTGGTCTCGGGTGAGGACGACTGAAGCATGAGCAGCCCCAACAGAGCAAGAAGCTAGGAAGGAAAGTGCAGACACTTCGACTCAGCCAGGAGGACAGTGCTGCCCGCCCCAGCCCGCTGCCCTCCTGGCCCTCTCCCTTCGAGGTCTCACCAACATTGATCCTCCCTCCATTCAGGCCTTTCATGGCGATAAGGAAGCCTTGCCCCTCGTTCCCAATTCTGTTGGCCGCAGGGACAGCACAGTCTTCAAAGATGACGGCGCGGGTTGGCTGGGAGTTCCACCCCACCTGGCAACGAACAGTTGCTGGTGTAAAGCTCTTAGCTCAGCGGTTCTCAACCTGTGGGTCGTGACCCCTTTGGCGGTCAAACGACCCTTTCACAGGGGTCGCCTAAGACCATCCTGCATATCAGATATTTACATTCCGATTCATAACAGTAGCAACATTACAGTTATGAAGTAGCAAAGAAAATAATTTTATGGTTGGGTCACAACATGAGGAACTGTATTTAAAGGGCCAGAAGGTTGAGAACCACTGTCTTAGCTGCACAATGTTTTAAATATGCCAAGTCCAAGCACGTGCTGGCAGGACAGAGGGCCACGGAGCAGGGAGGGGCAAAGGCCAGCGGCTCGGGTCCCCAGAAGTCTATTTAGGGGCTATCTCATTACCTGACTTCTCCCCAAAGGTCCTACTAACCGTCACAGTACATATCGCAGGTACATGACTGTGCCAGTCATCTGGCCTAACAAATCTGAATGGGCCTCACCCTAATTACCAGCCACAGTTACGTAATTACAGCTACACTATTCACGGCTTGGCGATGAGCTTTCTTAATCCTCGCAATGTCTTCTCAAAGCACCATGGGAATACTCTCCCTGTGAGCATGGCTGAAATACCCACAGTCATCTCCAATGAGTTATGCTTCATTTTTACGTAAAGAAGAAAAGTGGCCCATCTACATCATTCCCGAGACTTCTAGTCAACTCCAGGTCTTCCATACGTATATATTCTTGGGATAACAGAAGCCGGGTAAGAAATACAGGCCACAATGGCAAGAGGAGAGATGACAGGGAAATCACTCACATTGAAGCAACAGGCAGCTGTGGACTGACGGGCAAACTGCCACTTTCACCAGTGGCCTAGAGTTTTGTTGACGGTGCCTTATTCTATTTTATATGTCCCCGTCAAAATCCTACTAGAAGCAACTGCCTCCAAGGCAAGCTGGAAAACATGAGACGCTACTTCATCAGACAGAGCGGAGCGTGCTCTGGCCGGGGCGTCTCATAGCTTGAATCGCTTCTTGTCAATAGGCACTTACCTTTTTTTCCTTCTTGCCAAAGCTGAGGCCAGGGGTCCCCTTCTCAACCACTATGCACGAGATGCCTTTGGGGCCTGGTCCTCCCGTTCGGCACATGACCACATAGATGTCCGACTCCCCTCCACCACTGATGAAGGCCTGTGGGGTGGCAGGGGGTGTGCACAGGTATCAAGGACAGCTGGGTTCTCAGAGCCCGCCATTCGGGAAAACACCTGGGGGCCTCCCGACCACAGGACACTAAGACAAGCATGTCAAACTCGTGGCTAGTGGGCTGCAGGCCTCGTTTAATGCGGCCCGCCGGCCGCGAGTTTGACATACTTGCGCTAAGAGGTACAATGGCACAGATATAAGAAGGGGCAAAAAAGAAACTGCACTGACTGGGAAAGCAGGGAGCCAGCTGATGAGACTATAAGAAGCATAGACAAAAATGAATGAAATGACCTGGAACCAGACCAGAAGAGACAGAAACAGGGAAGGCGAATAAAGGGAAGCGGGTCAGAGGCTCTCTTCCCAACATGTGAAAATCCTACGGGAATATCAACTGGCAGACAGCAAGGACCCAGGCGCTGTCAGCAAGAAGATGGGAACAATCTCAAGTGGTTCTGGGAGGAGAGCATGCTGGTACCTTGGAGCCATTGAGGACGTAATGATCTCCTTGCCTTTTAGCTGAGGTCAAAAGGGAGGCAGCATCGCTCCCACTTCCTAAGGCAGGGATCGGAGAGAAAGCAGAGGGTGGGGCGGAGAAAGTCAGTGAAGTGAAGGGAGCTCCAGCTTGTTCCCATCTCCTAGGAAACCTTCCCATTATAAACAAACTTAGAGTTTGGTCCTTTAAAATCCAGATGGCCGAAGGAACTCTCTGTGCTGGGTAAACACTGCATATACAATCAGACTGTGTCCATCTTCATCTCACTAGCTTACAGTGAGCCTCCTAGAACAGTGGTCGCCAACCTTTCAGACCTCACGGACCACCAGTGGACCTCGGACCACCGGTTGGCGACCGCCGTCCTAGAAGGAGCCTGGAGAAACTGTGCCCTCGAGGCTTCTTAGTCTGTAACATCAAGTCATGACAATCTGTTCCTCTTAGCAAGTACCGGGTTCTGTGTATCAATGGGCTAAGGCGGTGGTCGGCAAACTCATTAGTCAACAGAGCCAAATATCAACAGTACGACGATGGAAATTTCTTTTGAGAGCCAAATTTTTTAAACTTAAACTATATAGGTAGGTACATTGTTAGTAACTTAATTAGGGTACTCCTAAGGCTTAGGAAGAGCCACACTCAAGGGGCCAAAGAGCCGCATGTGGCTCGCGAGCCGCAGTTTGCCGACCAGGGGGAGTGCTCAGTGACCGTACTTGAGTGCCATCTCACCTGTAGACCGGCAAACCCACCTGGCTCAGTGAGGCAGTAGGAAGCAAACTTCTCCATGGTGCAGAGTGGTGGGCAAAACCGGTGCCTCTGTTCCTCGTTGCCAAAGGTATCGATCATCCAGACACACATGCTGACAGGCACAGCAAGAAGGGAAGACATTCACAGAGATAAAGATGGAAAAGGAAATGGGAGGGGGCAGGGGAGGAGGAAAGGGAACAAAGGCAGGAAGGGAGACAGAAGCAGAAGAGAGAGTGAGAAGGGAAAAGTCACAACTGAGGCAATTCGACTTTAAGGGAAAGGCCTGGATTAGGAACCTATTCCTGGAACTCGTCTCGCCCAGAGACAACCAAGGCTAAGTATTTCTCGCTTGGATGTTCACGCTGCTTCTAATTAGGCTAACGGAGCTCCCTAGAATTCACAGAGCTTCC
>NW_005370438.1:214593-217993 GCF_000412655.1 Myotis brandtii
AAAGATAAACCTTTTCCCTGTTTATCGGAAACTTCCTAGTCAACCCAGGTGAGACCTCGCTGTGCTTTTCAGGTGCGGGCACTCACTTGTGGATGCTTATGTAGGCGGTGGTGCTGGTGCAGCCCGTCGCCAAGGCTTCAAAGATGACAGAGGCATCGAGCCGGGACAGTCCAGACCCACCGACGTCCGTGCGTACGTAGACCCCACCAAAGCCTAGCTGGGCTGCCTTCCGCATCATGTCCACGGGGAACAGTTCCTATGTACGAGAGAGAGGGGGTCAGCAGGGAGTGAGCCACGGGTGGACTTTTCTTTACAGGGCTCACGGAGGGGTTAAGATGGTTGAGTTTGGGGGATTCTCTCCACTTAGTATGCCCATCTGTCATCTCTGCAGGGGTATCAGCTAAAATGCCTTCTGCGAGAACCGGTTTTCCGGCGTTAACGTTTCTTTCATTATCTACAACTGCCTTGGTTTTAGAAGTGGTCTGAATCTTTGCACAGTGTAAACTGAACAAAACAAAACAGGTATCTGCGAGATGAGGAGGGTGCCTCAAGGAAAGGAATCACGTCGTTACCAGTACTCACACGCACAGGTGGGGATTAAACACCTAACGCTTAGGACTACAAGCCGAGGAAGAGAAGGCAATTGTTGGAACATCGGGCCACAAGGAAAACTCCTACCTTCTGGTCCCACTCTGCCATATGGGGAGCCATCTCCCGGGCTGCAAAGTCAAAGGCCACTTTCTGATATCCTTTCTGTTCTTCATTTAGTCCGATGGAAGCTGTGGGCAAGATTGCACTCATGCAGTTCCAGAACAGGGGTCCGGGAAGAGGACCGCTAACTAGGGTCACCAGGAAGGTGGGACAGTGAACTTGCTACAGCATTTCCCATACACAGTCCTTCCCGTATCGCCCAAAGACAGACCTCACCCACCACCAGCCAGTTCTGTTGGTGTAGTGTCACCTTTCTCCTTCTTCCTTTACTCCCAAGTGGATCAGCTGACTTAATTTACCTACCAGTTTATTCTTTCAATACTCTTATCTCTTCCTCCTCATAAATTCCACATCCTATATAATAAAAGGCTATTATGCAAATTGACTGAATGGCGGAATGACCGGTTGCTATGATGCGCACTGATCACCAGGGGGCAGACGCTCAATGCAGGAGCTGCCCCCTCGTGGTCAGTGTGCTCCCACAGGGGGCATGCCGCTCAGCCAGAAGCCAGGCTCACAGTTGGTGAGCTCAGCGGTGGTGGTGGGAGCCTCTCCCGCCTCCGTGGCAGGCAGACATTCTCCGAGGGCTCCTGGACTGCGAGAGGGTGCAGGCCGAGCTGAGGGCCCCCCGTGAGTGCACAAATTTTGTGCACCAGGCCTCTACTTGAAATAATAATAAACACACACTGACCCTCAAATCATGGCAAACATATTTTTCCTTTAGGATGTCCTACCTGTTCTGTGTTAGTGTCCTGGGAAAACCCTGCCCTATCTATGTATGCTGGTACCTGTCCATAGCTGTCCATCTGTACCAACATTCACTTTAAAAGATCAATTGGGAAAGGAAAAGCTGTATACTTTGGCGAACGTTGCAAATTAGGACAAGGTCGCTCACTGAGAAGTGTTGATGGAAGCGTTTCAGTGCTGAAAGCATGGCTAAGGCCTTACTAAATCTGTGTTCACCCATGGACTGGGGAGTCTCAGAACGCTCTCTATCCTAACCATCGGTGCTGTGACTGAGTAACTCCTTCACTGCTAGCTCTAAGATACTTAGAAGCTAAGGACAATGAATAACTGAGCAGCACCAACGGGAGAAGTTTCTGAAGAGCCTAAACACCGCGTGGAAGACTGCACCCCGTGTATTTCATCAGGGGTGGTGTCCTCGGGAGGAAGATACCTGCGTCTGCCTGCTTAAAACAGTGACTATTCAATTTACAGTATCATTACAAGTTTTTCTTAGCCAGTCAGCTCCCCTCATGACATGAACATTATGTATTTTTCACAACTTTTTAGAAAACTGCACCGAGTGAGAGAGAGGAGTGACTTGGAAAGCAGAGCTTGCAAGTCAACCAGCTAGTGAAATAAGATCTAAAATACGTTTCCTGTTTGGCAAGGTAGTGCAGACTTTAAAAAACTGACTTCAGTGCCGCCCTAGCCAGTTTGGCTCAATGGATAGAGCGTCAGCCTGCGGACTGAAGGGTTCCAGGTTGGATTCCGGTCAAGGACATGTACCTAGGTTGCAGGCTCCTGGTAGGGGCCGGTGCAGGAGGCAACCAGTCGATGTGTTTCAGACACATCGATGTTTCTCTCTGTCTTTCCCACTCTCTCCCACTCTCTCTAAAAACCAATGGAAAAATAACCTCAGGTGAGGATTAACAAAAACAAACAAAATAAATACTTCAGTGCCTAACACCAACGCACAGCCCTTCCGGCAGGGAGCATGTCCAGGTGGCAGAGTTCCTCTGGGGCAGTGCTGGGCACCTCCCGTGTGAGGCAAGTGGAAAAAGAGTCCAAATGAGACCAGGAAAGCCTTCACTGTACAGCAACTGAAGTACAATAAGTAAGGGGTGAAAACACACAAAGAAAAGCTCCCAATAATATGAATCTTTAAATGCATCCACAGTACAGAATCAATATCCTATTCGAGAATCTTGGTGTCCAAGAAATCTTGGCGTGGGAAGGCGCAGCACCGGACAAGGAATTAGTCATGTGCGCTCTGGTTCTGAAATGATTAACCCTGCAACGTCCGTAAGTCAGGTGCAGCTCGAACCTCAGTTATCACAGCGTAAAACGAGGGGCTCCACTAGACACGAAATAAATTTCCTCGTGTGTAAAATGATAGTATCTGCCAAAGGAGGACACTTTAGATAAAGGCGTAATATATACTGAAATATCAGAAAACCAGCTTTCTTAAAAATCATTTTTCACATTAAAATATGCAATGAAACAATGAGAAACATTTGTTGATCGCTTCCATGAATTTGATATTTTAACGTGCAAGACGATCTATGGAAGGGGCAACGTCCTCTTGTTTTACCATTTAAAAAAGATGATTTCCTTTAAGAATGTGAAAAGCGCCTCAATAGCTGAAGTTATACCACAAGGTTCTGGAAATACCCAGAACTGATATTTAAACAAATATTTAACCTATCTGTTGACAGAACTACTCCCTGTCTGCTCTGGCAAGGAGTTAATCCTGTTTAACAGTGGTTCTCAACCTTGGCTGCACATTAGAATCACCTGGGAGTCTTTTTTAAAAAATATATATTTTATTGATTTTTTACAGAGAGGAAGGGAGAGGGATCGTTAGAAACATTGATGAGAGAGAAACATCGATCAGCTGCCTCCTGCACACTCCCCACTGGGTATGTGCCCGCAACCAAGGTACATGCCCTTGACCGGAATCGAA
>NW_005370438.1:218369-219744 GCF_000412655.1 Myotis brandtii
TGGGTCGCGACCCCTTTGGGGGTCGAACGACCCTTTCACTGGGGTCGCCTAAGACCATTGGAAAACACACATATAATTACATATTGTTTTTGTGATGAATCACTATGCTTTAATTATGTTCAATTTGTAACAATGAAATTGGGGGTCACCACAACATGAGGAACTGTATTAAGGGGTCGCGCATGAGGAAGGTTGAGAACCACTGGTCTAAGGGATTCGCAGACTCTCCTGCTGTAAAGAAAAGTGTCATTTATTTCAAATTTTAAAATGTATGTTTCAGAGGGAAAAAAGTGGTGCTGGGTGCTGCTGTCAGCCTGGCTCCTCGCCCTCCTGTTATTCACACCTACGCTACCTGCCTGACCCCTGAAGACACTCAGCTCCGTAGACTGGTCGTTTCCCACTTGCAATATTCCCTTTTCTTTTAGGAATGTCGACAGTAAACGTGTTTTCTAGCTACCGATGTCAAGGTATAAAGTCTGATTAGCAAATCTTGCATTACCTAGAGCTCTTGTCCCTCTATTGCCACCAGCACCAGGCCTTTTACATTCTTACTGCCTTTATGACCTGTTGTTATGATTTAAAAACAAAAAACACCACCACCACCACCAAAGTCACGGGTTTCGGCACCTGTCTAAGCACCCACTCCTTATCGAAACGCAGGGCTGGTAACAGAGTTGTGAGGGTGAATGTAAGGCCCTGAGCTATTGTACTTATTTCATAAGTCAACTTATGAAACATATCAAGGGGTTGATGATCGACACCAAGTTTAAGGAAGGTCGGCACAACAAAGGAACGGCATTAGCCACGAGGAGTGAGCTGTATTCGCTGCAAAGTACTTTCATAGCTCCATCTAGCGCCAGAGGGAGGACCCCGCGTGGTAGGAAGACACTGTGTCGGCCAGGAATCTGCAAGTGCCTCCAGAGCAGCGATTTTCAACCTTTTTCATCTCATGGCACACAAACTAATTGCTAAAACTCTGCCGCACTCTCTATATATATATCAAAAAAAGGTATAATTTGGATCCATTCACACCGACGGCTATTGCTGTGTCGGCTGTTACCACTTCTTTATCTGCAATCTAAGGAGAAAGAGGTCAATGTCCGTGACTAAGCAGTCCAGGTCCTGCATGTGTTAGACATTCCGGTGGGAAATCGCTGTTCCAGGCGGTGCGGAGGGCGCCCAAAAGGACGGGGCTCAGGAACCGTGAGGCCTGGACCACAAGGTTCAGAGCCGGCTCCGCCACCATGTCTGCCCGAGGGGGGGCGGGGGGTGCGGGAGAGGTAGCAGGCGAGGCCGAGGGGCGCAACAGGCTGACGGAGGTCCGAGAGCGCAAAGTCCGCTCGGGGGCCACCCAGGTGGATCGGACAGGGTGACC
>NW_005370438.1:220890-237180 GCF_000412655.1 Myotis brandtii
GGATGACAGGTGAGGGGGGTGGTGGGGATGGAATGCCTGTGGGAGGCAACTCATGGATGTTTCCCTCCCTCCCTTCCTCTCTCTAAAAATCAATGAAAAGATAACCTCCGTGAGAGTTTAAAGAAAAAAAGAACATAGTTCCTGCTCTCGGAGAATGCAGACAAGTGAAAGGGTCCAGGAAACTGTATCGCTAGGTGTGAGAGCAGGGAGGAATCACCGGGAAGTCCTTGAGAAGGAAGTGGAATTTGAGACTAACCTTAAAGCATGGGAAGGCTTTCCACAGGCAGAGAAAACAAGGTGTCCTTTTTATATTCGCAAGGATAAGTGGCATTCTGAGTAGATGAATAGCAGGAACAAAACAAGGTAGAGAAGATACCTCTGTGGGGAATGGCAGTGTTATTTACCAACACATGAGTGTTTAGCGTGCCCCTTAAAGGGACCACTAGGAACCTGGCTAGGAATGCTCAGGGCATTAGATATCCATAAGTGGTATTTAGTGATGACTGATAGGAGGAGCTTTGACTTGATTCAGAGGCTGTGAATCGAGTGTCATAAAGTGTGGATTCAGAAAGCCCAGAGTGATTACTGGTTATGTAATCTGGGCTATATTTTCCAGATGCATAAATCCCATAGAATATATAGATTAACTGAATTACAATTAGGGTAACAGAGCTCAGGGTCTGTCATGTAGTAAGAATGTCACAACTGCTAGCTACTAAGTGCCTACTATGTTCCAGGCACATTTTCTCTAATTCTCTTAGGATGAAATCCAGTCTTTATCACGTCTACAAAGTCCTGAATGAGTTGTTTCTTCCAACTTCTGTTGACACCCTCAAGGAGCAAAAAAGATCAGGCCACAAAAGCACACTGATCGAGCAGGAAAGAAGTATGAGATGATGATAATTATTGCTAATATTTATTATAATGCCAGGCACTGTCTAAGGCCCTTGTTTCTATTATTTTTCAAAACAAGTCCATGGAGTAGGGGCTTACTTTTCCTCATTGGAGAGGATAGCTTCAGCAAAGACAGAGAGTGAGGAAGGGAAGGAAAAAACACTGATTTACAAGGGGTGGGGAACCTTTTTTCTGTCAAGGGCCATTTGGATATTTAGAACATCATTCGCAGGCCATACAAAATTACCAACTTGAAAATCAGCCTGCTATGTTTGTTCAAACATTTAATTAACTCACCCCTAATGCCTTGGCAGGGCCAGACTAAATGATTTCTCAGGCGTTATGTGGCCCAAAGGCCGGATGTTCCCCACCCCTGACTTAATTAATGTATGCCCAAGTACTCTGCTAGGACCCTTCATTTTAAACCACAACCATGGAAGGTATTCTTACCCCCATTGAATGGATGTTCCAAAGATATCCTGTGAGGTTGGCATTCTTCTTCCATGATTGTAGATAAGAAATACGTTCAGTAGTTGAGCTGCCACTGCTGCTAACTGAGAGATCCAGGATTTGAATCCGGTCTGACTCCAAAGTCCATGCTTTCGCCACAATGGAAGCTTACCTCTCAGCAATCATAACAGCTCTCATCTTGCTTCTCCTCTGGCAGACAAGGAGGGACCAGCAGGAAAGCGTACCAAGACTAAGAACCCTGGTGAGGCACCAACTACGGTGGAGAAATCCAGCCCTCAGGAGACTTCAGCCCTTAAAAAATGTGGGAACAATGCAAGCAGCTACTGGCTGATGAAGTCAGAGCCAGAAAGCCGCCTGGAGAAAGGTGTGGATGTGAAGGTGAGACCATGTCCCTGGCTCCAATCCCATCAAGCTATTTGGTTTTGCTTTTTTAAAAAAATAAGAAATGAACATGGGACACCACAGGGTTCCATTACCAACTTTTTCTTTTTGAAGGGTAGGGAACAGGTAAGAAATAAAATCAGCAGGACTTACTACCATCCACTGTCTTTTTTGTGAATCCTGTGTCTAGGGCAGGGATGGCAAACTTTTTCTGTCAAGGGCCAGACAGCAAATATCTTAAGCGCTCTGGTCTTATAGCTGCTGTTGCAACTCTGCTGTCGCAAGAACGTGGCATAGACAGAAAGGTAAACAAATGGTGTGGCTGTGTTCCAGTGAAACTATTTACAAAACCGGGCTTAGGGATAGATTTGGCCTGAAGGCTGTAGTTTGCCAACCCAATTGCCTTTCTCTTGCTACCTGTCAAGCATTATCTCACACTGATCCAGGGAATGAATGTAAAGCAATTTAAAAATAGCCCAGAGGAAACAGATATAGATAACATTTTAATATGTCCAATGCAAATAACCAGCAGATTACTTTATGCTCTGAATTATCCATTTAATCCTCTTAGTTAGCAAAGTTAAGTAACACAAAGCTCACTTAATATTCGCCCCATACAGGTGCCTCTCTAGAGCTATTTCCCGGTAAACCACGTACTCCCACTGTAGCTGGAGCACCCACAATGTTTGGAAGGGAGTGGTCAGCTTCCCTGTATTCTTACCAATGGGCCCAGGATTATTTAACGAATGACTTTCTTTCCTGTCGCCTAGTTCAGCATTGAGGATCTCCAAGCCCAGCCCAAGCAGACGACATGCTGGGATGGTGTTCGCAACTATCAGGTAAGCTGAGACCTGGCGTGGGAGGAACGCCTGCCTCCTTCTTAGGCCTTATGCAGAAGCAAAATCTCAGCCAAGGTTGCTTTTCCCCAGAACCCAAACCTAAGAATGTCCTCAAAAATAATCACTCAGATTGCATGCACCTTACAAATGGTGTGTGTTTTAGCCAGCGTCCCGATACAAGTCTGGGTATCTTGGCAAAGGCAAGAACTGAACTGGGGGGATGCACAGACTGGGTGGTTCAGTTGGTTGGAATGTCGCCCCGCACACCAACAGGTGGATTCAATTCCCAGTCGGGGCACATACCTAGGTTGTGGGTAGGATCGCCAGTCAGGGCGTGTACAGGAGGCAACCGATTGATGTCTCTCTCTGTCTCTCCCTCTCTAAGCATACCCTCTGGGGAGGATTCAGAAAAAATTGAATTTGGGGAAACCACGGTAAAGGAAAACTCACCTAATAAAAGCAGACAAGTTCTGCTAACACTAGCGTTTTCCAGTGGGTGGGGAGCATAGTTCTTGTTTCTGCTTCCCTGGGGCAGGCCCGGAACTTCCTGAGAGCCATGAAGCTGGGGCAAGAAGCCTTCTTCTACCACAGTAACTGCAAAGAGCCAGGCATCGCAGGACTTGTGAAGGTGCGTTGTACAGGCTTGGGTCTGCATCCCTCCCCCTTCAGGAGCACTTACTCAGGTAGATAGATTCAAAGGGTGAACGCTTCAATAGGTAGCCAAAAAAGTGTCCTCCTCCCATCGCTGCCCTCACAGGAATATAGGAAATGCCCTGGCCCTGTCATGTGACCAGGACTACGACAAGACAGGCCTTCATCTCAGGTCCCAGACGTCTCTCCATTGCTATACCTTGGTCTTTTCACTCAAAAACAAGCCTGATGGTAGCTCTTCCGAGCCAGGTGTTATCAGGATAAAATTATTAACCAACAATAACCTTTAATATTTGGTTTTAGAATATACTTTTAAGATTTTTGTTAAGATGGGGTTGACATCCCGTTTGCCTTAGACCGTGTATTATTTCCAGACTAGAGGCCCAGTGCACGAAATTCATGCACGGGTAGGGTCCCTAGGCCTGGTCGGCCATCAGGGCCTATCGGGGCCTTCCAGCTGCTGGCCAGGGCCTCTGTTTGTTCTGCGCCACCCCCTCTAGCGAGTGATCGAATTCCCAGTCAAACTCCAAAGGGGACACTTTGCATATTAGCCTTTCATATATATATATAGATATCTGAACCCCCATTGGCTCTAAAGCAAGGCAGATGGGGTAAGAATGTGCAGGGCCAGAAGTGACAGTTGGACTTGAATGAAAGAATTGCCATGGAGCTGACTACACAGGCAAGTGATTGGAGACTTGGTTTTGGTTTCAGATTGTGAAGGAGGCTTACCCAGACCACACACAGTTTGAGAAAAGCAACCCCCATTATGATCCATCCAGCAAAAAAGACAACCCCAAATGGTCCATGGTAAAGATGATTTTTCCTACTTCACGAGGGGAAGGATGGACAGAGAGGGAGGAAGAAGGCTGGGGGAGGTGTGTTTGTGACAGGTGACAGCTCAGCTCTGACTCGGACGGGGCTACCCCGACTTTGGAGAACAGAACACCTGCAAGCAGCTAACACAGCGGACAGAGTCCAGCGGCACGTCCTTCTGTCCCACACACCTGTCGTGCAGGTGGATGTCCAGTTCGTTCGGATGATGAAGCGTTTCATTCCCCTGGCTGAGCTCAGGACCCATCACCAAGCTCACAAAGCCACCGGTGGGCCTTTACAGCACATGGCCCTCTTCACTCTCCAGAGGCTCTCGGTTCAGCCCCTGACCCGAGGTGAGACGGGCCCCGTCCTCGGTCACCCGCATGCCAGAGTGGCGCTGGCAACTCACATTTGCTAACTGCCCAGACCTGGGCACAGTACTTACCCTGCATCTGTCTCCTCACCTGTATTGTCCCTGCGGGAGGAGGTATGTCCCGAGTCGCCCGTCACTGTGTACGCAGTGCCCAGCAGTGCGTGCGTGGCACATAGTAACGCACTCCCTAAGTGGGTTTTGAAGAACATGAGTGATGCTTAGCTTAGCTTCCCCATTCAAGAGGAGACACAAGACCTAATTCTTCCTTTCTTTTTCCCCTTTTTTGGTAGAGGAGTTCGATTTTATTTTGAGCCTGGAGGAAAAGGAACCAAGTTAGCCGAGATACTTGCTGGAATGGGCAAGACGTTACTCCAAAGACAACAGGGTGTGCGGAGGCTTGCTTGTTAGGTTCATCTGAGGTTGTGTCCATAGGTGGGTTTTCTGTACTTTTCTCAATAAAACACTATATCAGAGCTGGCAAGTGTTTCTTCTCCAGCAACACTGGGTGGTGTGATACTCAACTGCACGTCTTTAACCTGCAGGCTGGCTGTTTACCCCGTGGCAAATGCAGGGCTACCTCTGTCATCTTCCTTCACAAGCAAATAAAAGGGTATGGGGCTCTGCCTGTTAATACCCACTGAAATGAACTTTTGTCTTTTTAATTTATTTTTTTGTATATTTTTATTGATTTGAGAGGGAGGGAGGGAGAGATAGAAACATTGATTGGCTGTCTCCTACATGCCTCCCCTCCCCCCCCAACTGGGGATCAAGTCTGCAACCCGGGCATGTGCCCTGACAGGGAATCGGACCTGCAACCTCTTGGTGCATGGGAAGCCTCTTCTGAGCCCCACCAGCCGGTGAACTCTTTGTCGTTTTACACTAGCCTTCCTCGCCAGCCCTGGAGTCACCTGGGCTTCACAGGGGTTTAAACCAGCAGTTGCACAAGTTGCGAGATAGAAGTAAACAGGGCTTCCTTTCTCAGTCACGTGCTGGTCTGGAACAGGTGTTAGGAAAGCGCCCATCACTATTCACAGAGCCACAGAGAGGGCAGGCGTCTTGCTGGCACCGTGGAACCTGTCTTCCCTTGTGTGTGAGGTGAGACAGCGTAAGGCAGAAGAGACCACAGAACCTGGTGGACCGTGGGCACGATGCCTCCGAGCACAGGGCTGCCTTTAATCAGAGAGACAACTGAAACAAGCGCTCTTTTTTTTTAAAATACAGCCATTGAAAAGACGATACATTAAGAAACATGTAAACACCGCAGCTGCTTAATGACAAGTTGCACTGCTTGGTTTAGTACCTATGCACTCCTAGGTGTGGAGACCTGGAACGGGGACAGGAGCCTCCCCTCACGCCCACAGTTGGGCAAATTAGTGAGGAATGAGGGCAGAGTAAGAGGAAATGTAAGGTCTAGCTTGTGCACAGGTCCTGAGAGAATAAAAGCAAATTCTATCTTCTAGTTCTCCCAGAAGAAAGATTTAAGATGTTACAAAAGTCGGAGGATGGATCTGTGTTGTCTGTGGGGACGTAGAGGAATTGTCAGGTGCTTTCCAGCTAGAACACCATCTACCGGGAGGCCCACCAGAGCCCAGTCTCAGGTTCTGCGGAAGGCAAGGAGCACAGAGCCCGCCTCCCCCACGCACTTTCGTCCCAGCCTTGAAAATCCAGGGACAGCTGGACGAGTGGTACTGTCCCCACAGGGATTGTCCGTTGTCCTGAACTCGGGGCCCAGCCTGGGAAAACCAGCTCACCTTGGTGCTGCTGCCCCCAGTCAACCTCGAGTGTTAGCCCAAATGCCTTTCTAGTCTCAGTCCTGATCCTCGGGCCCTGCCCAAAAGCCCACGATTGTACTAAAATTTGAAGACGAGTCATCCCTATATCCCACACTAACTGGAAAATGACACACAACCCCTCTGCTTGCCAAATCACAGAGACCTGAGACCCCCGAATATTGCCCTTATTGGCCAGTGGGGTCTACTTGTCTTCCAAGAAGGGGCGGGAGGCCAACAGAGTAATTCCTGGTCATTTCCAGGTGAAGCAGAAAAGGATGTCAACACTGTTACTGCAACTGGCCCAAGTGCAGCACAGCAGAGGGAACCCCCTCTAGTGGAACAAGAACACCCACAGAGAGTGTCTGTAATGTGTTTTCAAAGAAAAACGGCAACGGTCCTCAACGCTGGCCAGTCACCTGGCGGAGACGATGTGATTTGGCAAGCAGTTCTGAGGCTGTGGCAGGCTCTGCTGAGTCCTCATCGCCCTCCTGAGGGTTAGGTGGGGAGTGAAGGGGCATGGGCAATAGTAAGAACACAATGTCCAAGTGTTTGAAACCCAGCCCCAATGCTCAAATTAAATGGAGAGCAAGGCGTGAGAGGATCCACTCTTAGGGAAGCAAGGGATCAAGGCCCCTTCCTGGGATCTGTTCTTAAAGGAAACATGTCCCTGTTTAGGCTTGTGGACTGGGCACACAAAACAATACCCCAGAACTACACAGCCCTTAGAGCTGACGGGAGGGAATGGAAGGCAGACAGCTCCATGCAGCGTTCACTGCTGCCATCCATACATGACACTGACCCCAGGGCGTCTCTGAGCCACGATTTTTCATGGGTGAAGGGACAGTCGGCCAAAGGCCCCTCCACAGGCTCTGTCCCAGGATGTTACTGACAAGAGTCCATAGGACATGGAGAAGGGAGGCGCCTGGGTCCCGGCAGGGAGGGAAAGGCCAGAACGGAGGTGGCTTGTGGAAACTTCAAAGCACCACGTCCAAGACTCCCAAAGAGGTAGCTTCCTAATCTCGAGTCTCACCCTGGCCACTGGGGATGGGGCAGCCCAACTCCGCCCCTCCCTCAGGGACCCGAGGGGAGGACAAGAGGTGACCACCCAGGGCCCATTGGCAGCTCAGACTCCCAGGGACATGGTCAGAGCCTGCATCAGGAGCCAGAGGCTGGGGCCGAGGATGCTGGCACTGTCTTCCCATGCGGCGTGAGGCAGCCCCCGTGCGTGAGGCCCTTTCCCCAGAGGGACACTCGCTTCAGGATGCTACCTCTCACTCTCCACCAGCTGCAGAACCCCCAGGACAGTGCCTCCTGGCCCAAGCCCCCAAGGGTCTTCAGAAAAAGAATTTAAGTCAAAAACATGATTTGTTTTCAGGCTGCAAGTAACGGGTCAGCTGAGCTCACACCATCCTCCCCTCCCCCAGCCGCTGGTGTCTGGTAGATGGGGTGCTGGGTGGGAGCCCAGCAGCTCCTCGGCCCTGGGGGCCTACTGCCTGCAGTTGTTGTCAGACAGCTGGCTGGGGGTCCGCACTTCACCCAGGGAGGTCGTGCCCTCGAAGCGCTGTGAGGCGATGGCTGCCTGGTGGGACATGCTCTTCCGTACGATGTCACCCTTCCGCCACAACACCACTTCCTGCAAAATTGGGGGAGGGGCAACACGACGGCGTGAGAGAAAGGCATGGGGTTGGGTTTCCCGGAGGCTCTAACTTCCTCTCGGGGAATCTTAGGCAAAATCCTCGTCTGCTTATCTCCCAGCAAAGATAGCAGCTGTCCCACCGCCGTCCCAGGGAACTCTGGATGTTTTGGGCTGGAAGGCAGAGTGGTTGTGGGGTTGGGCCAAGGAAGCAGACTCTAGGTATCTGTGGGAACCCTCCTTCTCGCTATGGGGCTCTAGGTGACCCGTTTCCACCTCTGGCACACGAACAGTGGCGAACAGTGGCATGGAGACTCGCGCCTTACTGCTTAACCTGCCAGACGGGAGCCAGCTCTTTGCAGAACGACGCCCTCCTGTTCTGTCACTAGGCCCCCAGGGGTCGGGCGGAGGTGCCAGGCTTCACCTGCTGTTTGAAGTAGCGCCGTTCCTCCTCGTCTATCAGCACCAGGTTGAGATAGTAGCGCACGGAGAACTTCTTGTTGATGTCCCGCATGGTGGGGGTGAGCTCGTAGCCCGCCAGGAAGAGCCGGATCGGGATAGACTCTCCTGTAAGGGCCAGGCAGGAATCAGAGCGAGGGACAGAGTGGCCACTCAACCTTACACGAGTCACTCTGGCCAGCGTAGGGAGACTGGGCATCTGAGCATGGCATGGAACGCAGGACATTGCTTCTGCCTTTGGGAAGCTGCATTCTGCTGCCCAGTGATGTGCTGAAGCAAAAAGGTGACTGCAATTCCCTTCTAGTCCAGCTGTGCTTCTGAATGACCTCCCACTATCCCCACACGGGACTATGAGTGGCAGTGGGGATGGACAGCCACTGTCAAACATCTTTTGATCACATGGAATGTGTCTACTTGTTGGGTTTTCAGGAGCCAACTGTCAAACTCTAGCAAACTCATCATATCACCCAGCAATTTTGATGCCACTTTCTTCCATCCTAATTAGGGCATGCCCCCCGAAATACATCACTATGATGGACTGGCGGATGGTATAGTGTCCGGGAAACAACATCCTCATTCTGGTCCCAGTTCTCCATTAACCAGTAAGTCTGTTGCTTTCCTTGGACCTATTTTCTCATGTGGAAAATTATGGAAACAAACTACAGACTATTTTAGATCCCCGCCAGCTCTAACATCATGCCTTTCCTAGCCTAAGTGGAACAAAGTTAGGGCAGTTGTTGTACTGAGAAAGGCCAAGCCTATAATGCAGTGTAAAGCTAAATATAAATGATCTTTCAGTTATTCACTGTTTTGTATGTTTCTCTGCCCCGTTTCATTTGTACAAGGACAAGGACAATTGGCTCTGCTTGCACAGCTGGTGGAAAACTGGAACGCAGAGAGTCTGGAGAGCTCAGCCCTCCCTCCCCAAGGACCTGGCACGGTGCTACTCAAGGAGAAGCTGTCATTGTCCCCAGTGTTCCAGGCTGCTAAGCTACGACACTCCTCCTTCTGCCTGGATTAGACCTTGGCATCACCAAGCACTTCTAAGTGAAAGAATACACTCTTCATCGTCAGCTGCAGCAGAGCCAGTGAAGAACATCAGTGAGGGCTTCTCCCAGAATCACACAGATTCCCCAAACACAGCTCTCAACCCCACCCGACCCATCGCTCCGAGGTGGTGGCGGGAGGACTAGTTTCTGTCCAGTTCCCAGTGCTGACTGCAGCCTCTGGCAGTGCTGGCCAGAGTATTTCTACTTGGTGAATGAATGCAGAGAATTAATCGTTACCAGAGCAGAACGAAGTGACATAAATGACTATTCTCTATTAATCTCTTGCCCCTTAACAGCAAAGAATGTCAGAATGTCAACAGGCAAAAGTTACAAAATGTTCAAACTGTGTCTGTTAACCAATTTGCAAGCTTTTTTTTTTTTTTTAACAGGGATAACTTGAGATTCAATCTCCAGTCCAAGCTCATGATGTAGAGGAGGTGGAAGCGGAGCTCCGCTGAGGGAAGGCGGGTAGCAGTCTGCAGCGTCACAGACTCAGCCCTCCTTTCCTGCTTATGGAGACCCAAGTGTACAATTAGAGCTTAAGCAGTTACAGGTTAACGGAAATCTCACTAACAGTACAGTCGCTCACGCCACTCCACAGTTTTGTGCAGGGCCTGGAGACAAGGCGTGGTGGGGGGCCACGAGGCTTACCTCTCACTGGTGCTCCATCCATGATCTCATACTTGGCTATCGTGTCGTTCTCATGGTACACGTTGGGGCCTGTGCCCGTCGTTTCGCGCTTGATGATGTCTATCTCCATGTGCTTGATTTTGATTCGCACCAGCAGGAAGTATATCTTCCCCACAATGACATCTTTCAAGTGGTATCTGGGGAAGAAAGTCAAGAAAATAAGGTGTGTGTACGGCAGCCAACCCTTTGTATATTTCCAGGCCTTTCTGGTCTCAGGAGAGGGTACTCTGCCCTGTGTGTTGGCTAAAGGTGGGGTCACAGTGCACACTCACCCACATTCCACCATGCTGCATTGCAGCCTAATTTCCCAACATGTACTTTATTTGAATCAAAGTAACTTCTGTCCCTCCCATTCTTCCATATACAGCTCAAAGGATGTTCCTCTAGTATGTTATGTCACCCATTCATGCTTGCTGATTTCATCTAACTGCTCAGTACTATAACTTCTTTTATACATTTGATATGTTGTTTTTTATTTTTTTTATTTTCAATATGTTTTTATTGATTTTTAGAGAGAAAGGAAGGGAGAGGGGTAGAGAGAGAAACATCCATGAAAGAGAAACATCACTGATAGGCTGTCTCCTGCACATCCCCTCCCCGCTACTGGGGATGGAGCCCGTAACCTGGGCATGTGCCCTGACCTGGAATCAAACTGGTGACCTCTTGGTTCATGGGTCAACACTCAACCACTGAGCCCCACCAGCTGGGCATGTTTCCTATTTGTGCATGTTTTTTAGATATCCTAATGTGTGAGAGGCCAGTCCCACAAATGCAAAAGCCAGGTCTTGCTCTTCCTAAGCCCCAGAAAATGTCTGTTGGGAACTGGGCCTTGATGGCCTGCAGCAAAGTTCTGTGTGCTCTGGACCTGACAGGCCAGGCAGGAGCAGCAGAGCCAGATGCCACGTCCTGTCCCATCCACCTTCTCCCTGGGCTCTGCTTACAAGGCCCGTGCTCTGTGGGCTGTCGGGAATCTGGCCACGAGGCACAGTGCTGTTCACAGTCAGACAGCCGTTCCGGTGGCCGGTACGTGCACAGCCCTATGTCAGGAACAGCAGGCAGAGAGCAAAATCTCCAAACCTGAAGATGAGAGTCACAGGATGTGAGTGTTGGCAGGGACTTCAGAATTTAACCTCCTTATATTCTAGGTTAAGAAAAGGAAGTTTGAAGAAGGTAAGTAATTTAACCAGGATTTGAGGAGGGGACAGACTCAGGATGTGAACCAAAATCCTTAATTCCTAAGCTTGTGTTCTCTCCATTATTTCTTTTTTTCTTTCTTTCTTTCTCTCTCTCTCTCTTTTTTTTTTTAATGTTTGTATTGATTTGAGAGAAAAATGGAGAGGGAGAGAGAAACATCAATTGGCTGCCTCATGCACGCCTCCTACTGGGGATCGAGCCTACAACCCTGGCATGTGTCCTAATTGGGAATTGAACCCGGTGATCTCTCAGTGCATGGGACGATGCTCAACCAACCGAGTCACACCAGCCTGGGCCTTCCATTACTCCACATCACTTAGGCTAATAACCTAATTGGGAAGGCTGCAGACATTCTAAGTAGAGAACCCTGAACCCGGTGATCTCTCAGTGCATGGGGCGATGCTCAACCAACCGAGCCACACCAGCCTGGGCCTTCCACTACTCCACATCACTTAGGCTAATGGTTATTAGGCTAATTGGGAAGGCTGCAGACATTCTAAGTAGAGAACCTAAGAATAGTTATGAAAGCAGAATGTAGGCCACTGAGCATTTTGGAAAGAATGCTTAGAGAACATAGATTCTAGGGGTTTTCCAACTTTCATAAGCTGAACATTTCTTTATTCTAAAAAAAATCTCATAAGAAGCATTAATATATAAGAGCTGCTCTGTGGAGGGTGGGCCTCGAGCCCTGGCTCCCCCCTCCTCTTTCACTCACCCTTTCTGTGTGTGCTCGAAACCACTAGCCTGATGCAAGCCCTTCATTTTTCAGGAACCAGAGGTACAAACATTTTTAGAACCTGCTAACCTTAGCCCACGTTCTTAGTGGCAGAACAGAAGCTGGCTCACAGCGCGGCCCTTTCTGTTACGTCTTTCAGACCTGCATTCACAGTGTGGCTGTCTGCGAGGGCAGGGCCAGATTCTGGAAGCGTCCAGTCCTCAATGTCATGCCACTGACTCTCTGAGTGCCTTTCACATACCAAGTGTGGTCCTGAACTCACTGCTGACTGGCTATTCTGAGCTCCTGCTAGTGGCACTGCCTGCCAGCCACCCCCTTGGTCTGTGGCCAGGGCATTGGTGGACATGCACTTTGGTGGCTCCTTTTCAGGAAGGCCCGCAGAGCCCCAAGACTGTGAGGAGAAAGGGGAAGAAGTCTGTTCCCTTACGTGTGCCTTAGATCAACCTTCGTTTCCTGTCGCCCTGCCCACTTGGTGGCTGGAGCCCAGGCCATGCAGGCCCGCTCTGGGACATGGTGATCATTTTACTGACACCCCACTTGGTTCCAGGCCACAGGGCAGGGGAAAAAACACACCTTTCCCTCACCCTGTGCTAAGAAGCACATATATTCTGGCTTTAAAAGCCCCTGTTCCCTGCCCCTTCGCAGGTGAGCCCCTGGCTCAGCTCCCTCTCCCGAGTTGGCTGGCCGTGGGCTGTGGTAAGGGCGGCTCTGTGACTAGAATACACTCTTCCTTCTGCACATTTGATCTTCAAGAATGCACTATGTTGAAAAGAGGCTAGGGTGCATTTCTGAATTGTACACGGGATTTATAAGCCCTTAAGTATTTTCGTGTTCTAACAGTAAACACGGTTTAACACAGAGATGGCTTCCCAACTTGCCAGCTAACGTTATTTCAAGGCCTTCACGAAAAGGCAGCAGGTCCTCTCTGCTACAATTCATTTCAGTTCAGAGAGGAAGCAGCGCCTGAGGCGGTGTCTGGTTTCCTCATTTGCCTTCTAAGGGCATCCTGGTCACAGGAGACAGATGACAATGGACCGCTATCTGAGATGATTCTCAGCAGTGGAAGGAAACAGCTGTCCTTTGAATCCAAAACCATTAGTCTTAAGGCTAGTTTAGCTTGACTCTGAAAGACATCATAGGCTGTTTAATTTAAAGGTTACCGTCTTAAGTTAGTAAAGTTTAGTTTAAGTCAAATGAGGTTTGATTTCCTGGTCAGCCTACCTTTAGCCAGTCTGGCACATATATTCCCTGCTTATTTCTGTGCTCGCTCCCACAGCATGAACCAGCCCAGGCAAGGGGCTTCCATCACTTTGCATTTCTATCTTAACCCCCAGAAATAGTTCTTCCACAACCCGGGGCGCCCGGCACTTACTTGGACTTGTTGTACTCAAACTCAATGTGCAGACAGTCCTCGATCCCAACCTCCATCTTGATGGAGGAGTTCAGCTCTGGGTATGTGCTGAGCGTGTGAACGACAATGTCCATCTCTTTGACAACATCATTGAGGCGGCGGCTGATGGTGGCGCGGAGGAAATACCTGGAGAATATGGACATGGGGTGAAGGAACACTCCCGTCTCCAGAGCTACCTAGGTTAATGCGCCAAACTGACCCACTTGAGAGACCCCCCTACAGCGGTCCTTATTCCTTAGAGAATTTACCTCTGGACCCTCCTCCCAGAAAAAATGCCCAGATGCACTTACATACAACATTTTGCAGTTAGAATTCCAGGGGGTGCAGAGCCCCTTCCCCGAACCCCTTCTTGAGCTCATGCTCTGGGTGGAGAATGCTGCTCTAAGTCAGTGGTTCCTCCGCTCCGTATTCCGGGTGCATGTCACTCCTCTGCCTTTCGTGGCCCTCACCACTCTCTACCATGTATTTGTGTGTAGGTTTTATGTCCTCAAGCAGCTTCTGGCTCTTTGGGCACAGGAATCTGTCTTATACTCTTCAATTTGCACACCCGTTTAACAATATTCAATCAAGAAGCATTTTTCAAGTCCCTCACAGTTAAATTGAGGAATAAGGAACGGAGAAACGAAGTCAGCTATTCATTCAGCAAATGTTCATTGCTAGGCATGGGGTGACTAAGAGACACCATCTCAAGGGAAGCTCACAGACCACTGTGGGAGGGGGGCAAAGAAATAGAAAAATCAGAACAAAGTGCTAACTTGGATATAGGAATGCAGGCCTGGGGGAGAGAGAAAAGGGCATTGGGGAGAGCAAACCTAAGTAAAACAGCAGAGGAGGGAGAGAACCTGGTGTGCTCGGACAAAGAAAACCTCCGGTGAACTAGGATCCTCAGGAAGGGGCAAGTCAGGGAGTATCACAAAGTATGCCAAGCCTGACTTCGACAGCCAGCCACTTAGGGTGGCCTTCCCCATCACGCCTGTCCCCTTGACTTAACTCTCATACCCGGGGAGGGAAGAAACACCCCTTTAATTATATTTTCTTCTAAATGAAACTGTCTTTCAAGCCTTCCTGCTAACCAGATCAACCACACACCAGGCCACTCTCTTCTGGGTGGCACTAACTGCTTCTTGGCAGTCTTTTTATTCATCTCAGCAACTTCCGTCACACTCCACAAGACATTTGTTCCCAACTCTTTTCTAACTGCTCAGGCTCCCAGCCTCCCCCTCCCCCTCTCAGGGGAAGACACTGCTTTTACTATGCTAAGATGCAGGCCTTCCAAGTCAAGATTTACAATTTTCTCCCTTCTCTGCTTTGAGCTGCTCCCAGGGCCTAAAGTGTGTGCATACCTGCCCATCCTTTCCTCCTTCCCGCCTCCTCCCTCTGGCGGCATGACTCTCCATCTATCTGGGTGCACATCAGAACCACCCGGGGGAGGGGCTTTACAAATGCCGATGCCCAGGCAGGCATGTCTCACATCCTTCAACTTTTCCAATTTTCTTAGCATATCCAATCTCTCTCCAGCTAAAGGCTTCTTCCTTTGAGTTTATATATAAAAAAAAAAAAGTCCCCAAATCATCAACCCCTTCCCCTGTGCCCCACGACCACCACCACCACCACCACCAAACACGGTCCAGGCCTCACACTCCTGACCTTCCTTCAGAGACAGCCGTCACAGAGGGACCCACCCCTGTGCCTCACCCCTGGCTTCTGTTGCCACCACCCAACAGAAACTGCCCTCCTGAAGTGACCACCCAGCCTCCCACTTGCCAAATCCAGGGGCGTGTTTTCAGCGTCAGGTCTGTGCTAGCGTACAGCACGTCCTCCTCTATGAAATGCTCTTCCAGGGTTGCCCAGGAGCCCATTACCCGGCTTCAGCTCCTACCACCCCCGCCCACAGGTCCTGAGCTCCCCTCCTGGACGAGCGGATCAGCTGTGGGCTGAGCAGATGTTTCCAACAGTGCATCCCGAGGGCCAGGCCTGCATTTCCAATCGCCTCGTGAACTCTCACACCTCTCCCTCTGCCAGTGCTCCAAACGTTAAAGCTCGATGCATCATCTTATCTACGAGCCATCTCTTCCTCCCAGCAGCCCCCTCTGCAGCTCTACTCACTAGGAAACTCCGTGGATGTCCATTACATTCCTGGTTTTCTGCCTGTTCCCATCGTGTCCCCTAAAGCAAAACTCTTAGGCCCTCATTCCAGCCTTCTAACAGTTCTGTGTCCATATTCTACCCACCCGATAAATACCACATATTGACTTTAAATTCTTCCAAAAGAACCACTCCCCTGCTCACAAAGGAAAGAGAGCCCCAAACCATCTTGTCACGTTTCCCCTCTGCCTATGGAATAAGGTCCAAGCCCTAATGCGGGATTTACATCTTCTACACACTGCCCTTAGCTGATGTTCCCTTCTGGGCCTCCTCTCTTTCTCAACATGAATCCTAAAGTCTTTATCTGATTTGTACAGCAACACCTTTCTTTATTTGCTGTTTGATTGTGGTAGAATGAAGAAGGGGGTTTGGAGTATGCCACCCCCAAATAAGCCACCCTGGCTCATCCAGAGCTGAAAGGAACTAAGAAGCAGCAGACACAAGGAAAACTCCTGCCCTGCCCCTCCTTCCCAGGACAGCAGGACATTTTTTCTTCTTCTTTTTTAAAATATGGAACACTTCACAATTTGCATGTCATCTTGCAATGGCAGGGGCCATGCTAATCTTCTCCAACCATTTGCAACCATATGGATGGAACTGGAGAGCATTATGCTAAGCGAAATAAGCCAGTTGGAGACACATGATCTCACTCATATGTGGGATATAATGATCAACATAATTTGATGAACAAAAATAGATCCAGAGACAAATGGCAGGGGAGGGGGGTTAGAGAGCAACCAAAGGACTTGTATGCATGCATATTAGCATAACCAATG
>NW_005370438.1:237279-246084 GCF_000412655.1 Myotis brandtii
AGGGGTCGCCTAAGACCATCGGAAGACACATATATAATTACATATTGTTTTTGTGATTAATCACTATGCTTTAATTATGTTCAATTTGTAACAATGAAATTGGGGGTCACCACAACATGAGGAACTGTATTAAAGGGTGGCGGCATTAGGAAGGTTGAGAACCACAGCTTTAGACAATAATAATAATACAAAAACATAAATAAAATAAAAGAGTGTCCAGATTGCCTCCTTCTCTGTTATCGCTCCAGTTCACTACATGTGATGCTGAAACGAGCAGGATGTTCTTAATCACCATAGACAACTCTAGACTCTCAGCAGCCCAGAGACTGCTCAGAGAAATCTATAACCAGCCTCGCTAAAACTGCCCTTACCTTTCCCGTTTCCCCATAGGTTTACCTCCCACAATTTGTGCCCCTGGAAGCTCAAAGTCTCTTTCCTTTGTCTTGTCACTTCTCTTTAATATTAATTATTGTTTTTCTGGTTAAATGCTTGCATAGGCCCTAGTTCTGACCAGCCCTTTGAGTTACTCCTCACAGTCCCACATGTATGCACAATGCACATGTGAATAAACTTGTTTTTCTCTTGCTAATCTGCCTTTTGTCAGTCTAATCTGCAGGGCCCAGTAAATGAACCTAAGATGGGTAGGAAAAAAAGGTGTTTTTTTTTGTCCTCTACAATATACAGGGATGGGCAAAAGTAAGTTTGCAATTGTTGTATAGAAAATAATACAATAATTAATAACTAATAATGAAAGAATAAATTGTTTCATGTATTCATAACTATAACCCTACTTTTGTCCACCCTGTATATAACATTAAATTTACCATTTTAACCATTTGTCATTTTAAGTGTACATTAAGTCCATTCGCATTGTTGTGCCACCATCATCCATCTCCAGAACTTTTTTAACTTCCCCAACTGAAACTGTTCCCATTAAATACTAACTCTCCATTCCCCCTCCCCTCAGCCCCTGGCAACCATCGCTCTACTTTCTGTCTCTATAATTTTGACTCCTCTAAGTTCCTCATATAAGTGAAATCATACAGTATCTGTCTTACGACTGGCTTATTTCACTCAGCATAGTTTTCAAGACTCATCCATGTTGTTGCAAATGACAGGATTTCTTTCCTTTTCAAGGTTAAATAACATTTCATTGTATGTTTTGTTTTATCCACATTTTCTTTATCCAGTCATCTGCTAATGGGCATTCAGGGGGCATCCACATTTTGGCTCCTGTGAATATGCTGTTATGAGTGTGGATATACATATGTCTATCTCTTTGGAGTCCCTGCTTTCACAGACCAAACTGATGATTGTCAGATGGAAAGGGAATTGTGGGAGGGTAGAAAGGGGGCAGGGATTAAGAAGTACAAACTGCCCGTTATAAAAACAGTCACGGGGATGTAAAGTCAATAATAAGGAATATAGTCAATAGCATTCTAATAACTATGTATGGTACTGGTGGTTATTAGACTTATTAGGGTGATCACTTCATAAGTTATATAAATGTCTAATCACGCCGAAACCGGTTTGGCTCAATGGATAGAGTGTTGGCCTGCGGACTGAAAGGTCCCAGGTTCGATTCCAGTCAAGGGCATGTACCTGGGTTGCGGGCACATCCCCAGTGGGAGATGTGCAGGAGGCAGCTGGTCGATGTCTCTCTCTCATCGATGTTTCTAACTCTCTCTCTCTCTCCCTTCCTCTCCTCTGTAAAACAATAAAATATATTTTTATAAAAAAAAAATGTCTAATCACTATGTTGTATATGTGAAACTAATATAATATTGTATGTCAACAATAACTGAAAAATAAAAGTAAAAGATTAAATAAAAGGGGAAAAAAAAGTCTGCAGCATCCTAAACCCAGGCCTTCAGATGAGGAGAACAAGCTGATCTTACAAGATAGTACCAAGACCTGGGACCAGGTGTCCAGAGCGAAGGAGGAAGCCTGCTTCATCCCAATGACATCACATAATCCTGGGTTCCATCCAACAGGCTAGAGCTGCTCTGGATTTTTTTTTTTTTTAACCCCAGAGGCCCTGGGATCAGTCCCTATCCTCAGAGTTCCCAAGACTGGAACAATAAAAGCAATCCCATGTCCTCAAATTGTGTTCATTAATCTTTGAAGAACTTGGTACACGCTTACATTTTATTCTCTCATCACCCCCCAAAAGATGGAGCAGGCAGATCTAGAATTAGAAACAAACCTATTACCCACTTTTCTAGTGAGAAAGCTGAGTGACAGAGCTCAGGATCACACTGCTGTCCTGAGAACTGGATCGAGGGTCAGTATGTCCTGATGAACATCGACTGTTGAATTTTCAGGAATTTTATGAATTAGTGGTTAAACACAGCAATTATTTGCAATTATATAAACTTACAATTGAATGAATTATATTCAAAACAAAGAAATACATACCCAAAAAATGCAATGCTTCCTAATTATGTCGCCACAATTTCCTGCTCTTGGGGAATTTATATTTAGTGTCTCCGTATGTCGGTAATGTTTGCTAAATGTGGTTACTGTACATCTCTCCCCAACTGTGCATTCGGGATGTCAGATTGGTAGCTTGAAATTGGCCATGGTGGGAAAATCTACACTCCAGCAATTAACAAATGCTAAAGCAGGGGTTTTTCCTCCCAGAGAGCCTGTTCTAACCATTTACCAGCATACCACTGCTCTCTGCATTCTTCCTTCCCGATATCTTTATAAAGACTCTCGAAAATGTGGACAGCTTCAGGTCCTGCTCCACAGGGGGCAGTTTCTAGGGCGAGGTGGGGCACAACTTACCGGAGCTTCACATTCTGCCCTGTGTAGGACTCATACGGCTTCTCCACGTGGGTGAATTCAAAGTCGAAGGCCTGTGACTGGGTAATTTCTCCAGGCCGGGCCAAGTCCTTCACCAGCGACACAAACTCATGGTGGTTCCCGCGGTCATAGTAGAGTTCTGCGGAGAGAGCATCGGCCTCCTCTATCAGACCCCGAGCTACCCGGGGCCTGGCTGGGGGCTTCATCCCGGCTGTGGGCACCTGTCTCCTAAAAGACCTCCTCTCCCCTCCACCCCCCCGGAACAAACCAGTGTTATTCCTGACCCGCTCCTTCACTGCATTTCTCATATACTGGTCTCCCGCCACCTCCCCCTTTCCAAACAATTCCATTTTATATAGAGAAATCCCGTGGCACAGTAAGAACCCCATATAATCCTGCTCAGGACAGCAGGGCAGACCTTAGTAAGGGACACATCAGGGGAACCACTATCAAAAACACATTTTTAAAAGCACATTAAAAAAATATTTATAACTTTTAAAGCATATTCATCAGCATTTATCACCAATTTAAAAGATAAGGGAACTGAGTCACAGCGCAGTTAAATAACTGGCTTAGAGTCTAGGGTTGGCTGCTATGGGACTGAGTCTATTTCTACGACCTAGTAAAATGGGGGTAAGACAACTCACTTCATAAGGTTTTGTGAGAATTAAAGGAGGCAATGAAGGGACGGGACTTAGAATAGTACCTAATAGATAGCAAACACTCAAAATATTAGCTGCTAGGCCCTAGCCAGTTTGGCTCAGTGGACAGAGCGTCGGCCTGCGGACCGAAGGGTCCTGGATTCGATTCTGGTCAAGGGCACGTACCTTGGCTGCAGTCTCCTCCACAGCCCAAGCCCTGGTTGGGACACCTGCAGGAGGCAACCAATCGATGTGTTTCTCTCACACAGATATTTCTTTCTCTTTCCCTCTCTCTTCCTCTCTCACTAAAAAAATCAATGACAAAACATCCTCTGGTGAGGTTAAAATATATATATTAGCTGCTAGCTGATCCATGTGGCCAAGCTGACATACAAGTTTTAATGTTATTACCTCCATTTAAAACAGTGGCTCTAAGACTGCAATGGGCATCAGAATCACTTAGAGCAGTGGTCGGCAAACTCATTAGTAAACAGAGGCAAATATCAACAGTACGACGACTGAAATTTCTTTTGAGAGCCAAATTTTTTAAACTTAAATTATATAGGTAGGTACATTGTTATTAACTTAATTAGGGTACTCCTAAGGCTTAGGGAGAGCCACACTCCAGGGGCCAAAGAGCCGCATGTGGCTCGCGAGCCGCAGTTTGCCGACCACAGGTCTAGCTGAGAGAAAGCTTGCCTTTGACTATGCGCTCCTGCGATAGAAGCAGCCTAAGGCAAAAAGGATGGATTCACTGGCTTTGCCATGCTTCTAAAATTGATCTGCCAAGCGGGTACCATTCACTGGATGCTGGGATAATTGTGTTCATTCTCTGATTGTGGTCAGAACATCTTATGTACCAGACACACTAGAGAAGAGGCCAGCTCCTTAATGTGGGAAGCTCAATCTTTTGAAGGTCTGGGTCCCCATAACGATCAAGGCCATCCTGGGTCAAAGTACCCTCTCTCTTGCCTCCCCAAAGGTGGCGGTGGTGTGGTTACATACAGTGCTGCTACATCTGTGTGAATGTACACTGTATTCTGTAATTACAGTTGTTGCTGATTTCCTATGTAGGGTTACACTGTGATCCATCTTATATTACAAACAACCCACCTTCTCTCCCAAACACTAAATGGAACCAGCAGTGGGCAGCATTCCGGGTAGTGAGTGATCATCCACAAAGTCGCTAGATGGGAGACGACAGTTGCAAACGATGGGGGAAAAGGTGAGCAACCAATGCTAGTTCTAAAATCAGGAACTGTGCTCCTCAGTAAAACGATGTGCAGTGCCTGGGCAGGAGCAGGGCTCCTCCACTTCTGCTGGTCCAGGGACACATGAGCCCTAGTGGATGATCCTGGCTCTTACGTGGGCTCTGACCCTTCGACTGGGGAACCTGTTGCCTCAATTCCCAAGCACTGGATTCCAGCCATAGTTTCAGGGGACAAAAGCAGGCAGAGCAAGGCCCCAACGTCCACGATCTTTAAGTGGGAGATCCCAGGGCCAAGAGAAAGATGGGAAAAGAAGGATGGAAAAACACACAAACGTGACTACACAGCTCAACAGCACCGTGAGAAACAAAACAGCGGCGGCCCCGTGAGCCCTCAGAGAGCAGTCAGGCTGCCAGCATCCGAGGATCCTAGCAACGGGCTGCCTGACCCAGCAGGGGAACCTGGCTGTGGCCAGGACTTCTGGCGAAAGAGGTTCCCTGCATAGCATCACGCTCTGCTTCAGTTTTTTCCTCCGGGACACACGTTACTACAAGCTCTTCTACCAAATGTCACGGAAGAGTGACCAGTGTCTGAGTGGGGCTGGACTGGACTTTCTCATTTGTAATTTCAAAGCTGTTTGCAGTGCTTTTGCAAACACTGTTAAGGCAAAGGGGCAGAAATAGCACCATATTCTGCCGCTTGCCAGGAAGTTTGGTTTCCTCTGACAGGATTTAAATAAAAACAATCCAAGGCTGTTCTAGTGAGAGGTTTGGATCCTAAAGAGGCAGTCAACTGCCTCTATTTTCCCCAAAGATGCAGGCACAAGTCATGCCTAGCTCTTCTGGACCCCCCAAACCCTCGGGGACTAGCCATTTCAAGCTAAAAGTCGGAATTGACCAAGTGGTTTTAAGGTAACTTCTGTCTCCAGCCTCCCGGGAGGAAATGAGTTTTGCAGAAGGATGCTTTCATGGTGAAACTTGCCACCAACGGCTGAGGAGCGAACCTGCCACTTTGGGAGGAAATGGAGCCGGCTGGGCAGCACAGGGTCATCCCCTGAAAGAAGCTAAGACTTGCTGCTGGGCCCGGACCACGTGTGGCCCAGGCTCCGTGGGGGGCTTGGGAGAAGCGAAGTTAGCAAAGGCAAAAAGACCTGCAGCGAGCTTCCTCTTCACCCTGCTTTCCCCACGCACCACTTGCTAACTGGCAACCCAGCTACGATTCGTGCTGGCCACTCCGCTCGGATCTCCTGGACCCCAGGAAACCTGCCGGGCAGTCACACCCCTGAGCTGCCCGTAGCCGGCCAGGCGCAGCTCTGCTCCACGCCCTGCCACAACTTATTAACGGGCTAGAATCAATCGATTTCATCTCAAGGTGCCTTTTACTTAGCATTTCCTGGGTGAGTAAATTAAAATAGAGAAATCCTCTGGAGTTTTTAAAGTACAGGCTTGATTGGTGATGATGAGCTCAGATACATCCAAAGGCAGGGGCCAGCTCAGGACAGAGTTGCACATACTTCCCCCTTCACCCACTAGGGAATCGATGAGAAGAATTTTAAGGAGAGGTCTGACAATGTTAGAATTGCCTTTTAGACAGTTTACTGTTATAGGCGGTGAATTGAAAGAAGAGGAAAACAAAGGCAGGAAAGCCAGTTAGGAGACTACTTGCTACAAACAGAAATAATAAATGCATTAAGAATGGAGAGGAAGCCCTGGCCGGTGTGGCTCGGTTGGTAGGGTGTCATCCTGTGCACCAAAAGATTGCCCCTTCGATTCCCAGTCAGGGCACATGCCTGGGTTGCAGGCTGGATCCCCCGGTAGGGGGTGTGCAGGACGTAGCCAATCGATGTTTGCTCTCACATCGATCTTTCTCTTTCTCTCCCTCTCTCTAAAAAAGAAAAAGAAAAAAGAAGCCAATTAGTTGTATGGGGGGAGGAATGAAGAGTCTCAGATGACTCCCAAATTTCTGAGGCTGAATGGATGTAGGTGCCAGAAGCCAAAATGGAAAAAAAACACACACACACAAACAAAACCCACAGAGCGGCAGGGCTGGCAGAGAAAGGGGTTCTGTTTTGGATGCCTCTTTGAGGGACCTGGGGTTGGGGTATCCAGGTGGAGATATTTAGCAGGCAGTGAGAAACAGGCATGGAACTCAGAAGAAAGGACAGGTCAGAACAAAGAAAGAATTTGGGAGTCATGTGAATATAAGAAGCCACTGAAGTCATGGGTGCAGATGAGATTACGAGAGCAAGTTATGGAGTGAGAAGGGACCAGGAACAAAAGCTATCTCTAAATCATCATCAAGATAGGAGCGCTTGGAGCTCCAGTGGCGCAATCGGTTAGCGCGCGGTACTTATAAGATAGGAGCGCTGGCCTGCGGACCAAAGGGTCCCAGGTTCGATTCCAGTCAAGGGCACCTACCTTGGTTGCAGGCTCCTCCCCGGCCTGGGCCCTGGTCAGGGCTGGTGCAGGAGGCAACCAATCAATGTGTTTCTCTCATATCGATGTTTCTCTTTCTGTCTCCCTCTCCCTAAAAATCAATGGAAAAATATCCTCGGGTGAGGATTAACAACAACAAGAGACAGGAGCTTTTCTGAGCAGGGCCTGGGCCACTAGGAGAATGGGGCACAAAGGGGTCCGAGTAGCTATTTCTGCAAGGACCCTGTGCAGAGTCCCTTCCATAAAGTTTTGTGTGGGCTACTGTACCTTCCAGGAGAAGACACTGGGAAGGCAATGTGGCCAGACAGACGAAAGGGGAGGCTAACCTGCTTTGAACATTCCCCATGGAGAGTCTGCATAGGCATCAGGGGTAACTACAGGTGAAATGTTTTAAACGTCTAGCCCCTGGGAACTTCTTGATGGTCCAGCTTAACACGGAAAGAGAAAAGAACAATGATCATCTTAACTCCTTTTTACTGAGCACTTACTACATGTGCCAAGCCTTGCACTTCATGTATATTATCTCTAGTCCTTACAAGTCTTGACCTTAGCAAAGTCTGTATTATTATAAACTGAGCCTTTTCTAATTTACATAACCAGCTGTGCTACCTCTGCATATACCAGGCTGTCCCTCCAGTGAATATACACAGGTGGGACAAATATACTTTCTTTTTTTTTTTTTTTTTTTTTATTGTTGAAAGTATTACATATGTCCCCTTTTTCCCCCCATTGACCCCCTCCAGCCAGTGACAAATACACTTTCATCAGGAGGAAAAATAAATTAATCATAAGGATAAGGTTAATTACATAAACCACTTCATTTTCAAGATACAGAACTAACTCTTCTGAGGGAGGAAGGGAGGAAGGAAGGAAGGAAAGAAGGAAGGAAGGGAAAGGAGAGAGAGAGAGAGAGAGAAGAACCAAATCAAAGAGACTACTGTTTATAAGAAAAAATTTGAGTTAAAATGGAAATCAATGAGGAAGGGGACAGACCACACAATGATATCAATCAACTTTCTTACCATACAGACAGATCTCAGAAAGAATCTGACCGAGTCCCACCCACTTCATACATAGCCAAAGAGTGCGATGAAGGAGAAAACCACAAGACCACAACTTCAACAAAATCACTCACTGGCCTTGCTCTGGTGCCCTGAGGTCGGCCGGCACACTGCCTTAGGTATATGGCACAGACACGCCACGCGCTGCATGAAGCACAACCCTTTGACCTCACCGCGTTCTCACGGGGTGATTTTTGTTATCCTTGTCTTACAGGGAAGAAAGCAGCCCAGAGAAGGGCACAGCATCCCCAAAGTCACAAGGTCAAGTCAGCCCAGAGTGAGTGCTCAGGGGCCCAGGAAGAGTCATCAATGGAAGCAATAAAAGGTTCTGAGAAAACTCAGCAGGGATGCTATTCTGGGATCCAAGGAGTTAGACAAGAAACCAGTCAGGGCAGGTACAGCAAGAAGCCTCTTCGTTTAGACTAGAACAGAGGTTCTCAACCTGTGGGGGTCGAACGACCCTTTCACAGGGGTTGCCTAAGACCATCGGAAAACACATATATAATTACATATTGTTTTTGTGACTAATCGCTATGCTTTAATTATGTTCAATTTGTAACAATGAAATTGGGGGTCACAACATGAGGAACTGTATTAAAGGGTCGTGGCATTAGGAAGGTTGAGAACCACTGGACTAGAAGGTCTTGACACC
>NW_005370438.1:246099-247672 GCF_000412655.1 Myotis brandtii
CCACCCCCCACCCCCCCGGGGCAGCTCAGTCAATCCCACTGGGACTGCAGACATTGTGGTTATCTTTCTGTATTGACAAGGTATGGCCACCTGGAACTGTGGTTCAGACACAGGCTAACCCTGCCTGTCTACACTGGCATGACAGAGCCAAAGATTCCATGCAACAGTGTTAAAGCTGCTACCTGAAGATCCTAATGCGAAGCAGGCAAGGACTTCACTGCCTCACATGTTACACTCAGCTGAAAATATTTTGGACTCATCCTATCTACTCAGTGGCTATTAGGCGGATTTTTACCCTGTAGAGTACGTAAGGCAGTATCTCAAGACATTTTTGAGGTTACAGCTGGGGGGTACTTCTGGTATGGGGTGGGTAGAAACGGGGGGGCATTGCTAAACATTTTACACCAAAAAGGAATGACCCGGCCCCAAATGTCAATAGCATGCTGTTGAGAAATCCTATCTAAGCTAGAAGCCGGAGAGCAGCGGGCATGAAGCTCATTCTTTAGACCTATTTCCGATACACGAAAGGCCACACTCATTCTGGATTTGACGTAAGGACAGATGTTCCTGCGGGATCAGCTGGTCTTCCACCTGATTTCATTCTCTGAAATGCCAGAGGTAAACAGTTCAGGCTGAGCACTGCCTGCAGAGACCTGCGCAGGAACTCCCCTTCCCCAGGCCCCTCCCACCCGGGGCCAGTGCTTCTGGCCTTTGTAAAAGAGGAAAACAGATTTCTTCGCTGTACTCTGAGGACCTGAGAGAGCATCTAACAAGCTTTCCCAGGAAGTGCCTAAAAACAGAGTTAAACATGCAGCATGTGGTATAGGGCATGGATTCTCTGCCAGAGGTTTTCAACCCACACGGGGGTGTTCACTGTGACATCTGCTCCTGACCTATGACAAAAAAAAAACAACAATTTACTTCCAGAAGTGCATGGGAGTTTTCATAAACAGGAAAACTCCAAAGAGCCTTAGCACTGGAGACAATTGCATCTTGACTGGCAGCTTCCAAAACCTTCTGGCAGTGGTTATGGTCCAAAGCCAGTTATTAATGATCATGATTAAAGACTATTGGAGCACTGAACGATTGTGACCACTTCACGTTTAGTCTTTGGAGCATCATTTCTTTGTCTTTAAGGAGAAAACGAGTGACCGGAAAACGAACGCTCTAATCGAGAAGGCTTAGAAATTCAGGCTTAGGTGGACAGAAACGCTGGATCAGAAGGCTGCAGGGTTTCTCCCTCAAAACGCGTACAAGACAGGAAGTTCAGAGATAAGGTGAGAGAGGAGGCCCTGGCGAGCCATGTCGCCCACATCACACCTAGAAGTGACAAGGGGGCGGGTGAGACTGCAACTGAGCCACAGACCAGCCAAACTCGGGGTCCGGAGGAAGGCAAGGCTCCCGCTAACAAGCCCACCACCTGCAGGCTAAAGGCTGGGCCTCTCGCTCCGAAATCCCGAAATCCCGGAGGGGTTTGTGGAGACGTTGGTGGGTCTGTGTCATCTGAGCGGGATGTGGATGGGACACCTGGACATTCTGGGCCGCGGTGCCCGCCACCAAGGGGCACAGCGGG
>NW_005370438.1:248489-262624 GCF_000412655.1 Myotis brandtii
CCGCGGCGGGGGGCGGGGAGGAGGAGGCGGCCTTCAGCGGGAGGCTCCGGAGACGCCGCGCGCAGGCGCACGCCTCTGCCTCTGTAGCCCTTGCCACCCGGCAGCCGGGCAGAGTGCTCACTGCGCATGCGCAGTGGGCGAAGGCGCTGGCCTTTCCCTTAGTTGACATGGTGGCTACGGCCTCTTTCCAGAATTCGGGCCCACACATCCCGTGAAATTAAGAGACGTGCAATTATCCTCTCGCAAGGCTTCATTTCCCTGCTTTTCCTCTACTGTTTTCGTTCGGCAAACGTTAGTCTGCCGTCCACATCTGGATACGTAACAACGTTCGACTGCTGTTTGACGGGGTAAAGGAAGCCCTTTGACACTCACGCGAAATGTCACTTGACAGGGGGCAAAGGTGACAATCACTGTAGGAAATCTCGTCTCAAATCCCCTTTAAAGTGCCCTCCCATTGAAGGAAAACGAGGCGGGAAGGGCGCTATTCGAATTTAACTTATTTCTTAACCCCTAACTTTAAAGGAAAAAACGAAAAAAAAACCCTTCGCGGAACCTCGGCTTGGTCTCCTTCCTCGGCCCGCCCCTTCCGCTGCGCATGCGGCAGAATGCCCTGCTGATTGGCTAGTGTCATGAGCCCGACGGGGCGCGATGATTGGTCGGTGGGAAGTTCTTCGTGTTGTGACTGGTCTGCGGGGGCGGCTCGGGGCGCGCGCGGGAGCGAGCTTTGAAAGTTGACCACGGAGCCGGCGAGCGGGTTTCCTGGTGATCATGGTGGCGCTGCCGGGCCTCGGGAGCGGCCTGCAGCCCTGGTGCCCGCTGGATCTCAGCCTAGGTGAGGAGACGCGGCCTCGAGAATCGGGGAGGCAGGGCGGTGGTGTTCGGCGCCCGTGATGCTCTCCAGCCTAGGCCTGGGGTGGCCTGGGGTGGAGGTGGGGCGTTTGGCTCTGCAAGGTCTGGGCCCTGCAGATCTGCACTCTTGGCGAGCCGGGTTTAGAACAGAGCTAAAAATAGAATTACGCATAAAAAAAAGTAATAATAAAGAGATTATGTTGCCGGATATCGTTTAGTTCTTTTGCATCTGTTTTCTCGGCCTTCCCCTTCTTATTCTGCAAATCTGCACGCTAGGACCCCCTTGGAAGACTCAAATGTGACCTGTCAGGTCTTTCAACCTTTCATGTTTCCCCTGGTTTCCTTAATAAATGACCGAATCCCGGGCCTGCCATAGGAGAGCCTTCACTCTTCCCCGCAGTCTTTCCCAATCATGTTATCTTTGGAGTCAGAGGTAACAGGGCTTGGTCTCTTGGCTCCACTGCTTAGCATCCGCCCAGCAAGTTGCTTAACCTTGCTGAGCCGTGGTTTCCCCATCTGTCAAATGGGGACGTCATCTCTACCTCCTAGGGGTTTGTGAAGGTTAGTTAGTACCTCGTCCTGCTCAAAAACAAAAAACAACAACAACTAATAACTCTCACCCTTCACATTTCATCTCTGCGCCGGAGCTATTTTGTTCATTTTCAATCAGGTTCTACTTTCTTCCCCTGTGTGCTGTTCTGCAGTTCTCTCTGCCTGGGATGCTCTTCTCTGCTTTTCTTTTCCTGGTAAACGTCCATGTTTAGGTCCAAATAAAGAAGAATCATCCTTCCCACCTCTTCCCCTCCCCATCTCCCAGGAATAGTTTCTGTTGTGCTTTCTAGTATTTTACATGTCTGTTCCTGTTTTAACACTCATCCATTGTAAAACATAAAATAAAATAAAATAGTAATAACTATTGTTCCTGTCACCAGGTCTTTTCTAATGGGGACTTGGTAGCTGTGATCCAGAAATGAGGTCAGAAATACAGGTGTGCATCTATAAAAGCCTGAGATACCGAACCACTGGTCGACCGGTTGCTATGACGTGCACTGACCACCAGGGGGCAGACACTCAACACAGGAGCTGCCCCCTGGTGGTCAGTGTGCTCCCACAGCCAACCTCCCTCTGTCCCTCCCCCTGGCGGGCTGGGCCCCTGACTCCCGCCTCCCCATCAGCCCCGATCGCTGGCCAGGCCGAGGGACCCCACCTCTGTCAGTGTGTTTTGAAATCACTGAATATTTCTCTGAGTGTGGATCTGCTTGCCTCCTCTAGTTTAAACTTCTTGGGGAAATTGTATCTTTTTTTTTTAACATGCTAATTATCCTCCAAGGGCCCAATAAAGAATTTTATTTAGGCTTATTAACATAGTTATAAGGTTTTCACAAAGGGGCATCTGGAGCCCTCTTTGATTAACTTCTTTCTTCTCCAGATTGAATGTATGGGAAAGCTGGATCTCGAAGTGTTTTGAAGTTTCATTCCCCCTGACCGTTTTATGTAAAAAGCATTTTTCTCCTTGATATTTTTAGAAGATAACCAACCTAATAACCAGATGTCAGTTATAATTAAAAAAAAAAAAAAGATTTTCTCCACTTTTTCTGCTCTCCTTTAACTATGCTTATATGATTGTATAATTAAAGGTGAGTTGTGCCTAATAAACTTTTCTCTTCTTGAATCTCCCTAGAGTCCAAAAATGATAGGTTTCTTACTTGCTGCAGAGCACTTACTGGTTTCATTGCATTTTCCTACCAGAATGGGTGGAAACAGTGTGGGAACTGGACTTCACGGAGACTGAGCCTTTGGATCCCAGCATAGAGGCAGAAATTATCGAGACTGGATTGGATGCATTCACAAAACTCCACGAAAGTCTTTTACGCTTTGCTACGGAAGAACATGGATCTACAGAGGTAAAAATTTTTAAAAAAGGAAAGAAAGGAAAATCAAGCTAGCCACCTTTAGGTTATTAAAAATTAGAAGTAGACTATTAAAAGTCATTATTATCATCTTTTTAGTGAACAGTTCATAAGGAATATCAGAGGAGTAGCATAAGGAATGTGAATCATTTACTGGACTATCCTAATAGCTTTTTTCCAGAAGGTTCAGGTATTAATCTGTGATATTTTTTCAAGTCATGACTTAAAAAAAAATTTTTTTCTTTTTATTTACTGATTTTAGAGAGAGAAAGGAAGTGGGGGAGAGAGACATTGATTTGTTGGTCCACTTATGTATACATTCATTGGTTGATTCTTGAGCGGAGATTGAACACACAACCTTGGCGTACCAGGACGATGCTCTAATCAGCTGAGCTACCCGGCCAGGGCTTTAAGTCATGACTTTTTCTAACAACAAATTAGAGGAAAAGAACATAGGCCAAAACAGGGGGGGTAGAGGGGGAGGTGGCGGGGTGGAGTGGGGACAGGTTAAACCAAATATAAAACGAAGGCCAAGGAAAATGCAATAACAATTTCAGTATGCCTTCACTTTAAGAAAATCTGATATTATAAATGGAGTAGTTAATTTAATTCAGTTGGAAAGGAGAGTTCCTTTATTTTTATTTTATTTTTTCTGAGAGTTCCTTTAAATATTGAGTTCTACCTAGTGTGTTTATTAGTATTTAGCTCATTGATTGCTTTTCAGAAGACTGAAGGGCTAGGTGCCAGAACAAAATGTACCCAATTCTAATTCCTAGCTGAGGAAATCAGAGCAATTTATTTCAATTTAAATGTACATTGATGAATTAGAATGATTGATGAATTTGGGTACAAGGGGTAAGTTGTCTGAGTAATCACTACTATAGGTTGTCTGAAAAGTCTTAGTTTTTAACTGTAATAATTTTAGAAATTTATATGCTTCAAACCTAGCAGACTTTTTTTTAAGTTTAATTATTTAAATCTCATATACTTATTTACCTTTGTAATTTTCAATAATGCATTTTTAATTTTTTGTTTTAGTCCTTTGAAGATGGCACATGTTTATAATTAGGAGCCAGACTGGTCTATTCCCCTCTATTAAGGCACTAAGTAGTTATTAAAATCAAATGATAGGAGATTTTTACGTTTCTGTAATTATTGGCTTTTGTGATTTATTCCTCCCCCCAGATCTTTTGGACCTTCTTCGCTGAGAACAACATTTCTCACCGTGCGCTGGTGGCTTTAATCTTTGTAATTTTTAATAATGCATTTTTAATTTTTTGTTTTAGTCCTTTGAAGATGGCACATGTTTATAATTAGGAGCCAGACTGGTCTATTCCCCTCTATTAAGGCACTAAGTAGTTATTAAAATCAAATGATAGGAGATTTTTACGTTTCTGTAATTATTGGCTTTTGTGATTTATTCCTCCCCCCAGATCTTTTGGACCTTCTTCGCTGAGAACAACATTTCTCACCGTGCGCTGGTGGCTTTATTCTATCACTTTGTTCAAACAGTCCATAAGAAAAACGTCGGGGTGCAGTATCGAGAATATGGCCTTCACGCCGCTGGTCTTTATTTTCTGCTACTAGAAGTTCCAGGTACGTAATTTGACATGATAGGACATATCTTTTGTCATTTAAGGTTTTTCTACATTGTTTTGAGCTTTTTTTTTTTTAACCCACACATGAGGATATGTTTTAATTTATTTTGAGACAGAGAGGAAGGGAGAGAGAGAAAAACATTGATGTGAGAGAGAAACATCGATTGATTGCCTCTTGTACTCGCCCCAACTGGGGATCAAACCCACAAGCTGGGCATGTGCCCTGACTGGGAATCGAACCTGCCACTTTTGGGTGTAATGGACGATGCTCTGACCAATATTATGCTGTGTCGATAACCTGATAGGAATAATCCGAGAGGGCTAAGGCTCGAGGGGGAATGTTTCCAGGCTACAGGGCCTCCACTCCACCCAGCCCCACCTCGGATAAAATTCTGTTATTTCCCCCGACTCCCTGTCCACACTGAGAAAAACTGCTGCGGGCATCTTTGTGTTATATCTCTCCTATGTGCTGTGGAAAGCAGGTTTACACCATTCTAACTAAGAAAGCATGAGAAGAGTAGCTAGTAATGCTTGAGGAGGAAAGCCCAGGAAAGGAATCTAATTAAGAGCTTGTTCCACTTCCTTTATTGTCGGAACACTGAGGTGGCTGTTCCTCCTCCCTATCGTAACTCAGAGCAAAAGAGGGCTGAACACAGAGGGGGATGTAGCCGGAGAACGCAACGGTGATATAATGAAGAAAATCACAGCATTGGTCAGCTTTACCCCTCGTCATTGTTTACATAAGTGCATTTGCAATAAATGTTAAGGATTTATTCTCTATGATTTGAAAAATTGATTAAAGGATACATAAAGCCTTGAATGCTAATTTGTATTTTTTTTTTGATTTTTTGTTTGTTTGTTTTTTTCATTTTTCTAAGTTTTATTGCTTTGTGACAAATTAGCACAAACTGAGCCATTTTTCATACATAACTTTATTATCTCAGTTTCTGAAAGTCCAGGCACAATGCGGCTGGACTCTGCTGGGGTCACACGGCTGATATCGAGGTGTCAGCCCCAGCAGGTGCTCCTCTGGGGCTCAGTGTCTTCTTCTGAACTCAGTTGTTGGAAGAACTTGTTTCTTTGTGGTTGTAGGACCGAGGGCCCCTTTCTTGCTGCCTGTTAGCCAGGGAGCTCTCAGCTCCTAGAGGACACCCACTCTGCTTGCCACGTGGCCCCTCCAGCAATGGAGACTCTACGCGGGTTGAATCCTCCTCTCATTTTGATTTCCAGTCCTGTCTCTGACTTCCACACTCAGGTTTAAAGAGCTCAATGGATTAGATCAGGCCTATCAGGAGGGTTTCCCTCTCTTAAGGTCTATGCTTTGGGACTTAAATTACATCTGCAAAATCCCTGCAGAGTAGGACTTAAATTAGTGTGCGATTGGATAATAGTATTTAAGTATGTTTTAATATCAGTTATTGGTGGACTCACTTGATCCTTTTGCAACTTGCTTTAGTGCAGATTTTAAAGTAGCTTTTACTCTAGAGCTGATGTAGCCTTGTTTTTAGGTGTGTGGCTTGCCAAGGTCTCTATTGGGATTAACAAGGTGTCTCTATTGTGCTGGCCAGGCTCAAAGGTGTATCAGCCCTGTGTGAGCTCTGAAAATTATTCCTCTTCTGACTTCCTTGGAAATTGTTGTTTGCTCACTATTTACAGTTTACCCCTGCATGCATAGCTTGTAATCAGCCCTATGCAGATTGCTGGAGCTCTTTTTCTATGTAGCTTCCTCTTCTCCATTATTCTGTCCCATAAATCCCAGCTGCCTCTGCCTTTCTGACTTGATTTCTGTAGTCTCACTTAGTGAGACCATAATAATGTGCCTGGGTTCACCGTTTTTCTGCTGCTGTCCAGAAATTGCCTCAAAATACAAAAACGGGGGCAATTTTAGGGCCTACTTCATTTGTTTCCCTTATCTCGGGAATTTTATTTCTATGCTGTGTCTTGCTCCACGTCTTAAAATGATTATTTTAACATTTTTTGGTCTAGTTTTATAGTTCACAGTTAGGAAGACAGGAATAAAACCAGTTACTCCCTCATGGCTAAATACAGATAGAAATCTTGTTATTTATTTCTGATCAGCACTTTTGCTAACTTATGGCTAAAGTTAAATGGTACTTTTTTGCAAAAGTGTCATTGTTATTCAAAGTTAGTGCAAATCCCATTTTTGCTTTTGACATTTTTATCTGTTGTTACAGACATATTTGAAGACAATGAAATCTAACCTGCTTACTCTTTATTCTTTATGAATAGGCAGTGTAGCCAATCAAATATTCCACCCAGTGATGTTTGACAAATGTATACAGATTGTAAAGAAAAGTTGGCCTCAGGAATCTAACTTGAGTCGGAAAAGAAGGAAAGAACATCCGAAGAACTCTCAGACTAATCCAAGAGGGCATAGAAAGAGAGGAAAGCCACCCAGGAAAGAGGATATTGAGGTAAGAAGAGGGATAATAAAGCATATCTTCATCAACACACGATTTAAGAATTAACTTTATATTAATGTATGGTTTCAGGCATAATGATTATAATCAAATGGTCTTAAAGTATCATCAGCTCTCCAATAGGACCAAGTTGCATTTCTATTTGGCCAGCTTTCCAACCTCCCTATCATCTTTCCTCAGCCTTGTACCCAGCTGTGCTTGAGAACTTGCTAACAGGTATATTTGCCACATTATGTCATTGTCATTAGAGAGGGTAGTGAAGTATCCTGAGGACTCAGATCCATAAGAATATAGGAGAATAGCATTAATTCCAAATTCTTGTATGAGTAGGTAGGATGGTAAAGGTTCATTGATGTGAAAATGAAAACTTTTAAGACACATAAGAATCCTCATTGACACAAAACTATAGAGCCAGAAAGTATTGTCGCAGTCATCTAATCCCGTGATGTGCCATTGTGAGCCTGGAGACCTAGAGCAGTCAGGGGACCTGGTCACCTCAGCAACCCCCTGGCGTTTTACTGGATTTGATTTGAGTACATTGAAAACGGGGGGAAAGTGTTAGGCCTTATTTTACAGTCAGCTGTATATTTCTTCATAATCTAGATGGATGAAATTGTAGAAGAACAAGAAGATGAAGAAGACATCAGTTTTTCTGCCTGGGACCTTTGTCAAATTCGAAAAGCCATCTTTCATCTTTTAAAGAATTTTTTAAGGCTTCTGTCCAAGTTTTCCCTGAAAGAAAAGCCACAGTGTGTACAGAATTGTATCGAGGTGAGTGAAAATTCCAAGAAACTTGGGGCAACCTCAGAGGGCACAGCTGAGGGTAATACTTAATGAGTAAGAAAAATCAGGCTGCTTCTTGGTATCTGTTTTCTAGGTCTTTGTGGCATTAACTAATTTTGAGCCAGTTCTTCATGAATTTCATGTTACACAAGCCAGGTGAGCCATTAAATCTCCCAGCGTTAACGTTTAAACAGTATGATAACTTTTGCTCTAGGTGAAGTATGAATGTCATTTTATTCTAAGTGGCACATAGGTAAAATTTATTCATTTAAATATGGCTTATTAAATAAGGCAATATTTCAAGTAAAATCATATCCATTAACTAATCTTTGCTCTTTTTTCTTTAGCAACCTTAACCAAGCGAAGTACATACCAGAACTGGCCTATCATGGATTGTATTTGCTATGCTCCCCAATTCATGGAGGAGAAAAGGTAAAAGAGACAGGGATCTAAGTTGGTTATTGGTTAAATTGAAGCATGCAAATCGTGTAATGGAAAAACATTAGAAGCATTTGATGTAATGGCATTTCAACTTACCAGGTTATTTCCATGACCTTACTATGTTATATATCTTCTGTATAATAGGAAGTATAACCATTTCTATTGTTGTCTACTCTTCGTAACAAACCTTACATCCAAATACTTGGTGGCCAAGCAAATTATTGTCTGGTTTCATACATAAAAATGGTTCCAGTGTGAATTAGGTAAGAAGATCAGATAAGCTGCCAAAGAGAACGTTACTTTTATAGAAATATTCACCAAATTGTTCTAAAGAAAAGAATAGACAGTCAGAATTTTGTCGTTTCCCTTGGCAATTCATGTGTGCTTCAGTAATTTTATTAATATTTGTATTATTCTAGTTGGTAATTTTACAGAAATATTACTGGTTTTCATTCCTATTGGCATTCATATGTGAATTTTGCTTTCTCCACCCCACCCCCCAAGTCACCCTAACAGTATCACTACTCTAAACATTTGAGTTGGGGTCAATCAAGAGGATGGTGGAATCCAAGTATAGATGTCATTAATAAAATAAGGTTTTGTAAAAAATGTGATAGGCCAAGGTCATGTGGCTTTTGGTGTCTGTGATTCACTTAATAATTTCCAGGGGCAGTAACGTGATGGTTAAGAAGGTTTGGGGTACTTGGGGTAATGCGCATCTGTGTTCAGGTTCTGGCTCCACCACTTACTCTCTGTGTGTCCTTGTGTAAGCTACTCAGCCTTGTGAAAGCCTCAGTTTCCTCATCTGGACTAAAAAGGAATAAAAGGCTTACCTGCCTCACAGATTTGTCAGGAGGGTTAAATGAAAGAATGCCTGCCAAACGCTGAACACAATGCCTATTGTTTAAAATACATTCCATATTTTTAAATTTATTTTATTATTTCTACATGCTTGAAATATGGATGTATAGAATTCACAGTAATACTTTTAATTTCCATGCCCCTTTTAACATTTAAAAAATAGAATGGATGGAAAAATCTATCCTTTTAGGTCCACAGTGTCTCTAAAGATGCAGGGATTTTTAACTGTGGAAGAACTGACTTGATGTTGGACAACTTTGGTTTTAGCCAGGCCTTTAATTACTTGACTTTGGACAGCTTGCCTTTGGAGTCTGTTTTATTATTATAGACTAGAAACAATAATATTATATATAAAATGGGAATGCCTTGCTTACCTCCTGGAGTTGTTGTGAGGTTTAAGATTAAATGTGGTAAAATCTAGTAATATACATGAATGTGCTTAATGCCATACCCGGTACATGTTTGGTTTTTAGTAAATGTTTTATTTACTGGAGAAATGAATGAATTATCTGAGTAAATTATATGAGATGATACATGGGAAGGTCCTTTGTAAACTTCAGGTAAAACACAAGTGTGAATTTTTCCTTTTTCCCCTTGCTATAACGGGATCAGCAGCAGCTTCCTTTGCCATCTAGAAAGAGAGCATGCAGAGAGAAACTAGATGATATTCCTATCATTATCTGCAAGCAGTGTTCTCACACTGTTTCCATTGTACATTTATTGGTAATTATTTAAGAAATACATTCCTAATGGTCAGCCCAAAACCATGTCTCAAGTTGACTAATCTTTAGATGCTGCAAATTGTTGTCTGTGATCTTCAGGGATTCTCTGTTATGCCTTTAATTGAACTTTCTTTTCTCTTCTAGGTCATCGGTTGTGTTTTCCATCAAATGCTGAATGTGATATTAATGTTAGAAGTGGGTGAAGGGTCCCATCATGCCCCCCTTGCTATCACGTCATCAGTCATCAGCAGCAGAAACCAGGCAGTCCAGTTTATCAGGTGACGCACACAGCTTGGGTTGTTACTCTCTCCTCTTTATCACTTTCCCTTCATCTTCTGGGGCCCGTACGAACCAAGATTTCTGACACCTATGGGAACCAATAAATTTCTGGCCTGTTTGTGGTTTGGGGGGCCAAAATAAAGCACCTTGTAGCTCACCTGGTTCATGTGGTCGGGGTCACTGTGGTAACCCCTGCCTTCGGGCCTTGTTGAAGGGATAAGGAATCCAGTTCACCAGCCAGCACCAGCCTCCAACTGGATTGTCCCAGCTGTGAGGTCAGCCTCTGGGTGATGACAGTGGCTTCTCCTCTGCTCTCCATCGTCTGCTTCCGTATTGACCACTCCTACAAGTCTGCCGCCTCCTGTCCTTTTTCTGTTTCTCACTTCTCCAGGCCTCTTCCCGTTTGTTCCTTACCACTTTCCCCGTTTCTTTCCACTTTTCTATTCCCTTCCCCTACAGAAAATACTTTCTTGATTAAAGGAGTTAGTTGGTTTTTCCTTCTTTAGCAATAATTGATAGACTCATTTTTCCCTCACGAGACACTTAGCTTCACCTAAAAAGTTTTTTTGTTTTAGCATTATTGGGAGAGACCTATTTGCTGTCATTGGCTTTTTAACCCCCTCCCATATTGAATATTTGGTGGTGGAAATAAATTATATGAGATGATACATGGGAAGGTCCTTTGTAAACTTCAGGTAAAACACAAGTGTGAATTTTTCCTTTTTCCCCTTGCTATAACGGGATCAGCAGCAGCTTCCTTTGCCATCTAGAAAGAGAGCATGCAGAGAGAAACTAGATGATATTCCTATCATTATCTGCAAGCAGTGTTCTCACACTGTTTCCATTGTACATTTATTGGTAATTATTTAAGAAATACATTCCTAATGGTCAGCCCAAAACCATGTCTCAAGTTGACTAATCTTTAGATGCTGCAAATTGTTGTCTGTGATCTTCAGGGATTCTCTGTTATGCCTTTAATTGAACTTTCTTTTCTCTTCTAGGTCATCGGTTGTGTTTTCCATCAAATGCTGAATGTGATATTAATGTTAGAAGTGGGTGAAGGGTCCCATCATGCCCCCCTTGCTATCACGTCATCAGTCATCAGCAGCAGAAACCAGGCAGTCCAGTTTATCAGGTGACGCACACAGCTTGGGTTGTTACACTCTCCTCTTTATCACTTTCCCTTCATCTTCTGGGGCCTGTACTAACCAAGATTTCTGACACCTGTGGGAACCAATAAATTTCTGGCCTGTTTGTGGTTTGGGGGGGCCAAAATAAAGCACCTTGTAGCTCACCTGGTTCATGTGGTCGGGGTCACTGTGGTAACCCCTGCCTTCGGGTCTTGTTGAAGGGATAAGGAATCCAGTTCACCAGCCAGCACCAGCCTCCAGCTGGATTGTCCCAGCTGTGAGGTCAGCCTCTGGGTGATGACAGTGGCTTCTCCTCTGCTCTCCATCGTCTGCTTCCGTATTGACCACTCCTACAAGTCTGCCGCCTCCTGTCCTTTTTCTGTTTCTCACTTCTCCAGGCCTCTTCCCGTTTGTTCCTTACCACTTTCCCCGTTTCTTTCCACTTTTCTATTCCCTTCCCCTACAGAAAATACTTTCTTGATTAAACGAGTTAGTTGGTTTTTCCTTCTTTAGCAATAATCGATAGACTCATTTTTCCCTCACGAGACACTTAGCTTCACCTAAAAAGTTTTTTTGTTTTAGCATTATTGGGAGAGACCTATTTGCTATCATTGGCTTTTTAACCCGCTCCCATATTGAATATTTGGTGGTGGAAAAAAAGTGGTCAGTATACACCTGAGAGTGTGTACATTCACGGTACATAATGTACTTGACGATTCGAGGATGGTGGAATATATAGACTGTCATTAAATAAATAAGACGTTGTAAGTGGAAACCCTCACTTTGGCTTTTCCGTCAGAGCTCATGATGCAGAACTTGCCACTAAAAATGGGTCCAACCTGGGCATTATAGTAATTTCTTCTTGGGTTAAAGTTTAGAGAGGTACTATTACAAAGGCATTGAAGTAGCATTTCAGTGAGCTACCACGAGGTGGTACTGTGTCTTAGTCTGTTTATTCCAAAATGATGTCTTTTAGAATCTTAATAGAAAATGTACTAAGTAGTGCAATTAGTCCTATGGAGATTGCACATTTGCTCCTCCCTGACTGCCGCTGTCTACTTGGCAGCAACTCTCTACAACCAGGCCTGAGAGTAGGGGATGGGTTTCTGCTGTGGTACTTTATGTCTTTACTCTTTATTCACCGAAACAAACAGGTTGTTTTCACTATTGAGGATTTCTAACACATAGGATTAGTGGGTTTGGGGAGAGTCAAGGAAAATGACTGTTTCATTGTAATTATAGGTATATTGTAAACAGAGGATGTGCTTTTTTTTCATAGCTCACTTGTGGATGAACTAAAGGAAAGTATATTCCCAGTTCTTCGTATCTTACTCCAGCACATCTGTGCCAAGGTACCAGTGGCTTTCGTAACAATAAGAATAATTTTTAAATATGTATGAAGTTAAATGTGTGTGTTGTGTGTGTTTGTGCTTGGGAATGAGTCTGTGTCATTACTAAACATAGTTTTATTTAATATATTCACTAGCTGTTCTCCTAGACAATGTCCTTTTGGGAATAAAAAAACCTTTTAATTTTGGAAGTTTTCAAATATATAAAGAAATGAAGAGACTAGGATGGTGAGCACCTATCTTCAACAATTTTGTGTCACTTGTACCCCAAAAAGATATTACTCCTGCACACTGGATTTTTTAAAACAAATTCCATCATATTCTTTTATACATAAATATTTCTGTGTATCTCTAAAGAATAAGCATTTTTTAAGAACATAATCATAAAATACACAGTAATACTTTAAAGCCACCAAATATCCAGTTAACGTTCACATTTCTGAGATTATCTCGTAAGTTGTTATAACAATGATTCTTAACTTAAACTTGATGGATTCTAGGGGTTTATAAACTCCCTGCAATCATGTGTTAAATTTGTATTTCTGAGGAGAGGACCAACAGATTTCTTACAGGTTAGTTTTTAAAGGGGTCTGAAACCACCCTAACCGGTTTGGCTCAGTAGATGGGGCATCGGCTTGTGGACCGAAAGGTCCCAGGTTTGATTCCGGTCCGGGGCATGTACCTTGGTTGCGGGCACATTCCCAGTGGTGGGTATGCAGGAGGCAGCTGATCGATGTTTCTCTCTCATAGATGTTTCTAACTATCCCTCTCCTTTCCTCTCTGTAAGAAAATCAATAAAATATATTTTTTAAAAAGGGGGGGGGGCCGAAACCGGTTTGGCTCAGTGGATAGAGCGTCGGCCTGCGGACTGAAAGGTCCCAGGTTCGATTCCGGTCAAGGGCATGTACCTGGGTTGCGGGCACATCCCCAGTAGGAGATGTGCAGGAGGCAGCTGGTCGATGTTTCTCTCTCATCGATGTTTCTAACTCTCTATCTCTCTCCCTTGGGGGGGGGGTCTGAAACCTAAAATGTGTTGGTCATTTCTATAACACTTCAAGATCACCGAACTAGTCACAGTTACATCCACTAACTTTCCACTTGTATCACAACATGTTTCAGTTGCCAGGTGAGCAGCTTGTCAACATTTGTATTCCAGGTGGTAGATAAATCTGAGTATCGGACCTACGCAGCTCAGTCCCTGGTACAGCTGCTCAGCAAACTTCCTTGCGGGGAATATGCTACATTTATTGCCTGGCTTTACAGATATTCACGAAGCTCCAAGGTAAGAGAATACATCTGCAATGAAATCTCGGTTCTGGTTGTGCAGCCTTCTAATGACAGCCAGGTCTGAATGCATACGGGATCCTTCGGTTTTCATGACTATGTGATGGGGATTCTTATGATTTTGCTCTACCAGATCCCACACCGGGTTTTCACTCTTGATGTTGCCTTGGCTCTGTTGGAACTGCCGGAAAGAGAGGCAGATCACACACTGTCCTCGGAGCATCAGAAGTTCTTAAAGCATAAGTTCTTGGTGCAGGACATAATGTTTGACCGCTGTTTAGACAAGGCACCGACTGTCCGCAGCAAGGCATTGTCCAGTTTCGCACATTGCCTGGAGCTGTCCGCTAACAGCACATCGGAGAGCATACTGGAATTTCTGATTAACAGTAAGTGACATGGAATTGGTCTTAAGCTTGTCAAAAAATTAGACTTCAACCAAAGGACTTGTATGCATGCATATAAGCCTAACCAATGGACACAGATACGGG
>NW_005370438.1:262659-301937 GCF_000412655.1 Myotis brandtii
GGGGGGCAAAGGGGGGATAAGGACACATATGTAATACCTTAATCAATAAAGAAAAAAAATTGGACTTCAGGGGAATCATTTTTTGTTGTGGCAAAAATAGTTGATATGGTATGATATACTTTCATTCTTATAAACGTATTTCAGTATATTGTATTGTTGAGTAACTTTTTAGACAGGCCTGAGGCATTTGAAAGGCCTTTTTTAGAGGTGAGACTGGTGGTTGCCTTCACTACTGCTGTGCATTATTGGGTATGGCTGTATGGGCGCTAATATCCATTTCAAATGCGTTCCCAAGGAGAACATTATTAATTGTTAGCAGTTTAGAGTCGGCCTTCTGTTCAGGCTTAATTATTTTTGATTCCTCTGTGAATATTTACTTAGGGTTTATGATACTCTGGCTTTTTTCCTCTTATCTCTCTGCTTATTTTTAGGTCCTACCATTTTAGGAATAGAGAGCCATCCTGGTACTTTCCTGAGAAATTCATCAGGTAATGGGTCAATATAGTTCCAAATATTGAATAACTGCCTTTTTATTTAAAGGACTAGCTGGATTTTTGAAATGTGGTTTTTTTTTCTATCTCTATATTTTTCTATTTTCATATTGCACTTTTTTCCTTCATCAAAGAAATTGAGATTCACTTCAATAATGATGTGGTAACTTAAATGTGTAATATGCCATGCTTGCATTATTAAAAGTGTAATAAATTTTTACCTTAATGACAGCCCTTTTTCTAATTTATTCTTTTTAAGCTTTTTCCTGTCAGAAGCAGACACTGAACCCTGGAGACTCAGGGGTGACCAATACAGACAGCAGTGGTGAAACAATTGGATCTAGGGGTATGTCAGATTTTATCACAACCAAATGCGTAATGACCATAAGTAGAGTCTAAAAACCTTGGATTTTTTCTGATTAATTCACCTGAAGAATCGGAGCATCTCTTTTCCTTAAAAGTGGAGTAATTTCTATTTTATTATATCTTTACTTGATGTCCTTGCACTAGACTATATTTAATTCTAAGATAAAGAATAAGCTACATTCCACCTACATGTACTGAACACCAATACCAATCTTTCTTTAACACTTAAGAGAATATTAGCAGGTATTTTCTTTTCTTATTTAAATCAACTGTTGTGAACTGGTGGAATTACTGACCAAAAAAAAGGACCAGTTACTAGGGAAAGTGCAGTAGATATTAAATTTGTGTTTGGAGAAAAGTCGTCACAAAAAAAGGGGAATAGGTGAATAATACTGTGGGACCCAGTCTTGTTCCCATTTTTCATTCCTTGTTACTTTGTTTACCATGTCTTCTTGACTCATCCCAAAAGTTACTTTTAATACATAGTAGGGAACTGTGAATCCCAGCTTCCACTGAAAAAGGCAATTTGGAATTTAGATTATAATTTCCCTTCACCAACAGAAGGAGCCATTTTTCAATGGGTCGTACATATCGTACAGAGTGATTATGGGGTCCTCCGCGGACTCCAACACAAGATTCTGAACATAAGTGGTACCTGATCACTTTCCCTGACGTATTGAATCTGGGATGGTGTGAGTCTCAATGTGATTCAGGGGAAAAACAAACCTGTACTAGGCAGTGGGTAGACGTGGAGCCCACTCGAATTCTGTTTCTGTCTGGCTGTAAGGTCTTGGGCGCCTTTTTCATCTGTAACATGACATCATAAAATAGCGGAGAAAACGCTAAACACTATCAGAAATGAGACGCCGTCTGAATTCTTGTACAGTTTTGTTTCTAAATAGCTGCATGACCTAAAACATGGAAGTTAACACAACTCCTGTCACACACGTTCTGATCCTAACCCTTCCCTACCTTTCACAGGGGGCTGTTGTCAGAGTCTATAGAAATAAGGTTTAGAGAAGTGGTTTTAAAAGATGGATAAATAGATGAGAGAGAAAAGAGAGGGAATGTGTGTAAAGGATTAATTATATAATTAGATTTATTTGTTTATTTTAAAAACTTTTATATGGTCCCTTCTGTCTGTGCTAGGCATTGTAGATACAGACTTTAAGAAAATAAAGTTTCATTTCTTAAGGAGCAACGGGAGAGGCAGATATGTGTGCATATAAATTGGTGTTAATTTTTGTTTTCACATTTGGTAGGATTCTTCAGTAATGCCTGGACTTTTATGCACATGTGGGAAGCTTTTTATTAATTCAATATCTGTACTTGTTGTGGGTGTATTCAGACTATTTCTTCTTGAGTCAGTTTCCATACTTTATATCATTGTAGAAATTTGTCCATTTCACCTGGGTTACTTGATTTGTTGACATAAAATTGTTCATAGTATTCTTTTACAATTTTTTTTATTATTGTAAAGTAGGTAATAATGTTCCCTTGTTCGTTCCTGATTTTAGCTATCTGAATCTTCTCTCTTATTTTCTTAGTCTATCTAAAAGTTTGTTAATCTTGTTACCTTTTTCAAGGAACTTTTTAATTTCATGTATTTCCTCTATTGTTTTCCATTCTCTAGTTCATTTTTTATTTGTTTTTTTGGGGATCAGCAGTTCTCAAAATGTGTGATACTTCTACTTGTAGTTAAACAAAATAGAAGATCTAGATAATTTATTTAAAATTTTAGGCATCGGAGCCAGGATTTAAAACTGATTTTTTAATATTCCAGAATTTTTGCCCTTTGTTTTTTACATGAACTTTGCCTTTTTCATTATTGTGAATAGCTAATTATTTGAGATGTTTTTATTTCTACCTCATTTCATACTCTGATTTGAAACAAGCGAATTAGTCAGTTTTTTTAGATTTTGTCGGTATTGTGTGTGAGATGTCAGATCTGTATAGTCTTTCTCAGACTCTAATGACGGGCGTATCCTCAGCAGAAAGGTGTGTCATGGCCATGCTGAGAAAGAGAATCCGGGATGAGAAGATCAACGTGAGGAAGTCTGCGCTCCAGGTGTGTTTCTCCAGACATTCTTTAATGCGCTCTCTTTTTAAAAAAAAATAAATTTTTATTGATTTCAGAGAGGAAGGGAGAGGGAGAGAGAGATTGAAACATCAATGATGAGAGAGAATCATTGATCGGCTGCCTCCTGCATGCCCCCCACTGGGGATGGAGCCCATAACCCAGGCATGCGCCCTTGACTGGAATTGAACCTGGGACCCTTCAGTCTGCAGGCCGATGCTCTATCCACTGAGCCAAACCAGAAAGGGCATTGCGCTCTCTTTTTAAGCACTCAGAAATGCAGGAGAATATTTTACAGGTCCCTCTGCCATATTTGTTATTTAATTGGCTTTTCATTTAACATTAGTTCATCTTGATCCTGTTATGTCTAAATTGTAGAAATGAACTAAGGATTATCTGATTTTAAGCTTTCCTACTGGGTTGCTGGCTTTTTAAGAATCATGAATTTATACCCTTAATGTCATTTTTTAGAGTAGGGATTCTTAGCTTAGGGCCATGGACAGATTTTGATAGGGTTTGTAAAACCACTGAAATTGTTTGAAAGTACTTGTGTGTATTCTAAAAGGTGGGATGCTACTGGAGGGATGGATCTTTGACCTTAAAGATGTAAAGAACCAAGAACTTGAAGGAAGTATTTTTGTGTGTATTTGCCTGTTTGCACATATACTACGCATGCATCGTCACTTCACGTTGTGTGTGCACTTCCTAGGTATTGGTGAGTATTTTGAAGCACTGCAGCGTCTCAGGCATGAAGGAGGAGCTTTCAATTCTTCAGGAGCAGTGCCGGGACCCTGCTGTATCTGTCCGGAAGCAGGCCTTGCAGTCTCTTACTGAACTTCTTATGGTGAGGGGCTTCTTCTTATGTGTCTAATGCATGGTGTTTACATTAAAAAACAATTCAGCGTAATAATTGCTTGTTGCTAAATACGAAGTTGACCAGTAGAAACTCTACCAAGTCTAATATACAGTGTAAGAGAAAGGAAGAAGTATCTTTTACTTACATATGATAGACTGCATTTCATATTAAATGTAATTATGAACTAATGCTAGAGAATGCTACTGGTTAGCCTTTCTTGACTTAAACTCATATCTCACATAGAAATATGAATTTTAAAATTAATTTGGTTAGGCCAGAGGCCTACTTTGATTTTTGTTCATTATAACCTATATAGATGATATTGCTAAAAGAGCAGAACCAGTGATCCTAGATATAATTTACTTCTGCCAAGTAATTCGCTCTTAAAGAATTTTAAGAGCATGGTTTTCTCTCGTTTCGTGATAGAAGGCATTAAGCAATATGTATTTTTACTTTATCTGGTAGCACTTACTCTAATTACTTCTTGGGATAAATATTTATTATTTGATCTTGAATTACCAAAAAATGCTGATTTATTACTAATAACAAAATAATGACTTTATAAGTTTAAAATTTCAGGATGGACTGATTTGCAATAACTGCAGATTGAACTTTGTTTTTACATATTGTTTGAATATTGTGGGATTTTGGGGGTTTTTTGTTTGTCTTATTAAAGGGAGAGGGAGAGAGAGATAGGAACATCAATGATGAGAGAGAATCATTGATTAGCTGCATCCTGACAACCCACACTGCGGATCAAGCCCGCAACCCGGGCATGTGCCCTGACCAGGAATCGAACCGTGACCTTCTGATTCATAGGTTGATGTTCAACCACTGAGCCTCGCTGGCTGGGCTGTAGGTTTGCTTTTGTTTGTTTTTTCTTTTATGATCGATTTGTAGTTGTGTGTGCAACTACTTTTAACATGTCTCAAAACATTGATCACAACTTCACTGATTTGTAGTTACACTTCCAATAGCATTAGACTCTTTGTGACTTCCTGATTTTAACTCCTAAAGGCCCACCCTAGATGTGCCCAGATCCAGAAAGCCTGGCTGATGGGGATCACCCCCGTTGTGATGGACTCGGAGAGCACCGTGCAGGAAAAGGCCCTGGAATGCCTGGACCAGGTCCTGCTGCAGAACATTAAGCACTTCAATAAGTTTCACAGTGGAGATGACAGCCAGGTGCTGGCTTGGGCACTGCTTTCTCTCCTTAGTACAGAAAGCCAGGAGCTGAGGTATGTGCGTTACGCCTTCCTTTCCTTAGAGAAGGCTCTAAGGGCTTTTCTGAAGAAAGTTCTGTATTGATCTTGGACAGCTAGCTTTCTAAATGCCTGGGTAGATTTGAAGCCTCAATTTTGGTCTCCTTTTCTTTTCTTTTTTTTTTCTTTTTCTTTTCTTTCTTTTTTTTTCTTTTTCCACTGTATTCCCCCATTCAATCTTGGCTGCCACAGACAGAAAGCGCGAGGACCCTTTTTTCTTGCATCTGCACTGGAACTGGTCTCTTTTTCTTGACCTAATTCAAATCTCAGCATTTTTGTGGTGACTGTTTTTTGTGAAGCCTTTGATCCCTTTCTTTGCTTTTCTCTGAGTGTCCTCCACTTTTAACTTGGTATCTTAATACGTATGTAATAGAAAACACTGCGGATATGGTATATTAATAACTAACTCAATACTAGTTATTTTGAAAGATAACCTCCCAGTCTTTACAAGTTGGACTTTTTCTGACATTTTATCGGACTGGTTGACTTAATGACACTGCGGTATTTTTTCCACTTGACAACATGTGTTGAACGCCCAGTGCACAGTGAGCACTGCAGGGAGCGGGTAGCGCGCCTGAGTGATAAGCTTTAATCTGTTCTGCAGGAGTCCTAGAATTAGTGTGTGCGTGTGCTACCTTGACTGCTTTTCCTTTCCTTTCTTTAAAAATTGTACCAGAAACACTTCCCTATTTGTTTACATGTAGTTATGAAGGAGTTATGCAATAAGAATAATAGATTTAGTGTCATAAAATCCTGTTGTGGCCCTGGCAAATCACCTTAGTGTTCTGGGTCTTCGTTTCCTAATTTGTAAGAACAGCCAGTTGGGTTACGTGATCTCTTAAGGTCATGCAAGCTTGGTATTAAAATTCTAACTGAAAATCACCCTACCTGGTTTGGCTCAGTAGATAGAGCGCAGCCCGTGGAATGAAGCGTCCCGGGTTTGATTCTGGCCAAGGGCACAGACCTCAGTTGCGCATAATGGGGAGTTATGTTTAATAGCTACAAAATTTCATGGGATTAAAAAAAAATGTTCTAGAAATGGATGATTGCACAACAGTGTGAATGTATTTAAGGCATGTATTTAAGTGTAATTCAGTATTGGGCATACTGAATTACACTGAAAAATGGTTAAGATGATAAATTTTATGTTATGTACATTTTGCTATCATTGAGGGGAAATTTTTTTTTTGCCCAAATTTTGGAAAGAGTGGGTAGAATTAGGGGCTTAAGTATAAGAAGTTTTGGAATAGCCATTGTAGGAAATGAACGAGGTCATCAGTTCTCAAAGTGATGAATTCATGAGCTCAAACTGTGTTTATCATAATATTAAGATGTTCTGTGCATTTTCCACATTTATTCTTTCAAAGTAGAGTTTTCCAGAAGCCATACAGTGGTGTTGGGACAGATTGAGTGCAGAGGCAGAAATGAGAGTCCACCTGTCTCCTGTTTCAGCCAGACTGCAAAGAGATTTACAAAAGTGTAAAACAATAACATTCTCCTGACCAAGTTATTTTGTTTAAAAAAGATAGTTGTTTTTGTAAAACAATGCATTATTTATGTTAACATAAAATTAATTGGCTTATTCTTATTTTAAATGAATTGATAAATATTTTTAAATTTCTCATTCTTAATTCCTAGCATGGCAAATGTTGATATAACAAACAAAAACATTTCAAGGCGGACAGTAATTTTTAGGAATTTAAAAGGGCCCTGAGCCCTAACCGGTTTGGCTCAGTGGATAGAACGTCAGCCTGCGGACTAAAAGGTCCCAGGTTCGATTCCAGCCAAGGGCATGTACCTTGGTTGCGGGCACATCCCCAGTAGGAGGTGTGCAAGAGGCAGCTGATCGATGTTTCTCTCTCATCGATGTTTCTAACTCTCTATCCCTCTCCCTTCCTGTCTGTAAAAAAATCAATAAAATATATTTAAAAAATAAAATAAATAAAAGGGCCCTGAGATGAAAAAGTGGGAGTGCCACTGAGCTAGAAAATCAATGACAAAAATAGAATTATTGAGAACCAACCGTAGGGCTAGTTCAATAGAGTTCTGTTAACTTTTATAAACAAAATCTTATGAAATGTTATTATTTGCTTTAAAAATAAATACTTTATGAGGGCAGGAATAAATGTACCTTATTGTATATAATAAAAATTAAAAAGATACCTAGTTTGGTATCAAATGTGCCAGAGGAATCCCGGAGCAGCAGCAGCTGATATCCTTTTACTGAATGAGCTGATCTCAACAGTTTTATATATTTATAGTTACCATTCTGCTCTCCCATCTTTTTTTCCAGCCGCTATTTAAATAAGGCTTTTTATATCTGGTCCACGAAAGATAAATTCTCATCTGCTTTTATAAACAACATGCTATCCCACACTGGCACGGAACATTCTGCACCAGCCTGGATGCTGCTCTCCAAGATTGCTTGCTCATCACCCAAGCTCGACTACACCAGAGTAATAGAGTCCTGGGAGGAGATCAGCAGGTGTGCATGCTTATAACTGAGCCACGGATGGGTACACTGAAGATTCTTGTAGATAAAGCTCATGCCTTAAGGAAACGGGCTATCTTATAGCTGTTCATATACACAGATCTTTTCTTTAAATTCAGGCTTAAAAACAAACATGAAAGTAAGAATCACTTTTAAGCTTTCAGTTTAGTCTTTGTCCAAGTCTCTAAGGGCCTTAATGCTCTTACAACTTGAATCCAAAACCAGGCTACCCTGGTATTCATAATCCAGAAGGAAAGTACTTTGTTGGCAGCAGTGTTTACTTTGGCTCTGTATTGATGTTTCTTCTGTCCTTTTCTTAGTCAACAGAATCCCAATTCAAACACCTTGGGCCATATTCTGTGTGTTATTGGGCATATTGCAAAGCATCTCCCAAAGAGCACCCGAGACAAGGTGACCGGTGAGTGTCCATCAGAGAATCTCGAAAAGGCATTGCCTCTCACTTCATATGTATATATTTTAAGCAGTTAAACTTCAAGGGTCTGACTTCCCTTTTAGATGTTGTCAAGTGTAAGCTGAGTGGATTCCGCTGGTCTCTAGAGCTGATCAGCTCCGCTGTTGATACGTTGCAAAGACTCTGCAGAGCATCTGCGGAGACACCTGTGGAGGAGCGGGTAGGCTACACTCTCCTGGATGCGTTTGTCATTTATTTGTACTCACTAGGCAGGTCACTCTGTTTTGAAGTTTGAGAAGGTGTTCTCTTTAGAGAACCTGTAAGGACGGGTAATCCCAGTAGCCATTACCACAACAGAAGGAAACACTTGGTGTGACCGGCAGTCGACATTTCCCAAGAAGGTCTTGGCTGCTAAAGACATACAGTTCTCTTAGAAAGTCAGTACCTTGGTGGACACCTTGCATGGTTATCTTTTCATAAGCTGTAGGCTAGATGCTTGGGATAGCTTTGTATATCCTCCTTCACCTCCACCCTCATTTCAGGAATGCTTCATATGATTTCCCACCTGGTCGGGGGGTTCCTTCCAGACCAGAAGGTTTCTGATCATCGTTAAGTCATAATCCTAGAAAACGTCTATCCAGTTCCTATAAGGCTATATTACCCTAACATCTCATTGTATCATGTCCACAAAGCTGCCCGGAGCCTACAGCCAATGGGTTGTAGGGTGGGATCAAACTCCCTCCCTAGCTAGTGTAGTTAGATCTGTGGGCCAGAGGTGGTGCCTCTTTGAAGTTATTTTAACTAATAAGAGACACTGGAAAAAGTCTCAGACGAATACATTTCAGGAGAATAACAACTACTCGTTTTTATTATGCCTGTTTATTACAGTGTTAATTCGCCATCTACATATGTCAGAAGAATTGCAGTATTTTTATTATTGAAGGAGCACTGCTATTAGAGATCTCTTTTAATTAGTGCACTAGATCTTCCCAAACACATGCTCTTTGCTCTTATAGGGCAAATATTGAAAGAAAAATTATATATATAACATATATTTTTATATATATACATACATACATATATAGGGTGGGGCAAAAGCAGGGTTATAGTGTGAGTATACAACACATTTTATTGTGTTATTATTTATTAATTACTGTATTATTTTTCATAAGAACAACTCTAAACCTCCATTTGCCCCACCCTGTATAATTCTTTGTAAATTTCACTTTGCCAATTGCCAGATTGCTGAAAGAACAGAGGTATAAAAGCACAATGCCTGGGTCTTTCATGGCTTATGGTTTATACATTTGAAGCTCATAAAGTTTCCTGAGAAAACTGTGTTTCCTGAATAGTCTGATGTAGATGTATAGACCCTTCAGAAATGACCTTTGACTCGCCTTAGGAGTTACTGAATCAGGTGTGCGGGGATGTCCTCTCCACCTGTGTGCACTGCCTCTCCAACATCGTTCTGAAGGAAGGTGGAGCTGGGAATATGGATGAGGACCTGTTGGTAAGTAACTACTTTTCTCAACCACTGGATTTCTTTATATCATTTGAGGGTTTTTAAAGATGTCTTTGTAATGTGCATTTCTGTTACTATTAGCAAGAAAAGGATATTCCTAGCATAGAACTTACTCTTTTCTTAGAAGAATTTTTATTGATGACCTATTCATTTTCTTTTCTCGTACTTGTTATCTGGGGAAAACTTGATGGTATATGCTTCCTCCAGTTAGAACCTATGAGATCCCTTCCTCTCTCTAAGCCTGTCCTCGGGTGAGGATTTTTTTTTTAATCATCTGAAATGGCTATGAAAAAAATAGTTCTTTTAAATGTGGGGGACAAAAATAGTACTCCACCGACATGTCCTTAATCTATAGGTAGGGTCAATTTTTTATTTTTGCTTTATTTTTATGCAAAACCAATTTTCTTCGCAGGTGAAGTATATTTTTACCTTAGGAGATATAGCCCAACTCTGTCCAGCCAGAGTGGAGAAGCGAGCCTTCCTTCTGATTCAGTCCATTGTAGCTTCCTCTGCGGATGCGGATCACCGTAAGGCACTTAAAGTTGCCCTTTGCGGATGCTGTCTGAAGCCTGGGCTAGCCCCTGGAGTGCTGTAAATAAGCTCCCTTTTCCTTCCCTTGCAGTAGCATCCTCTCAAGGTAGCAGCGACGCCCCGGCCTCCCAGCCGCTCGCCCCCGTCAGAGGCTCCTCCGTCATGCCTTCTGTGATCAGAGCACACGCCATCATTACCCTGGGTGAGCCGGAGCGGCCTGTGGGGCAGTACCCTTGTGCGGTCTAGTTCCCTGGGTAGCTTTTTGTCTTACGGAAGCCAGCAGTGGGTTGTAACCTGCTGAGCATATACTTACTCTAGCTCTTGAGAGCTTTGAGGCAATTCTGTAGGAGCACCCAAGGCTGCCTAAGACATCAGACTCAAGACCCTCCCTGGAGGGAGCTTTTGTTTTTATGTTCATTTGTTTCAATGACCCTGTTTCTGCGACTTGCTTGTTTATACTCATAATGTAGCACCTTGAAGTCTCTTCATCAAGTACTGCATGCCACGCAATACACTGAGTTCCAGGAATGAAAAAATAAACGTGCAGTTTAGTTTATAAAAGGAGATGGCTTATGTGATACTTTCCAGAACTGGCAGACGAGCTATTAAAAGCATGCACTCAAATTAATGGTAATCTTGAAAACATGAACCCCTGTTTATAAATTGATTCTTTTTTTCTTTAGTGTGATTGTGTATTTGATGCTGGATAAGAGTCAGGAATGTTTTTTGTAATAATGTGTTTTTTTCACGTCTAAGAATTATAAATAAGAGCAAAACATTCCCCAGGCCCTACAACACACACACACACACACACACACACACCACAAACAAATTCAACAATAGCCTTCTTTCTCCGATGAAAAAGAAATAAAATAAGTGACTTTATCATTCTTTTGTAATTACCCAACTCAAATTTCAAGTTCATTATTCATTTTATTGGTCATATTCCAGGTAAGTAGATAACTCCAAAATTCAACTGTTGACTTCAAAAGGAAGATAATTTGCCCAGGCTGGTGTGGCTCAATTGGTTGGAGCATTGTCCCATGCACCCAAGGTTTGCGGGTTCGATTCCCGGCCAGGGCACATACGTAGGTTGTGGGTTTGATCCCTGGCCCCAGTCAGGCACAGAAGGGTAGCAGCTGATTGATGTTGCTCTCCCCCCACCTCCTTTCCCCTCTCTAAAAGATGGTGAGCGTATCCTTGGATGAGGATTTATAAATAAATGAATAAAAAACCAAACAAACGGAAGGTAATTTTACTATAGTGAAGGAATATATATCTCATGAGATCCGGAGGGGTTGGGGGGCGGTGTTTTTTCTTAAGCTATTTTGAATTTTCTAATATTTAATATGGGTCTGTCTACCTTTGATTTTTTAAAAATACATTTTTATTGATTTCAGAGAGGAAGGGAGAGGGGGAGAGAGAGAGAGAAACATCAATGATGAGAGAGACTCATTGACCAGCTGCTTCCTGCACGCCCCACACTGGGGATTGAGCCTTGACCTCCTGGTTCATAGGTCAACACTCAACCACTGAGCCACTCTGGCCAGGCTGTGTTTGATTTCCTTGTGATTGTTGACATGATGCTTTAACTTTGATTAAATAAAACTCATTGCGACATATCTGGGGACAAGTGCAGGCGTCTGCCTGATTAGCACAGAGTAGAGGCATGACTTACTCTCTTCTGTGATAGGTAAGCTGTGCTTACAGCATGAGGATCTGGCAAAGAAGAGCATCCCGGCCCTGGTGAGAGAGCTGGAGGTGTGCGAGGACGTGGCCGTTCGCAACAACGTGGTCATTGTCATGTGTGACCTTTGTATCCGGTACACTGTCATGGTGGACAAGTACATTCCCAATATCTCCATGTGTCTGAAGGACTCAGACCCCTTCATCCGCAAGCAGACGCTCATCTTGCTTACCAATCTCCTGCAGGTTCGTAGGAGAACAGACCTGTCATTCTTCTCCCTCCGACGGTGCTCTGCTGAAGGGAGTATTGGAATAGCGTAGGAAATGGGCTGCTTTGTAGTAGACTCCAAAAATAACTAGCCTCATCTTTGGTTTAAGATACTCTGCTAATGTTCTGTACAGCCTTTAAACAGATCGTTACTCCCTAATATTTATTGGGTGTTTGTTCAGATATCCTGTCAAGCAGCATAAATTTTCAGTTTTGCCCATAAGCTCCATGTAGAGAAAAGTGCAGTCAGTAGACTGGGAGGTCTACCAGTTCTGTTGTTCCTGACTTTGGAGCAGTCAGTGTTCTCAGACATACCATCTTCGCTTGTGAAAGGAGGTCACAGCTTTCCCGCGTCTCACCGAGCCGCTCCGAGAGGCCGGTAGGGCATTTCAGTGTGGGAAAGAGCTTAGCGGGCTCCATGTGAATCAAACTGTAATGCTCTGAGTGCCGAGACTGCAGGTGGGCACAGGCAGACCTGAGTGTGGGTGGGCACAGGCAGCCCTGAGTGTGGGGGGCACAGGGAGACCTGAGTGCGGGTGGGCACAGGCAGACCTGAGGGTGGGGGGCACAGGCAGACCTGAGGGTGGGGGGCACAGGCAGACCTGAGGGTGGGGGGCACAGGCAGACCTGAGGGTGGGGGGCACAGGCAGACCTGAGGGTGGGGGGCACAGGCAGACCTGAGGGTGGGGGGCACAGGCAGACCTGAGGGTGGGGGGCACAGGCAGACCTGAGGGTGGGGGGCACAGGCAGACCTGAGGGTGGGGGGCACAGGCAGACCTGAGGGTGGGGGGCACAGGCAGACCTGAGGGTGGGGGGCACAGGCAGACCTGAGGGTGGGGGGCACAGGCAGACCTGAGGGTGGGGGGCACAGGCAGACCTGAGGGTGGGGGGCACAGGCAGACCTGAGGGTGGGGGGCACAGGCAGACCTGAGGGTGGGGGGCACAGGCAGACCTGAGGGTGGGGGGCACAGGCAGACCTGAGGGTGGGGGGCACAGGCAGACCTGAGGGTGGGGGGCACAGGCAGACCTGAGGGTGGGGGGCACAGGCAGACCTGAGGGTGGGGGGCACAGGCAGACCTGAGGGTGGGGGGCACAGGCAGACCTGAGGGTGGGGGGCACAGGCAGACCTGAGGGTGGGGGGCACAGGCAGACCTGAGGGTGGGGGGCACAGGCAGACCTGAGTGTGGGTGGGCACAGGCAGACCTGAGTGGCTCACAGGTGTGATGTTAAACAAAAGGAAGTTAACAGTTGAGTTTGTGACTGAATACTTTTTAGGTTTGTGTATTAATAATCCTTCTTACTCGTGTCATTTCCCTTTGTACAGGAAGAATTTGTGAAATGGAAGGGCTCTCTGTTCTTTCAGTTTGTCAGCACTCTGATAGACTCACACCCAGACGTCGCCAGGTACATCTTCCCTCGCGTGCAGGCCGCTCTGATGGGCCTGACTGCTGGTCTTCATTCCGTCTTTCTTTAAAGTTGGTTTACAGTTGAGTTCATTAGGATTCAATGAGCTTCTTGGCAGTTGCCAAAAAATGAGCGGATTTTTTTAAACCCTAAGCTGTATAACAAAGTCAAATTTGCATACAAGTTTATGAAGAAAAACAAACTTGTTCAAATTGACCATTAAATAATCTCCGCATTGACCACATTTGCTAACACTGTTCACTCTTCCTAAGCAGGTATGTGCCTTTGTCAAGGACCATGGTTGGCAAACTGCGGCTCGTGAGCCACATGCGGCTCTTTGGCCCCTCGAGTGTGGCTCTTCCACAAAATACCACGTGCGGGCACGCGAACAGTGCAATTGAAACTTCGTGGCCCATGCGCAGAAGTCGGTTTTCGGCCTGGGCGAGTCTATTTTGAAGAAGTACTGTTGATATTTGGCTCTGTTGACTAATGAGTTTGCCGACCACTGGTCTAGGAAACTATAGAATAGTAGCCATTAACATTGACTTAACTGGGTTGATGTCTAGGCCAATAAAATGAGTTTTGATAAAGAGTTCAGCTGCTTCTAAGTGCAGAAATTTTAAGAAGAAATGCTAGGAACTAAGACACAATTGCACAGTATGAAATAGAGTATACAAATTACAAGGCTCCTAGGAAATGGCTGTTTCTTAAGAATTGGAAGGGAAGGGAATTGCTTTGCCACTTAATTCCTGTCGTTCAATAATTTTCTAAAAGATTTCTTTTTAAAGGTTGAAAAATGATCTCACAGAATTTGCTAACCAAGGTTATGTTGTATAATTCTTTATAAAGCAAATCTTCAGTTAGAAAATAGATTATTGAATACCAGGGCAAAAGCTACCCCCGTTGGGAAGAGGTGTTTATAGAGTTCATTAACTATAAATAGCTTATAATAATGGGTCCCTCTGGATCTAAATGTGGTTACCAGTGATTCACTCTGAGTTCCCTGGGAGAATTTCTGCTCAGTTTCCTTTTGGTATAATTTTCCAAGAAGGAACATTTGACGTAGTAAACTAGTAGCGGTTAATGTTTTAATTAATACTGTCTAGAGCAGTGGTCGCCAACCTTCGGGACTTCACGGACCACCAGGTCTGCGGACCACCAGTTGGCGACCGCTGGTCTAGAGTTTACACAATTGGGAAAGGGACCGGGTGGCTGTGCAGTGCCCCTGACCTTAACCTGCTGCCGCAGACTGGCCCTCGGTCTCTCCTGCGACGTGTAGGCGTGCGTGGCAGGCTCTGGATGGCGAGCCTGGCGGTGAATCGGTCCTTTAACTGGCAGCTCTGTTTTTCCCACGTTGTCAGCTCCTGTACATATATGTTAAGAAGAGCATTGATTAGTATGTAAAATACACACAGAACTTGTGCAGGTGCTCAGAGCCTGACTCAGAAATTAGAAGGACAGATAGATGTTTACACGATAGTAAGATTATCAGTGCCTCATAACATTTCCATATTTCCGCCTTAAATCTTTCCATTTTATCTGATTCTGGGTTTGTTTAAACCGTGGTTCAAATGTGGACCTGATTTTCGGTTTCACTGTCATTTAAATGAGGCTGTTCCCTACTTTTAGGCCACCGGTCAGGCCTGTCTGCTTGCATTAGACACATTACTTTTTCCACATGTATCTGCTAACCCGCTCTTCCAAAGAGACTGTAGTGGCAGAGCCTATGGAATTTATCTGTGGTCTGACGGGATTTCCTGAAGATTCTGGCATGAGCAAATTTGCATGACATTTTTAATTGGTCATATGGTGATAAACCCCAAATTTGGGGGCTACAGAATTGTCTGATATGTTTTTCCCTGTGCCAACTAGGTGGTAGCTTTGTGGTACCGTAGTCACAGGGTGACAGCCAGGCTTGTTCCATTTAACTGGGTAAATGCTGCAGAGGTGCAAGGAGGTGGGGCCAGAGAGATTTTGAGGCAAAAAAGTGACAAAATAATGGGCCACTGAGATAGAAAAGGAAGTGAAGAGAGATTGCTTGGTTTCAACCTCATGATTTCTGAACTACCTTCTGACCTTTAATTGGTTGTGTGCTGTGACTGCAACGGATTTGAGTATTAGCCTCAGGAGAAACAGCGGGGGAAGGCACGCCCCGGCAAGTCCTAATGCATTCCGCACCAGGAATGAAATGTTCGGCTTGTCCTCGTCCCTGCTGCTCGGTGGGAGCCCACCAGGTCTCCTGTGTCGGTGGAATTGGCGTTGAACTCTGAGAGGAAAGGGAAGCGTTGGTGTGGGCAGCGTGAGGGGGTCAGAGCCAGCCCTGGCCCCCGCTAGGGCAGTGATGGCGAACCTTTTGAGCTCGGCGTGTCAGCATTTTCAAAAACCCTAACTTAACTCTGGTGCCGTGCCACATAGAGAAATTTTTTGATATTTGCAACCATAGTAAAACAAAGACTTATATTTTTGATATTTATTTTATATATTTAAATGCCATTTAACGAAGAAAAATCAACCAAAAAAAACGAGTTCATAGGTTCACCATCACTGCTCTAGGTTGACCCTGAGCAGAAAGCAGCGCCCCGGCTGGTCTCAGGTGCTGCCGTGACGAAACCGGGCTGTCCGGGAGCCTGGGGTTGGACAGCCTGGCTTTTGTCCATGTCCATTTGGCTTGGGAGGCTGCGCTTCAGATGGGCATGGTGCTAGAGACGTGGGCGCCCCACTGTGCCGCAGGGTGCGTGTGCTAGATGCCTCTTCCGGGCCGGGCACGGGAGGAGGAGGGCCCAGGGTGGGCCGAGGGCTCAGAGCTCGATGGGAGGCAGTGGCTGTCTGTGGAGGGCACTTGCCCTACTGACTCAGATGATGACGCTCTTGCAATTAATCCAACTCTTGAAAACAGTTGCAGTTACTAAAACTGGTTTGTGTTCATGATTGTGGGCATCAGCTTCAGGTCCGGGGAGGGGTGTGGAAAGGCGGGGCCCAGTGCTCACGTCCAGGCGGCTGCGCTCACTGCTTCGGCCTTCGGGACCACGGGCTCTGCCTTGCAGCAGCGGCTTGGGGTAGGTTGGTTGTTCGTGTCCGTTTGAAGTGTAGCTGACACCGTCTTAGAATTTCGAAAGGAAACCTGGTAGAGAAAGGCTGTGCTGGCCCTGGAGTCCGAAAGGACGCTGTTGGGCAAGGATGACAAAGGAAGCGAACTCCTCCCTTGTTTCTGATGCAAAGGAAGCTGTTTGCTGGGGGGATTTAGTCTCCCTCCCCCTATTTCAGTTCCCCTGCTCTGCAGAGTTCTTGCTATCATGCTCTTGGCTCTCTGCTAGTGGCCGACCGGGTCTCCTCCTTTTGCAGTTTCGGGGAGTTTTGCCTGGCTCACCTGTTACTGAAGAGGAATCCTGCCATGTTCTTCCAGCACTTTGTTGAGTGTATTTTCCACTTTAATAACTACGAGAAGCATGAGAAGTATAACAAGTTCTCCCAGTCGGAGAGGTCAGTGAGCTCGGGGGTTGGGGTGGGGGAGGCAGCCACATCCTCCTCCGGGGGTCGCGGCTTGTCTTGGCCGGGCCGTGCACGTCACTCCACGTGTGCCAGGGGTCCTAGGGACGCGCTGGTGACGTGCACGCTCTGGTGGTGGCTGTGAGATGCTGGTGAAGTCCTGGCCGTCCTTGCCCACGTGACGTGGTAAAATTGTCCTGTTTTGCCCTAGAGAGAAGCGGCTTTTCTCACTGAAGGGAAAGACAAACAAGGAGAAACGAATGAAAATCTACAAGTTTCTTCTAGAGCACTTCACCGATGAACAGCGATTCCACATGACGTCCAAAATCTGCCTTGACATTCTGGGTAGGCATGTTGTGTTGGGGATAAAATGTCTGTGTAAGAGTGGGATGCGGTGCTGCGAGTGGCCCAGCAGGTCTGGAGCCAGTGGGGCCCCGGTCGTCCAGGAAGACCCCTTCTGTCCGGGACACACCTGTGCCCACGCTCCCCTGGCAGCCGGCGTGCTCTCTGGCTCCGCGGCGCCTCCCCACCGGGGCTGCTGTCTCAGGAGCCGGTCTCTGTGCCCTCTCCCAGCGTGCTTCGCGGATGGCGTCCTGCCCCCGGACTCGGAAGCCAGCGAGCTCCTCTCAGATGCCTTTGAGGTCCTCAGCTCCAAGGAAATCAAGCTCTTGGCGATGAGGTCCAAGCCAGACAAGGACCTGCTCATGGAGGAAGACGACGTGGCCCTGGCCAACGTGGTCATGCAGGAAGCCCAGAAGAAGCTCATCTCCCAGGTGAGCGCTCCGAGGAGGCCGCCGTGCCCGCAGTGTGGGTGGCCTGGGGTCTCCCGCCATCCTCAGCAGGGGCCTTCATGCTCCCAGATGGTGCTCATGCGCCCACGTCTCTCGTGAGCGGGAACCCGTCCCACTTGCCTGCCTGGTTGTGCCACCGGCGTCTCGGACTTCCTGTCCTCACCCACCTGCCGACCCTCTTCCTCCTTCTCGTCACTCTTTTCCCGCAGTCTCCTGTGGCGGAGAGGGCCCGGCGCTGCCCCGGCCGCATGCCGCATGCCAGGCACCGTTTCCTGCGGCCACAGTGGGGTCTGAGTCATGTTAAGGGCGGCTGGTTGTTGTCGCTCCCACCAGGCCCCCGGCTCTGGTTCCTCGCCTGGGTTACTGCTTCCTGTTTCCCACCCGAGCCCCGAAGACTCCTGAGCCCACAGAAATAGACTGCCCACAGGCCATGTGTCGTTGTAGCTCACAGCTCCACCTCTCACGTGTTCCTGGTTCTGCGTTTACCTGAGCCCCTGCCCTGTCTGATCATTCACGGTAAACAACATGAAGGCTGGGTCAAGTCCAAGTCACGGACTACCCAAATGCACAACACTTTCCTACATAGACACAGAGTCACACAGAGAGCGAGGGCGCTGTGGAGCTGACTGCCTCCATGCTCAGCCATGCTGGCCCATTGTCCGTTCACCGACGGAAATAAACCTGTGTCTTTGAGCCGCTGCACGCCCTCAGGCCCTTCCGAAGGGAGGTGCTGAACGGAGCACTGAATGTGGAGCCAGGGTCTGCAGTAGCTGTGTGTGGAGGTTTGGAGCTTTTTGTCAGGTTATTCAACGTATTTCTAGTTCCTTTTTCTCGTTTAGAAAGTAAGAATGCGTTTATTTGTGCCCCCTTTGCCAGCTCTCCTGGGCTTGAGGCGATGCTTGCAGAGCCTCCTGCACAGCTCCCAGGGCCATAATAAAGCATCGAAGGCAGGCTCACGCCATCGACCAGGTCTGCCAGGCAGAGACCTCGGTCGAGGAGCAGCCGTCCTGCAGAGCATCCTGCATCCCTGAGATGCGCCGCTGTGTCCCTGCAGGTGCAGAAAAGGAACTTCATAGAGAACATCATCCCCATCATCATCTCCCTGAAGACCGTGCTGGAGAAGAACAAGGTCCCGGCCCTGCGGGAGCTCATGAACTACCTCAGGGTAAGGTGCCCTGTGCTCCTGGTGGGTCTCCCGCCCCAGCTCATTGCTCGGGCAGCGGTGCTGCTGGGGCTGCTGGCCGGATGACTAGGACTGAACGTGCCCTAAGCCAGTGTCACGCGGTTTAGAACGAGAGCAACCAGGCAGGCCTTTGGCGCTGTGGAGTTTGCCCATAGGTTCCACGAAGCGGAGCAGTGGGGTCTGTGCAGAGCTGGCCCACTGCTGAGCGTGTGTCCTTGACCAGGAGCAAAGTCATCACTTAGTTCCTTCTGGTGAGGGGGCGAGCGGGAACTGGTCACCATGCTTCACTGGGGAGTTTCCCTTTACCACCGTCTGCTGGACGAGTCACGTAGCTGCCCAGTACCTGCAGCCGTTGGGGAATACGGATCAGCAGCCAGGCTGCCCTCGCCGGCCACGGAAAGTCTGTCTTCTGTCTGCGCAGCCAGCATGTGAACACTTGCAGGGCAGACGTAGCCGACGCCTCCGGCCCGTCTGTGAAAATCTTAACTCTCTGTCTACCCTATGCCATTTCATTCCTCAAAAAACGCTGAGCGTTTTTTTCAAAAAGAGCTACAACAAAAATCACATGGAATACACTTTTTCAAATAGCTCTTTATCCTAAGGAAGTGAAGGTGAGAAAGACAGGCTCCTTGTCTGGAAAAAAGTGAGACCTTCCAGTTGTTTCTATATTTCCTTTGCCCTGTATTTAACCTCAGAAAAGAGAGAGAAAGAGCTCAGAGCCTAAGTAGACTGAGCACGTGGGAAGAATAAGCCTCCCTCCCGTTTCTGACCAAACCCACCCCCCCGCCGCCCGCCCCCGGCTCCCGCCAGATCCTGCTGGATTCGAGCCGCGTGCTCCTTCCTAGCAGCAGCTGGAGCAGTCCATTCACCTCCTGCCCGTTGTTGGGACTAGTTGGGAGCATGTTATATCTTTTCCTCCCTCTCACCCTGTTAGGTGAGCTGGTTTCTTTCCCTGCAAAGGGGCTCCGTCCCGTGCAGCCCCCTTTAAGACCTGAGCAAAAGGTTTCCTGTCACATCTTCAGAAGAGGACACAGGTGGACTGCAAGCCACGGCCGCTTCCTCTGCGGAAGCTGGAGTGGACAGAGAGCCCCCTTCAGACTGGGGGGCCCTTGCTCCAGAGGCCTGAGTGGGGACATGCCATGTCTCCCCTCCCCACCTAACCTCTGCGTGAACTCCCACGGGGCCTGCCTCGGTGACAATACGAGACCCTTGGAACTGGGGGTGACCCAGAGCCAAGCCAGATTGCCCCACATGTCACTCTCCCACGCCAGCCTTCAGGAGTGGGAAGGGGGAGCCCTGTTAAAGCTCTGCTTTAGGCGGAGATCGTGTGAGTCCATGTCCTTTCTGCTGTCAGCAACCTGGGACGTTACCTGGTAACTGGCAGAGGGACACTCGGCTCCCGGGAGACTGGACTCTGATAGTCACGGCAGGCTCGCTTGCTGGTGTCCAGCGCTCTTTCCTGGGAAACACGCTGTGTTCGTTAGCTTGTTGGTTGCTGTAATAGGAACAGTCCTCTCTCAGCAAACCAAGTCTTCCTGTTCCTCAAGTTGTGTCGGAGAGCTTACGTATTCCTTCGTACCCCTGCGTCTGTTTCAGGAGGTGATGCTCTCAGCAAACCAAGTCTTCCTGTTCCTATTCCTGTTCCTCAAGTCATGTCGGAGAGCTTACATATTCCTTCGTACCCCTGCGTCTGTTTCAGGAGGTGATGCAGGACTACCGAGATGAAATCAAGGATTTCTTTGCCGTCGACAAGCAGCTGGCGTCAGAACTCGAGTACGACATGAAGAAGTACCAGGAACAGCTGGCCCAGGAGCAGGAGCTGGCGAGACAAGCAGATGCGAACAGGGTGGAAGGTGCTGACGGGGCCCAGGCCGTGCAGGTGGGTGAGCAGCACGGAGGCTGACCCCTGCCGTCTGCTCTGCTGTGCGTGTAGCAGGGGCAGGTCTCAGCCTGGCTTCGGGCCTGCGCGTGGCCCGCTGCGCGTGGTTTGTGGCAGGCAGGGAGCTGGGTCACTCCACCCAGCCTGGCAAGTCCTTACAATAATCGTTTGGAGAAATGTGTGAGCGCCCGGCAAGCAGGCTGGCAGCAGGCTGTCCGACCGGTGATCAGGGCTCTCCGGAGGCTGCGTGCTTGTTTGCCGCCCTCCCAGCAGCGCCTCTGAAAACCTCTGCAACTCGGGGTGTTTCTGGGGGAGCTTCTGCTCACCTCCCGACGCAGTGTGCTGCCTCCCTGAGAGCCCAGGGGGTCTGCTGCCTTAAAAATGAGGACAAACCATGTTCTCCTTTTCCCTGTGACACCACCGCACGGTGTGGCGGTCTGCGAACAGTGCGGCTCCACTTACCCTGGGCTGACATGCTTTAAAATAGATGCCTTATGGTCGTGCTCAGAGCATGTAACGATTCTTTTTTTCTTCCATGACAGGTTTCTCCAAGTTTAGAAATAATGCCAGCTTCTGACGGCCAAGAAAATGCCAGTGTCCCCCGTGGTGCGAGCCAGCCCTCGAAGCCCGGGTCCAGCGCCGGCCAGGCACCGCCTGGGCCTCTGTCAGCTGACGCGGGGCAGTCCAAGAGGCCCCTGCCCAAGGCCAGGTACGAGCCAGAGTCGGTCAGCCGTCCCCACCAGGCGTGTGCGGGCCGCGTGTTGCCGTTGTGTTTGCTGATACTTCCTCTGCGCTCTCCCCTTCCGACAAGAAATGGGTGTGGAATGAATGGGTGTTGCCTGCAGTTCGCTCAGCTTTGCTTTCCACCCAGCATGGCGTGCTCTCCCCGCAGGTCCTTGTCTCTCAGTACCATTGCCATCCTGAATTCCGTCAAGAAGGCCGTGGAGTCCAACAGCCGGCGTGGGAGTCGGAGCATCGGAATGTTGCCGTTCACTTTAAATTCGGAAAGCCTGGACAGAGCGCACCCTCACCGAGGTGAGTCTGCGGCAGTCCCGAAGGCTGAGCGCCACGCGGGTTCCGTCTCACTCAGGGACAGGTTCCTCTCGTTCCTCTGAAGATACTTTCTGTTTTACTCTCTTTAAAACGAAACGCTTTGGGGGCTTAGGATTATAAGTCACAAAACAGTGCATATTGGTGATAAAAGGTTTGGAAAAGATTGGAAATAGAAAACTCACCCATCGTTTGTTCTTGCAGCCTTTCTCCTCTTCGCACACGGGTGCTCGGCTTTCTTTATAAAATGGTGGTCTCGGTGCGCATTCTGTGCCTCAGCCTTTCAGGACTTGTCTCCCAGCGGCCGTGCAGCGCCGTGTCATGGGGAAGCACATAACTTATTGATCATGGTCCCGTTTTTGGACACGGAGGTGCTTTTTGGTTGTTGGGAATAATGTCACAGTAAACCTTGCAGACAGCCTGGTAATGACAGCCCTCAGAGGCCCTGACTGCTTGAACCTCCCAACAGCGTCACACCATCCTGTCCTTCCCTCCACATCACGCTCCTGCCGTCTGCCTACTGCAAACACTGGTTTTCTGATTTTCCATTTTCCAGACTAAAATGGCTGTGGCTCTCATTCCCGTTTCGTTGATCCCAGTGGGAATAGACATTGTCCCTCCTGTTGTCTTTTCCTGAATGACCTCTTTATCAGGACACTCTATATGGGGTATTAACCTCAGCACATTTCTTACAGATGCTGTCTCTCATTTAGTTGCTTTGCTCTGGGATGTGGCTTTGGGTTTTTGAACAGAGCGGACTTTCTCATTGTATCCTAGCATCTTCGTACAGCCTGGAGCAGGAGTCCAGTGGAGCCATCGACCCCGTGGCCAGACGTGCCATCAGCACCCCTGAGAGTAAGTACTATGGGAGCGAGCTGGCTCCACCGCTGCGGCCCGGCTGCGGAGGTGGCAGGAAAGCTCCCTGTGCGAGGGTCTCTCCCTGACCAGCAGCCCTGTAGTGCGTGTGTCAGACGGAATGTTCCGGGATAATTAGCACAGGTAGTCATCATATACAACTGCACTGAGCCCCGGCTGCACTTGCAGGACTTGTCCAGGGGCTGACGTGTGAACGCGGTTACACTGCCCACAGCCCACAGCCGGGAGGCGTCCTCCGGCGCAGGTCCCTCACGCAGCTTCTCTGGGCAGCACACTTCCTGGTGTTCTAGAGCCAACACCGCCCTCCTACCTGACTCCCACGCGGCTCGATGTGCACAGCCAGCCCTGCTTTGTCCGAGGCCCACTCGAGTCAGCGGCAGCTCCAAGGGTCCCTGCCAGCTGGGCCGGGACCCTGTGTATGCCCACTTACACGGGTGTGTGTTTTTTCAATGTCCTATTTTTTCCTTTTATTTCAAAGGGGAAACAAGTTAGAAGTGCAGTGTTTTATAGCTTCTTGTCTCAAAACCCATAAAAACCTTAATTCTATGCCAAGACATTCTCTTGACAAAAATCTATAGTGTAGTTTGCAGGTGTCTCCGCATGCCCCCCACCGGGTCTCCCGCCACCTGCACCCCAGCCCTGGGCGGGCCTCTCCGAGTCCTGGGCAAGCCCTGCTCTGCCTGACACAGGCCTCACACATGGCATGTCCTCACCCTTCCTGGTCACCACCTCGCACCCTGTGAGGGTAACAGCTACTCCATTACAGTAGTTGCTAACATTTCTTTAGCACAAGTACTGTGTTGAGGACTTAACATAAATGATCACACTTAATCCTGACCTTTGTATCCTGTTTTAGAGGTAAAAACACTTGGGGTTCCTAGAGCAGTGCCCACAGCTAGAAAGACACAGCCAGAATTCAAACCCAGGTTCTGATTCAGTCTCTGTTCCCATTCTGCTCTCCTGCCCCCCTGAGGGTGAATCAGAAGGGAAAGCCATAATAGGTCAAGGGTGAGATGAAGGAGGAGAGCATGTGGACTAGGAAGGTAGGAGGGATGGGACTCAGCTACTGATTAGACGTGGAGGAGGAGCGAAGGGTGCCAGGTCCTGCCAGTGTGGACAGGGCTGATTGGATGAGTACAAGGAAGCAGGTGAGGAGTGGAGGGAGGGAGTGGGCGAAGCAACTTCGGGAGTTCTGGGAGGTGCAGGACTCGGGAGGCAGCCCCAATGGGGAGCTGGGGGTGCCTGGCATATAGGCAGTGACTGGACATGGGTGGTGGAAGCCGGAGACAGTGAGCAGCGGGTGCTCAGGCACCAGCACAGCACCCTGAGGAAGAGTGGTCAGAGGAAGGGAGTCGGACCTCGGACCTTGCTCGGTGACTTCATTTGTTAACCCTGCTGTTTCCCCTCCTCCAGAGACCATAGGAGACGTCACGTTTGAGGCGGGAGTCAGCTACATCGGCACACCCCGGACCCCCTTTCCCGTCAGAGGCAAGTGCCCCTCCTCTCTGATGCCTTAGCCACCTGGAGTCCTGGGGAGTCTAATTGTTTGTGTTTGACTCCCTTTCAGAGAAAATTGAAGCCCAGAATCCAGGAAACACTTTGTGTTTATCATCACCTGATAAGCCGTGAGTTGAGCATGAGTCCCTTTTATAGTCATTTTGTCAGCATTTTTTCTCTTAGTTCCAGAGTGAGTGTATCTTTTCCTCCTCAGGCCTCCGGCGCCTCCACAGTGGAACGTGAAGTCTCCAGCGAGAAATAAAGACAACCCAGTCCCCAGCAAGAGGTCGCTCCGGAAGACGCCCCTGACAGCCGCCAACTAGAACAGTGCACGCAGGGCACGCGGGCAGCGGGCTGGGAAGACATCATTTCCGCACGGGGACAGGCACCCCCCGTATCACCTCCGGGAGCCCCGGGGGCGCTTCGTTATGTGCCCCAGCACTTGTGCTGTGACTCCAGCTGGTTCAGTTGCTCCAGGAGTATGTGGTAAAAGTTGTAAAATAATAGAGAAATGCCTTAGCTGTGTCACGTTTTATCTTTACTCCATGTGGAAGTATCAAGTCCGTTCTGGTGGTCCCTAAGGAACACGTGACACGTTGGCTTTCTCGTGTACAGATCCAACCTGTTAGCTGATAAGAATCCTCTAGAGTGAATGGTTCCCTGTGTGTATGACAAGATTTTGATTGTAATATTTTTCTATTCTTATTTATGAACTGCACATTTTTAAAAGTGTACAGCTTTCTAAAACGATAATAAAGCATAAATACAGCCTTATAGTTTCTACTGCAATAGAATTTTTTTATTCTTACAACAGGGCTTTTATTGGTAGTCATTTCGATTTACATAAAAACTTGAGAATTTTAAAAATCTTTCAAGTTAAAATAATGACTGTTTGTCCTTAAATTTCAGTGCCTATGTCCCCAGACAGACGCTGCTGCCTCCTGACAACAGGTGTCCCTGTAAGTGTATGGACCTAGTCCTGCTGGTGAAAGCCTGCTGCAGGCCCTCCCCCTCCCCCGAGCGGCACCGACACGGAGCTGTGCTGACCGTCTGCTCCTGTGAGGTGCCTCAGTCTCTTCTGTCGGCCCCACCAGGTAGCCTCCCCTCCCCCGAGTGAGCGGCACCGACACGGAGCTGGAGCTGTGCTGACCGTCTGCTCCTGTGAAGTGCCTCAGTCTCTTCTGTCGGCCCCACCAGGTAGCCTCGCAACATGCACGTGTGTTTTCACCAGGAATGACCAGAAACCCCGCTGCTCACTTTTTATTCCCAGACTACAGATGCAGAGCACAGGGCACTGTGACAGTGTTAATATCAACACGGCAGCTGGATTTGAGGGCAGAACATCCCTGTGACCTGCCCACAGCTCTCCCGTGTGACCTGTGACACATGGAGTCACAGAGCTGCTCCTGAGTGAGCCACTCCTGTCCAATCCATGGACATGTGGTGGCGGTCTGAGTGCTCACCTGGAAATGCTAGGAAGAAGGGCAACCCCGACATGAGAGGAAATAAGAAAGAAATAACGAGGCAAAGTTGATTTTTGTAAAGCTTTTATAAATGAGGTTGAACACATACCGATTTAGGGGGTGTTAGTACAAGTCTGCACACCTACGCACAGCCACGCCGAAGGCCACGGCAGCGGACAGGCCTCATGCCTTTAGTCACATTCACATTTGAAAAACATGAGTGTTTCTTATCTATCTACATTTTTAGTCACAGGCAACTACTTCCCAGACTCCACGCTTCACTTTTCTCTCCTGTCAGACCCAGTTCACCTGGCCCCAGCATAGGTTTTAGGCATAAGAAAGGTAATAAGGCTGTCTTATCACTGTGACAACCAAGATCAAGGCCAGAGTACTGATCCCCAAGAATTAGAGAAAGGGGGCGCTATCCCTTCCTACCAAGAAGAGGTGAAGGTGAAGGGATAGTCCTCATCCTAAGCATTCAATACAAACGCAGGAGAGAGGTACCAGTAAGCAGGTATGGAGAGCTGCCGACTGCTCCTGCCAACTCCCCCATGCAAAGTATTTCACATAAAAAGTCACAGTCTCCAATTAAAAACCCCTCCAAGTATAAAAAGTTAAGACAAGTGAAGTTTAATCCCAAGATGACTGTGGCTACATGAAAACTACCCTCTAAGCACACCAGGGCCAGGGCTTCCCTCAAACCACTCCGCCAGCTAACAGCGCACCCGGCAAGACCTGCTCCTGCAGAAGGCAGGCGTGTTCCTCGCATCCCCACGGCGTGGGCAGGGCCGGGGTGGAGGAAAACTAAGATCAGAACCAGAACTCGGCCTTGGATTCAGGCCGGCACTTTGCTCACCATCAGGCTCTGCCCTGGCTCCACTGCGAGGCGAGCACAGGCCGCGGCGTCGGCGCTTTCTTCATGGCAAAGAGGACAAGTGGAATTCGTCTTTAAAAATGTAGCTGGCAGGCTTGATTCAGAACTGCCTTTGGCCTGCACAGTGTTATGAACTGCACAAATAAGTTAAATACATTTAAAAACAAAAGAGCAGTAGCTTTTGTTTTGTGAGCTATCCACAACCAGAAAGGGCTGTGGCTCAGGAACCCAGCGGCGGGAGGCCACACGGGGGGGGCCACCTTCTTGCATGGACACCTCACCTGTTCTAGGCTGGGCCCGGTGCTGGGCGCATGAACAACAGACTGGAGCTGGTTGGCACACAGCCAGGGTGGCATTGGCGGTGGAGTGGACGTGCTGGCGGCCTCGGGAGTTAGCAGCCCACACCCACTCAGGGGCATATGACTCAACCCTGGGAGCTGACCCGTGTGGTTTGCCTGTGACTGACAGCTTCTGGTGGTCTCTGGCCACAGGTGGTGGTAGGGATCTAAGGGAGAGGCAGTTCACGGCTGACCTAAGAGCGCCTGTGTTTCTTTGGAGAGAGGACAACTTTGACGTTACTCAACTGGAATTTTAAAGGTTCCCTAAGCAACGTGGTCTGACGTGTCGGTGGCAGAAGTTCTCGAAAACGCTAAAGCACTTGTGGAAGGAATGGCCCAGCCGAGCCCCCGTGCAGACGCCGTGGGTTAGGATGCTCTTACTGTTGGCGTTTTCCATTTGACACGAGTAGCTTGGAACTCCTCCTGCAAGCTGAACTTTTTCTTTAAAAAAATAGGTTATTCAACACGGTATGACAACATATTTACAGTTTAAATAGAAGTTTTCTTTTCAATAACCAAAATACATGTTTAGCAAAAATTTAGAATGTAAAATTCTAGAAAACAAACACCCATAGAAAAGCAGGACGTTTTAGTACCATGTCACACTTGGGCTCAGCGGGAGGTTTCCATAGAGACCCTCCGGCGACGAGCAGGGTTCCTGCAGGTAAGGAGCCCTCCCAGCGAGCAGTTCACTAAGTGCTGATCCAAGAGGATTCCCCAGATGGACAGGACAACACTGAGGCGCCTTTCAGAAGAGCCGGTGCAGACTGTCGGGGCCACTGAGGCGAGGTCACGGCCAACGAGCCTCTTTTCTGGACGCACTGATTCAAACCGCAGCTGCAGGGCATCCTGCTCCCTCGTCCCCCCTCGCAGGGTGCTCCCCCTGCTGACCCACAGCAAGTGGCAAATGAACTGGCTTCCCAGGCCCATGGGAGCCAGCGGTCTGAGCTGGGAGCCGGCCTCGGTGAGCTCACTCAGTTCTTTTCCTTGTGATGCCTGAGCCCATCTTGAGGAAAATTCTTTTATTCATGCGGCTTGTTAAAAAGTAGGAGAGGAGTAGCGGTCAACTTTGGCCAAAACAAAAAGCTTTGCACGCGTGTCTAGCTCTGTCGGGTGCGCTGCCCTCGGGCGGCTCTAGGGAAGTTCCTGGTGGAGGTATTGCGTGTGCTCTCGGCCGCATGTCAGGTTTCAGATCACAAACGACGACTTGTGTCTGAAGTCGCCCTGCAAGGCCAGCACAGGGTTAGAATACGGCCACCCTCTGCCCACCGAGGGGCCTGGGGCAGAGGGAAGGGGAACGTAGTCGTGTCAAATCACCATGTCCCTGGAGGAGAAACTGGCAGGACAGGTCGGCCTGAGCATCCTAACAGGTAGGCTACGCAAGCGCTCGCAGCTGTAAGGCCGTCAGCGTGCACGTGTGCTGTGCAGGGCTGAAGAGCCCAGCGTCTGGAATGGAACCTGGGAATCTTTTTACTATGGGACCCACTTGGTTTCCAAGGAGGGATGTCCCTTTCCCTGCTGGGGACCCCTCGAGTCCTGGGTTTCCCCAGTGACCGTCCCCTCGCTCCGTACCTCCTCATCTGTCCTGATGTAGTTAACTCCGTCGGGCCTCCCCGGACTCTTGAAACTGAAACAGAGGAGGGCAGCTGAGCGACTGCTGGGCATCACGTTAATGCCCGCTTGTACCCTATTCCTTCCACAAGCGCAGGCTCACCTCTCCTCGTCCTGCTTGTGGATGAAGTAGCCGCGTCGGTACGCACAGCAGATGCCCACGGTGATCAGGGCCAGCACAGCCAGGACCACCAGAACGCCGCCGATGATCCCGCCCACGTTCAGGTCATCTGGATGGGAGGGGGGTGGAGGGAGGAGAGGCTCCACACTATTTGGCCTCACCAAGCACCCGACCCGGGGGTGCCTCCTCCCCCACCAGAGAGACAGGGGAGGACACGCAGATTCTCCTAGCGCACTCGGGGCCGTGCCCGTCCTCACGTGGAAAGGCGCAGAGGCCTCCACGTCCAATGCTGCTGCCCCTGGTCCTGTAGGAAAGGGGCCTGGCGGGTAGAGAAGCCTGAACGCTCCTCTGGCTAACTCCTGAGTTACCACGGGAGGAGACGGATACACTGTCTACAGAACGAGGAGCCTGGCGTCTTAGGAAGAAAACTCCTCATTCTCGGGGCTTCCTGTGCTGTGGATTATCAGGGGGAAGAGAGGTAGTTTCAGGCAGTAAGAAGTCCAGGGGAGAGGATGGCCGCTCCCTGCATGCCCGGCCTGGTACCCACAAGCCCCCTTCGCGGAAGCCTGGACCCCCTTTCTCGTTGCTGGACGGTGGGCAGAGTCACGTTCCGTGGGCGCAACTGAGGACTTCCCACTGTGTGTGTTTGCACGAAGGAAAGTGTGCAGGGGATGCAGCAACCGAGGGAGTGGAAAATTCTCCCTCCCCCAGGCAGTGGTTCCCAACATGGTGTACTCGTAAAGTCAACTGGAGATTTCGATTTTAAAACCTCCGGTCCCCAGCCCGATCCCGAGGGTCACCGGGTCTGGAGCAAAGCCCTGGATCTCCCTCCTCCCCGAGAGCGGAGCTTCCCAGACCTGACGACGACGAGGAGAGCCCCCGAACACTCTTTCCCAGGGACCCTCCCGACCTCCCGGAGACAGTCGTGTGCGCGGTGGGGCCTGGATTCTGAATGATTCTCGGCATCGGGCAAGTTTGGAAAACTGCTCGGGGGGAGGAGAGCCTCCGGAACGCTCTTTCCCAGGGACCCTCCCAACCGCCCGGAGACAGTTGTGTGCGTGGTGGGGCCTGGATTATGAATGAGAACCCGTGGTCCCAGATGATTCTCGGCATTGGGCAAGTTTGGAAAACTGCTCTGGGGGGCAGTTCCCCGGGTGTGTCTGGCCGCCCCACCTGCCCCATCCGGCTCAGCACACGGCCCCCCGCCCCAGAACAATACCGCAGAGCCAGCATCGGCCCAGAACTGGGCAATTCCTGGGGCTAAGACTATGCTTCCACTCCCTGCATCTGTCTACCATCGGATGAGTTTCTGAAGATAATACAACCTGATGTTTTTATCTACTACAAAGTAATGGAGTTATTAAACGCAGTTACAAGGGACATAATTAGCCATGTTTCCAACACTAACAGCAGTGGGAAGTCTGTCCTGAGGAGACCAGCACCTGCAAAGGACACTTGGTCACCATGCAGCTGTCCTCACCGCCCTGCACCCGAGTGGCCGTGGTGACACAGTCGGCTACCCACAGCTGTCTGCACGGACGCCTGACACTAAATGTAAACGTGCAGTCGCTTGCAGTCTAAAGAGAAAACCCATCTTTTCAGAAGGCACTCACAGACTTCCATCTCCTGCGCCTCGCACTTGGCCGAGCCGACGTCGTTGGAAGCCATGCAGTAGTACTGCCCGGAGTCCTCCTTGCGAACTGCACTGAACACCTGCTCAGGACGTGACAAGGAGATGGGAGGCCTGTCAGGCGAGAAGAGGCTCCCTCCTCCCACGGGCAATATCTGCTCCACCTCCTGGTTTCCTGCGCTTCCAGGTCCTGTCCAGGTTCTTTCCTGGAATTCCTGACACCCTCGCTTGAGAGCTTCCAAACAGCAGCTTCCCTGGTGTATGGAGACTCAAGCCTGGCAGCATCCAGAGTATGATGCTAGCGTGACTTTCACTCTGGAAGAGGGATGACGACGCCTGCCCCTCGAGCACCCCAGGCACTGCGTGCTCAGATGTGCCGCAGGCTGGTGACCTGCTGGGGTGGCTGTTGCTGGGCACAGCAGACCTGCCTTCACCTCTGCCCCACCCACCCCTTCCCACTAGACATCTTTTATTCACAAATACTAATGTTTCCCTAGCAGATAGGAATCTTTTATTACTACAATACCATGATCATGCCTGAAACAATAGACAATTTTAACATGGAATGCCCAGCCGTAACCAGATTTCTCTGCTTGTCTCATGAGTCTGACAGGTGGTTATTCACACCGGCACCCTGTTCCCGGGGTCTGACAGGGACTTTAGCTCCCTTCTCTCTCCCAATGGCTCCTCTTTCCACAGGTCTCCCTGCCCAGCAGACGTTTCCATCCGCCCCTCTCCCAGGTCTTACCAGAGTGCCCGTTTCGGAGTTGATGACAAAAGAGGAATTCTGGAATCTGGGGTTGGCGCGGGAGTCCTTGGGCAGGGGTGCGTCGTTGCGGTACCAGCTGTAATGAGGCCGGGGAAAGCCCTCCTTCTCCTGGCAGTGCAGCGTGGCCATCTTGCCTACGGGCACAGCCTTTGGTACCGTGCACACCGGAGGCACTGGCTTCACTGTAGGAGAAGCACAGGTTGGTATTTAAAATCAGCAACAAGCCCGCCGTAAATCCTCTCCAAACAAGAAAGCCAGCCAGGGGATTCTGCACCACCACTGGGACCATGGCCACGCCCATGGCCCCGTGGCCACACCCACCACCCCATGGCCACGCCTGCTGTCCTATGGCCACACCTTCCGTCTGTATGGTCTGCCGCCAGAAACCTGCCCCTGTAGCTCACCTTCTCCCCCCCCACCCACACCCCTAGTATCATCCGGCAGCATGTTCCCAAGGCCTCCTCCCCAGGGGCCTCCCACAGTGGGGGGAGGGAAGTGGCAGAAGCTTCCACACAACTCAAGCAGCCCCAGGTCTCCACACCCTCCCTAAAGCGGACACCTTCAGGGATGGAGCTACAGAAGGAAAGAAAGTAAGAGTTGATCTTTCCTTTTTCTACATACAAATTCATGAGGCCTGAAAGGGGAACACGTTGGTTGCACGTGAGTTTCTACCTTGCACAGTCAAGTCAATGACAATCTCGTCCATTTCTTTTTGGTCGTCTTGAGCAACCACCTCACAGCGATAAAGAGCAGAGTCTCTTCTGGTCACGTTCCAGATCTGCAGAGAGGTTTTCCCCAACAGCTCTGCACGGCCTGCCAAGTCCCCTGTAGAAGAGAAGGAACAGGGCACTAAAGACTCTTTCGAGATCTCTTTGTAACTTGAAGGAGGCAGTTTCTGGGGCCCGCATTGGACGCCTCATGAGAAGACTAGCTTCTATTTCTGTTCTTTTAAAACAGGTGAGCTCTGAGGACACCGGGCACCAACACAGTGCCTGGTGTGTGAGAGGACTCATTATATGCCCCTGTCTTTCTATAGATACTAGAGGCCCGATGCACGAAATTCGTGCAAGAGTAGGCCTTCCTTCCCCCGGCTGCTGCACCAGCTTCCCTCTGGCACCTGGGACCCGGGCTTCCCTCCAGCTGGCAGGCACCAGGGACCTGGGCTTCCCTCGCAGCCCCAGCTTCATCAGGAAGGACATTCGGTCTAATTAGCATATTACGCTTTTATTATTATAGATATATATTGATTTCAGAGAAGAAGGGAGAGGGAGAGATAGAAACATCAATGATGAGAGAGAGTCATTCATCGGCTGCCTCCTGCACACCCCACCTGGGGATTGAGCCTGGCGTTCACTGCCTCGAGCTGGTCCAGTCTGGCCCTGACACACCTGGTCAGCTTCACCTGGAGACCCCCTGGCCCTCCTCCTCCTTTTGTCAGCCCCAGCAATGGGGGAGCCCTTGCAGTGTCTCTAATAAGCCAAGCTGACATTTGCTTCTATATTTTTATACACATCATTCTTTCTGGCCAACACATTTCTTCACCCCACGCCTCACCATCCTGCCTGGCTAACTAGCCTTCACTTCTCTGTCTAGAGGTCACTTCTGGGAAGCTTTTCACGCCACCTGTCCTGCCCCTCCGTCATGTCGCCCGAGAGCACCTGACGCTTACCTCTGTGCTCACACAGGATCACACCCGCCAGCTGTCTAGCAAGTGCTTTCTCAGTGCGGTGTGCTTGCACCAAACACTTGTTGTCTCCTTGCTGTGCCATGTGACCCTCTAACTCACTTAACTTGCATCACTCATGTCATGGATCGTGATAAAAAGATGGCCTGGGAGCATGCTGACTCGGATACTGCAGAAAGCTATTTTGCAGAGAGATTAAAACCCTAATGAATTGATATCTGCTGAAGCTGGGTGACAGGGTCAGGGAGGTTCAATATGCTAGTCTCATTACCTTGACATGTTTGACTTTTCTGTAAGTAAAGCAAAACAAAATAAAAATAAAAATCCTGGCTAAGATGCGGAACCAGTGGGAGGAGAGGAAGTCTGGCCTGGAAACATGGAGGGGACATGGCATCATACCCTGTATTCTGTTGTTAAAAAACACGTATGTGGTCTGAGCATCTTTAATTTTCTTCCATTCGATCCTGGGCTCTCTTGTCTGTGAATCTGTAATGATACAAGACAGCTCCGCACCTAATGAGAGAAAAAGAAAGGAACTCTCAGTGCAAGTGGAACAACTCCGGTTACTTACACCCACGCCGCCAGCGCAAGCCTTCGCAATGTTAGGTCAATGCAGATTAAAACCCAGCTATCACCAGGCTCCAGGAGACTTTAAGAAAAAAGTTAGCCGAACCGGTTTGGCTCAGTGGATAGACGTCGGCCTGCGGACTCAAGGGTCCCAGGTTCGATTCCGGTCAAGGGCATGTACCTTGGTTGCGGGCACATCCCCACTGGGGGGCGTGCAGGAGGCAGCTGATCGATGTTTCTCTCTCATCGATGTTTCTAACTCTCTATCCCTCTCCCTTCTTCTCTGTAAAAAATCAATAAAATATATATTTTAAAAAAAAAAGAAAAAGGTTCATTTTAGCCAGAAAAAGGAGAAGATGATTAGCAGGAACCTTTATTAAATAGAGGAGACATTCCCCTTCCTACTCCACGTGTATATAGAAATGTCTTTGTCGTGTAAGCACAAAGCCAGGACAGGCAGACCTGAGCCAGTATCCAACCTGCAGCCCCTGTGGCCTGCGGAGGCCGGGCCCCACCAACACCCCTGCACACCCACAGCACGTCTCTGGCCCCACATGCCTGGCCTGAGCTGGTCTTACACCCACGCCACCTGCGCAAGCCTTCGCAATGTTAGGTCTTTCGTGCAGATTAAAACCCAGCTATCACCAGGCTCCAGGAGACTTTCAGAAAAAGGTGAATTTTAGCCAGAAAAAGGAGAAGATGATTAGCAGGAACCTTTATTAAATAGAGGAGACATTCCCCTTCCTACTCCACGTGTATATAGAAATGTCTTTGTCGTGTAAGCACAAAGCCAGGACAGGCAGACCTGAGCCAGTATCCAACCTGCAGCCCTGTGGCCTGCGGAGCCCGGGCCCCACCAGCACCCCTGCACACCCACCAGCACGTCTCTGGCCCCACATGCCTGGCCTGAGCTGGCTGCAAGACTCCGGCATGTCCACGAGAGGGTGCCCATTCTCCCAATTCACAGTCTCCAATACTTACTTTCAAATTCCTGTACCACTGGGTATCTGTTGCTGGACTTGAGATTGACAGCCCCTATCAAGCAGCCTGAAGGGAAGACAAAAAGCCTTTATTAAATAGAGGAGACATTCCCCTTCCTACTCCACGTGTATATAGAAATGTCTTTGTCGTGTAAGCACAAAGCCAGGACAGGGCAGACCTGAGCCAGTATTCAACCTGCAGCCCCTGTGGCCTGCGGAGCCCGGGCCCCACCAGCACCCCTGCACACCCACCAGCACGTCTCTGGCCCCACATGCCTGGCCTGAGCTGGCTGCAAGACTCCGGCATGTCCACGAGAGGGTGCCCATTCTCCCAATTCACAGTCTCCAGTACTTACTTTCAAATTCCTGTACCACTGGGTATCTGTTGCTGGACTTGAGATTGACAGCCCCTATCAAGCAGCCTGAAGGGAAGACAAAAAGGTAAAATCAGAGACAATGTGGCTCTAAAACAGCAGAGCTCTCGGACAGAGGTCAGAGTTCCCCATCTACATGGGCAACAATCACTCACCAGAAAGGATGGGAACAGATTATATTCCACAACAAAGACACACAGACACAGCAAGTTGGCTGCTTTCTCTCTCAGTCTGACTTCACTGGAAAAAGCCAAGAGAAAGAGAAGATCTCGGAGAATTCACTTTCCTTCTTAGTTCCAGAATAAAGCCCCCTAGAGCTTTAAAGACTTTTCCTCTATGAGTTTCCTCCTTGCTTAGAGTCACTGTTAATCCTCTCAACATCTATCATCCAGACCCGAAGGGGCCACCTTGTCACCCCTCCCTTTATGCTACTGATGATACAAACTACATCTTTACACACTGGATGCCTTATCAGTAACATAGATTTGTGATTACTTTTATTCTGTAGAAATTAAAAACTGCAGTTATAAACCAAAATTATAATAAGGCTAACTTTTACACTTGCCTCTACTGAAGACTTACATCTTCACAGCTTTGAGTTACTGTGTAGTGTTCTCTTATGTCAACCTAAATGAGTTCCTTTAGTATCTTTCTAGAGTTAATTACCACATCTAGCACATGTGATGGTACGCTGCTTCTGGTGGTTCAGTTTACTTTCTGCTGAAAAGGAGACAGGAACCCATGAAGGCACTTTTCTCTGAACAGGACTCACTACAGCCTACAGGATGATGCCTGATGCAGAGAAAGAGCAAGGCAGCCACTCACTTCCTCCCACCAACATCTGATCATTAACAAGGAGGAGGAGACTAGAGGGTGAGGACACAGTGACGCTGAGAATTTAAAGAACTACACGTTCTCCTGAACCCCGTTTGGGTTGTCTCACAGCACTCCACCCGGGCAGCAGGAGTGACTCCACGTACGTCCCAGCCAGGGGACCGGGTCCTGGACAGGTTCACGTCTGTTTGGGTTGTCTCACAGCACTCCACCCGGGCAGGAGTGACTCCACGCACGTCCCAGCCAGGGGACCGGGTCCTGGACAGGTTCACGTCTCTGAGCACAGAGCAAAGCCAAAAGCCAGAAGCTCCCACCCCAGTCCCCACTTCCCTGCTCTGTGTCGTCTTTCTTATGAGGAGAAACATGTCATGAAAATCTATCCAGAAGTAAGAGAGACAGCAGCACAGAGGTGTTAAGAGGATCTGGAACTAAAAGGGCAACATGACTCAGAACCTGACGCCTCAGCTTCCATCGCATTGTTCTCCTGAAGCCCTTCCTTAGGAGTTTGCAAGGGAAGTAAGTGCCCTTTAAAAATAACCTCTGGAATGATAACCAGATGGTGGGGCAGCTTCAGGCGGCCATCTCTTCCTTCCAGGGAAGCAGGGGAAACAGGGACGGGTGTGGAGGGAGCAGGCAGAGGGCACGATAAGGCAGGAGAGGAAGCGCGAACCCTCACAATGTCTTTCCAGCTCTCACAAGCTCCTCAGACTGTTCTCTGAAGTTCTGTGTCTTTGTCTGCCTCCGCTTTTATGATCTGGAACAGTTTAGCAGCTGTGGACAACAACTGCCATTTCCTATTCCAGCTGGGAGAGACCTTTCAGGAATTCTGCCAGTGTCTGGGCTCTGACGCCAGACAAGCCGTTTAAAATGCCATTTCCTAACCCACCTCCTCAGCCCCTGGAGCTCACATACCCCAAGCTCCGATTCAGTGGGTTGGAAAAGGCCCAGATCTGCGCTCTGTCCCCAGTGCCCCCTGGTTTTCACGTGCAGCCCCCTCTGGGAAGCCTAAGTCACCACGTCAGGGCCCAACCCACACTCCGGCTGTGTCCACAGAAGCACAGCCCTCCTCTGGGCACGAGGGCGCTCTCTACTTCCCTTCACTCTTCTGAAGAACAAGAACCTGAGAACAACATAAAATGTCACAATTACAAATACATGGAAGCCTAACAGATGATGAGGTCATGTCCGTCTCGGCCCCCGTTCTTCCAAGAGCCTTGGTCTAACTCTGGTGAAGTGTCCTGAAGCTGGCGAGTCCATGAACAGCTGAATTCCAAAGCTGGCCACTCAGCCACGTCCACACAGATCGAGGCCTCAACGGGAAAAGTACCTGTCTTTCCCTCTTGTGAACCCCAAAACCAATCCAAACAGCAACACAGGCTGCTGGCTGCTGAATGGGATCCTGGGAGATATGGGACCTCTTTCTGCCGTTCACAATGGCTGTTAGTTCACTGCAGAGAGAGCGGAGAGAAAAGGCAATGGCTGTCCCACTCTCCATGAAAAATGGAATTTATTTGGATTTATATGCATTGCTGTAAACCAAGAGGGAAAAGACACTTGTTTAGAAAATGTTTCACTTTCGGTCAGATGTGCTGCTAAGAAATAACTTGTTCGTGTCTGGCGCTGTAAAGAGTTATTTCGGCCTCTGGCATTCTGTCCAGTTGGCCGTCTGCTCAAAAGAAATTTTTCCTGACCAGGGCAGAACGGCGTGGCTGCACGTTAGCATGAGTCACTGTGGGACCTCACTGCCTACTGGGGCCCAAGGCTAAATATAAAGTGGTATGCAGGCTTTCCAGTGGAGAATATTTACATTTTTATTCTGTGTGCATGCCTGGCATAATCCATCTCGGAGAAGAAAATATCCCCAAAGACCACATCGTTTCAACAATGTCTCGGTTCTGTAACCAATTTTGTAAGGAATTTAACAGCCAGGGGAGAGAGTACCCGTCAATAATATTTTCCAGACCCACTTACCCAGACACACAGCAAAGGATACACAGGAAATCAACTAACTGTAAGTTCTGACAAGAACAGGACCAGCTGGAGCCCTGGGTAAAGACTGCCCATTGTTACTCTGGCTAAACTAAATGGTTATACGAAGAGACCCTTAAAAATAAAGTATAAAAAGACCCAACCAAATATCATGGACTTCCAAGTAAATCGGGCTGTGATGGTTCATTTTATGTGTCAACTTAGAAGGTGTTTTTGGACGAGATTAACATTTAAATTGGTGAACTTCTGAGTAAGCACATTGCCCTCCCTATGTGGACGGGCCTCACCCAAACAGTAGAAAGGCATGAATAAATAAGAAAGACCAGCCTCCTGCCTGGCCAGTGTGGCTCAGTTGGTTAAGTGTCGTCCTGTGCCCCGGAAGGCCGTGGGTTCGATTCCTGGTCAGGGCACATCCCTAGGTTGCGAGTTCCATCTCTGACTGGGGTGTGTATAGGAGACAGAGGGCATGATATTGATGTCTCTCTCTGACATCAATGTTTCTCTCTCTCTCCTCCTCTCTCCCTCTTTAAAATAAAAATGAACACCTAAAAATAAAAAATAAAAACTGCCTCCCTGGGCAGAGGGAATTTCTCCAACAGACTGAGGCCAGACCTCCTCTGTTCCTTCAGCGACCCAGGGTCTCAGTCCGAGGCCCGCCCTGCAGACTGAACTCGCCAGCCTCCATAATCACAGGAACCAGCTCTTTATCACAAGTCTCTTTATACATAGTAACCATCTATACCTAAAATAAATGAATGCCATTCTATCTTACTCATCCTATTGGTTGTTTCTCTGGAGAACCCTAACACAACGACTATGGCACTTCTTGTGTTGACTCTCTAATCTAGAAGATAAGTATGTCATTTCACTGCACATATGCTCACTCCACAAAGAACTTCCAGGGGCACCCCTAAATTCAGAGGTAGCGCAATCTCATGTCGCATGCCGATGGTTAGCCAGCAGGAAGACGTCAGATGAGATGCTACTGATCTGACATGCTATTGATTTGAAACGATCTTGTTTCTATTTAATTCTATCTCCAAACCAAAGCCATCAAGGATTTCTGGACCACGCTTCTGACTAACCAAGTCCGATAACATCAGAGTGAAGTTCCATCGACTAGCCACCCTAGCTGGAAATGTGTGAAGAAATGACTACCCTGGAGGACTTCCCAGCCCCTTGCGTCTCTAACAGAGAGGTTTATACAGCTTCAGGGGCAAGTCCAGGAGTGTCAGGGGGAAGAAGTCACTGTCACCGTAATGGAAGCTATGGCAAAATTCCAAAAGGAGAAAAGAAGGACCAGGTCTCATGCCCTTTCAGCATCAAATCACCAGGTGAAACATGAATCAACTGTCCTAAACCGCATATAAGCTTTAATATGTTGTTTTTAACTGCTATGAAATATTTATGAAACATGAATCAACTGTCCTAAACTAGAGGCTGGGAAAAGGAAGAGGGAGAAAGGAGGGAAAGTAAAGATGGGGGAAGGGGGCAGAGGAGTGAGGCAGGGGGGAGTAAAGAAAGGGAAGAAAAAATGGTGAATCCTCACACGTTCACATTAGTTTTGGTGCAGTTCACCGGAGGTAGAAGAATAACTTATAAACCAGCAGGTGTTTCTTCTCTAACACAGAGGTAGGACACCTTTTTTCTATTGATGACCCCTGATTCATATACAGACTAAACTGACCATATTGAAAGCTTCCACCATTTCTAGTCAACACTGTATCAGAGGTTTTAGCCAGGGTTACTAGGCATGAAAAAGATATTTTTAAAAATATCCAGGCTGGGAAAAGGAAGCGGGAGAAAGAAGGGAAAGTAAAGGTGGGGGAAGGGGGCAGAGGAGTGAGGCAGGGGGGAGTAAAGAAAGGGAAGGCAGCCCTAACCGGTTTGGCTCAGTGGAGAGAGTGTCAGCCTGT
>NW_005370438.1:301995-318210 GCF_000412655.1 Myotis brandtii
CATTCCCAGTGGTGGGTGTGCAGGAGGCAGCTGATCGATGTTTCTCTCTCATCGATGTTTCTAATTCTCTATCCCTCTCCCTACCTCTCTGTAAAAAAAATCAATAAAATATATTTTAAAAAACAAAAAAAAAGAAAGGGAAGGCAGAGGGAGAGAAGGAAAGGGAAAGAAACACCCAGAATAATGGGGAAAGAATCACCCCGAATAATGGCTCCACTTCACTATAATAGTGCAGTGATTCCTCCATTTTTTCAATGGTTCAGAAAGAGCCCATGAAGTAACTAACTAGACGGAGATAAAGGCTTGTGGAGAGGTGGTCACCATCTTCACAGGAGCTTGTACTATCACTTCTTCTAATCGCAGACCAATTAGACCCGCTGCACAGTACTCCTGGCTCTAGAGCGCAGACGAACACATAAAATTCTCCGTCTGTCGCCACGAGACCCATCTCCGAGGTGCTGAGGCATGACAAATAGGTCTGACTAAACAGAGAGCATGTGTCAAGGCATTTTCTTGTTCTGCAAAATACCTCATCTGGAAATAAATTATCCCTAACAACTGCCCTGAGAATAAGACCCTGGCATAAAACTGTTCTCTGAGCCCAGTCCTGCAGCCCACTTTCCCGTGTGATCACAGATTCTGGTATCAGAACATCCGGAGAGGAAGTGTGCTCTCAGACGCTATAGAGAAATAGTTCGACATCACACCCGCATCAACTGCAGGCACTGCAGCAACCCCTCCAGCCGGTCCTGGAGCCCCTCTGGGCTTGGGATCCTGCAGAGCTGCATGCAAACGGCCTTATTACTGATGCTGCAGGCGGCGCAGGCGGTGCCCCCTGCTCTACCGTCTGAATGGGGGAGCACCTCGGGGGCTCCGGCTTGAAACCCACCAGGAACCACTATATAGAAGACAGGGACTAGTTAGTTATTTTGTTTTTGTTTTATCCCACTGACATCATCAAGAGAAAAACTATTTAAACTATCGCATAAAAAAAGGAAAAAAGAAAAGGAGGGAAAAAACACTACCGCATATTAGCTTTAATATGTTTTTTTTAACTGCTATGAAATATTTCAATGGAGAGAGACTGAGATGTTGGAGAGCAGGGAAGGTGGAGGGGGCGGTCTTTTAAAAATGGTGAGCCCTCACACATTCACATTAGTTTTGGTGCAGTCCACCGAGTCACTGACATCATCAAGAGAAAAACTATTTAAACTACCGCATAAAAAAAGGAAAAAAGAAAAGGAGGGGGGAAAAAACTACCGCATATTAGCTTTAATATGTTGTTTTTAACTGCTATGAAATATTTCAATGGAGAGAGACTGAGATGTTGGAGAGCAGGGAAGGTGGAGGGGGCGGTCTTTTAAAAATGGTGAATCCTCACACATTCACATTAGTTTTGGTGCAGTCCACCGGAGGTAGAAGAATAGGTTATAAACTAGCCGGTATTTCTTCTCTAACATACAGGTAAGACCCCTTTTTTCTTTTTTTTTTAAATATATTTTATTTATTTTTTACAAAAAACTATTTAAACTATCGCATAAAAAAAGGAAAAAAGAAAAGGAGGGAAAAAACACTACCGCATATTAGCTTTAATATGTTTTTTTTAACTGCTATGAAATATTTCAATGGAGAGAGACTGAGATGTTGGAGAGCAGGGAAGGTGGAGGGGGCGGTCTTTTAAAAATGGTGAGCCCTCACACATTCACATTAGTTTTGGTGCAGTCCACCGAGGTAGAAGAATAGGTTATAAACTAGCTGGTATTTCTTCTCTAACATACAGGTAGGACCCCTTTTTTCTATTGATGACCCCTGATTCATATACAGACTAAACTGACCATATTGAAAGCTTCCACCATTTCTAGTCAACACTGTATCAGAGGTTTTAGCCAGGGTTACTAGGCATGAAAAAGATATTTTTACAAGTATCCAGATTGGAAAAGAAGAAATAAATCTGTCTTTATTTGCAAACAGCAGGATCATCTATGTCAGGAGTCAGAAAACTACAATCGAAAGGCCGTATACATCCTGCTCCTATTTTTTGTGGCATTGCTGTTGTTTTGACAAGTAAAGTTTCAACGGAACAACCCACACCCATTCATTTACTTACTTATTGTGTATGGGTGCGTTCACTCTAAAATGGTAGTTGAGTGACTGCAATAGAGACCTTATGGAAGGCAAATAAACACAAGAAAAGATGCTCAACATTATTAACCAATGGTGAAATGTAAATTAAAATAATAAGATACCACTACACACCTATTAGAATGGCTACAATTAGAAAGACTGACCAGATCAAGTGTGGACAAGTATGTCAAAAACGGGATTTCTCATCCACTGCAGGTGGGAATGTAAAATGGTACAACCACTTTGGAAAACAGTTTGGTAGTTTCTTAAAATTTAAATATATACCTATCGTTTGATTCAACCATTCTATTCCCAGATACTTCCGAGAGAGGATGAAATCATGTGTGTGTACAAATTCTTCCCAGCAACTCTATTGGTAGTAATTGAAAGCTGGAAAGAATCCAAATGTCTACGAACAGTGAATAGATAAACTGGTATTTCCATACCATGCGATACTACAATTCATAATAAAAAGGAAAAGAATTAGTGATGCGTGCTGCAACGTGGATGAATATCAAAAGAAAGGGTGCATAAGGCATGATTCTATTTGTATAAAATTCTATACAATCCAAACCAGCGTGTAATGACAGAAAACAGATTCAGGGGCTGCCAGGGGACAGGGTAGGATGGAGGGGGTGTAGATGGAGGGACCGAAGGGAAGGATCACCAGGAAGCACTGAGAAGCCTTTGGCAGTCGTGGATGTCAATATTTTGATTGTGGTGTTAAAGAGTTTACATATCTGCCACACTTATCAAACTACCCACTTTATTTATTGATTTGAGAGAAACACTGACCTATCACTCCGCCTCGCCATACACTCACTGGTTAACCCCTGCATGTGCCCTGACTGGGGATCGAACCCGAGACCTCTTGGTTCATGGATCGACCCTCAACCCCTGAGCCACACCAGCTGGGCCCTGATGGTTTATTTTAATGAGGTGGAAAGTTTTCAATTTTTTTTTTTAATATGGGAGGAAGATATTTCATCCAAAGTACTAGTGTCCAGAATTTTTCCAAAAAAACAAACAAAAGTCAAGTCTTAAGTTTCAAGAGTAAGGAAAAATTTCTCTTTGACATTCTTGGATTTAAATAATGGTTCAGTGATAGTTGCAGAAAAAGACTAGACATCTTAAGCCTGGAGGAAATTTTTGTGCCTGAACTAGCAAACTTTGAATAATAAAAAGTTTCAGTGGAAATTCCAGCATATCTTTAAGTGAAGGAGCTGCCAATATAAATTAGTGAGTCTACACTGAAAATAAACGTCTTAGTAGATAAATAGCTATTAAGAATAGATGAGTCCAGGACAAGAAAGTGCCATATGAATGAATAAACAGGCCTCCGAGTTCCACTGGGTGTTTCCACCTGAAAGTTTAGTATTACCTTTGCCCAAACACCCAGTGAAATGACGTGACGGGCGTTTCGTAGGCTGAGTCAATGTGCCATGTAACGTTAGGAGCCCTTCAGAGCAGGGCATGTTTTTTCTTTTACATGTAAAGGGAAAGCAGGGGAGAGTAGGGAAGAAAAGGAAAGCACCCTATAGCTCAAGAAACAAAATGCCCCTGTGTAAGAACAAAGAGCATCTTTCAAAAAATGCGAAGTAAACCAAACGTTGGGCATTAAACTACAGCATTATGGGTATTAAATCCGGGCCTCCCAGCTCTCTCTCGCATAGATTATATTCATATTCATTTCAAAGTGTTAGTTGAAATCTTGAGAGTCTGGAAATATTCACTGCTGTTGAAACGTTTGAGGCTCCCATTGGAGAACAAAAACTTGGAATCTGTCTTATTACAGACCCAGCTCGATAAGAGACTTTAAAAAAAGTCTTCTTCCTGGGAAGCTGTTCATGCTGGACTTCTCTGGAAGAAGGCGCTATCTTATAAGGCGAGTCTCATTTCTCAATAACTGGACTCCTTACCAGGAGACAAGGGTTTTGCCACCGATTGACGATATAATTTTAGCAAGTCATTTAATCCTTCTGTTAAGTTTTCTACCCAAAAAGGTAATATTTACTCCTCTCAGCTCATACAGACATATCGATTTAGGGCTGAAAGACCCTAGAAGGAAGGTCTCCCAGCCTGGGCACTGTTGGCATGTGGGGCTACCTAACCCTTGGTCTGGGGGCTACCTGATGCATCGTAGGATGTTTAGCAGCATCTCTGGCCTCTAAATGCTAGTAGCAGCACCTCGAATCATGACAACCAAACATGCCCCCAGAACCTAAAGAACCCTTGCTTTCCTTGGCCTTTAAACACTTTAAACATGCTTGAGCCCTAGTCGGTTTGGCTCAGTGGAAAGAGCGTCGACCTGCAGACTGAAGGGTCCCAGGTTCGATTCCAGTCAAGGGCACATGCCCAGGTTGTGGGCTCAATCCCTGGTAGGGGGCATGCAGAAGGCAGCCAATCAGTGATTCTCTCTCATCATTGATGATTTTATCTCTCGCTCTTCCTCTCCTCTCTGAAATCGATAAAAATACTTTTTTTAAAAAAATGCTTGAGCCACACTTCTTAAGTACAACTGAAATGGATACTCTGGAAAGCCTCGATCTGCATTTTAAGTCATTTTAAATTCGATGTGATGTGTGGGGTACAGGCATGCCTCGGAGATACTGTGGTTTCCATTACAGACCACGGCACTACAGCGAGGACTGCAATGAAGTGAGTCAGACCACAATAAAGTGAGTCATACCTTTTGCGGGTTGAGGGTCTTGCCTTCAGTTTGTAAAAAGGCAACATCTGGGCAGGTTCCAGTCAAGTTGGTGGAGTAGGTGGAATTCACTTCCTCCCTTGACCACATCAAAATTTCAACTATATTCTAGATTCTAGAACAAATCGACCTGATAACCATCTGAAGACGAGCTGAACAGAAGTCCTGTAACTAAGGATATAAAGGAGGAGCCACATCCAGTGGAAGCGCACACATCTCAGCTGCAGAGGTTCCCCCTGAGGAGGGAGGGGTCTCGGCCACACGCTGGGCTCCCCAGTCCTGAACACCAGTGCCAGAGAGAGGAGCCACAACACCAGGCTGTGAAAATTAACAAGGGTTCTGTCCGTCCGTCCGCGGGAGGCAGTCAGCTACCGGAAACCCAGGCATTCTTTTAAAGGGTCAGCACACAGACAAAATTAACTCAGTAAAAAACAAAACAAAAAAACTTCCACCAAACAAAAATCCCAGACCAGATGGCTTCACAGCTGAATTTTACCAAACATTCAGAGAAGAATTAATCCCTATCTTTATCAAAGTACTCCAAAAAATCCACGAGGCGGAGAGGCCCCTCAGGCTCATTTTATGAGGCCAGCATTCACCGATTCAAAACCAGACAAAGACATTACAAAACAATAACATTATAGACAAATATCCACAACAAAATCCTGGGATGCAAGGCTGGTTTAATATCCACCAATCAATTAACATGACACACCATATAAACAAAATGAAAAACAGAAATCATATGGTCATATCAACAGATGCAGAAAAAAAGCGTTTGACAAAATTCCACAACCATTTATGATACAAACTCTCAGCAACACGAGCATAGTGGGAACAGACCTCAACATAAGAAGGGCCATATATACCAAACCCACGGCTAACATCCTGCTCAATGTGGGAAAACTAGAACATCTTCCTTAAGATCAGGAACCAAACAAGAATGTCCATTTTCAAAGTCCTAGCCAAGCAAATCAGACAAGAAAAAGAAGTAAAAGGCATCCAAGTTGGAAAAGAATAAAAGTGTCATTATTTGCAGATGGCATGATATATAGAAATATATAATTATAGAAAACCTTAAAAAAAAGATTAGTCCCGGATGTTATAAAAAAAAAGAAAAGAAAACCCTAAGGATTGCACCAAAAAATTACTAGAACTGATAAATAAATTCAGTAAAGTAGCAGGATATAAAATAAACATTCAGAAATCAGTTGCTTTTTTAAAAATATATATGTTTTTATTGATTTTAGAGAGAAAGGGAGAGGGAGAGAGAGACAGAAACAGCGATGAGAGAGAAACATCGATCGGCTGTCTCCTGCAGGGTCCCCACTGGGGATCGAGCCCACCACCGGGCATATGCCCTGACTGGGAACTGAACCAGTGACATCTTTGTGCATGGGTCGATGCTCAACCATTGAGCCATACCAGCAGGGCTGGTTGCTTTTTATAGACCAATAATGACCTACCAGAAAAAAAAAACTAAGAAAACAATCCAATTTACAATTGCATCAAAAAATAATAAGATATCTAGGAATTAATTTAACAAAGGAGGTAAAAGAATTATACTCAGAAAAATATAAGACACTGGAGAAAGAAGTTGAAGAAAATACAAATAAATGAAAGCACAGACTGTGCTCAGAGAGAGGAAGAATTAACTTCATTAAAATGTCCACACTACCCAAAAAATCAACTGATTCAGTGAAATCCCTATCCAATGGCATTTTTCATGGAAGTAGAACAAATAATCAAAAAATGTATTTGGAACTACCAAAGACCCCAAATAGCCACAGCATTCTTGAGAAAGAACAAAGTAGGAACTATCACACTACTTCATATCTCACCGCACTGCAAGGCACTGGAATAAAAAAAGACACACAGATCTGTGTAACCCTGGCCAGTGTGGCTCCGTTGGTTGAGCATCGTCCCATGCACCAAAAGATCGCTGGTTCAATTCCCAGTTGGGGCACATGCCTGGTTTCGGGCTCCATCCCCAGTAGGGGGCATGCAGGAGGCCACCAAAAGATCGCTGGTTCAATTCCCAGTTGGGGCACATGCCTGGTTTCGGGCTCCATCCCCAGTAGGGGGCATGCAGGAGGCAGCCAACTAATGTTTCTCTCCCTCTCCCTTCCTCTGCCTCTAAAATCAATAAAAACATATTAATTTTTAAAAAGACACATAGATCAATAGAATAGAATACAGAGCCCAGAAATAAATCCATGCCTATATGATCAATTAATCTAATGTAATGAGGTAAAGACAGTCTATTCAAACATGGTACTGGGAAAATTGGACAGATACATGCAAAGAAAATAAAACTAGACCACCTTCGCACAACATATACAAGAATAAACTGAAAGTGAATTAAAGACCTAAATATAAGGCTCGAAACCATAAAATTCCTAGAAGAAAACATATGCAGTAAACTCTCTGACACTGCTCTTAGTAATATTTTTTTCCAGATATATCTCCTAAGGCAAGGGAAATAAAACACACATTTTAAAAATGGGTCTACATCGAACTACACAGTTTTGTCTGTTTTTTAATCCTCACTTGTACTCTAATAACTATGTATGGTGCCAGGTGTGTATTGGGGATCACTTCATTCATTATGTCTAACCACCATGCTGTACACCTGACATTAATATAAAAGAATGCTCAATGTCAAGTGCAATTGGAAAAGAAAACAAGGCAAAGAAAGGTATGTGACTCTTATGTTAATCAAAAGGGGAAAAGGTTGCTCTGGCCAGCTAACTCTATTGGTTAGAGCGTTGTCCATATATGCCAAGACTGGGGGTTCGGTACTCGGTCAGGGCACATACAAGAAACCACCAATGAATGCATAAATAAATGGAACAACAAAGATCTCTCTCTCTCTCTCTCTCTCTCTCTCTCTCCCTCTCTCTCTCTAAAGAAAAAAAAATCAATAAATAACAAATTTTAAAAGGGAGTGAGGGTTAAGTAAAGCTGAGTTTCCTGCTTCCAGCAGTGTAGTGGATTTGAACTCTGAAAGATCTTTATACCCCAGCAACAAGAGTCTTCATACATCAGAGTCTTTCATGTATCTCTGGGCTCACAGGAAGTAGGAGAATCCTTAAAAGAACAAATAAAATATCTGTGGGCTGAAACCAGAAAGTAGTAAGATGAGTGGCGTGTGACCCTGAGGGCAGTACTTCAGGGGGGAGACTGCGCCCATGGCCCAGCAGGAAGGCAGAGAAGCTGAGCCTGAGAGTTTCAATAATGCCGCCCAGTAGAAGGATACTCTCCCACACAAAGCTTCCTGGGGCCAGGCTCAGATTTGTACAGATTGAGATCAACCAAATATCAGTTTACAAGTAAAGAAAAACAAACCACCACCAGCAAGTCATAAGAAACAATAAACATTAGATTTATATCCGCAAGAAGTTCACATACTTGAAGAATCGGATGAATAATATAAAACATTTGTACATGGAAGTTTTTAAAAAGGAATTTAAAAAAATGAGCAAGCAAAAGAAACCAGATTATAAAAAGAACAAAGTAAAATTTTAGAAATGAGTAATATAATTGGTTAAAAAAAACCTCTATGCATTGATTAAATGACAGATTACATACAGCTGGAAAAAGAAATAACTATAAAGCAAAGGTAAATAAATAACCCAGAACAGCACAAAGAGAGAAGAATATGAAATTATGACCAAACCATTAACTGTCTTAGAAGACAGAATGACTGAACAGATCTTAGCAGAATCCCAGAAGAAAAGAACTAAGACAATAGAAGCTAGGCAATATGTGTACAGGTAATACTTGAGAATTCTGGGAAAGATATAAACTCACAGATACACAAAGTACAACATATTAACAAGTAGAATCATTAAAAAGAAATCCAGCTCTAGCTGGTTTGGCTTAGTGGATAGAGCATCGGCCTGCGGACTGAAGAATCCCGGGTTTGATTCTGGTCAAGGGCACATGCCCAGGTTACAGGCTCTATTCCCAGTGGGGGGCAAGCAGGGGGCATGCAGGAGGCAGCCGATCAATGATCCTCTCCCACCACTGATGTTTCTATCTCCCTCTCCCTTTCTCTCTGAAAGCAATAAAAATTTAAAAAGAAATTAAAACAAAATAAATCCACCCTAATCACATTGTAGTAACATTTCAGATGCCAAAGACAAAGACAAAATTTTTAAAGTAGCTGAGGGGAAAGATTGATGCCATGACTGCAAGATGACAAGGCTTTGCAACAGGAATGATGAAAACCAGGATACATCCGTGTAACATTAGTTTGTAAGACAAAATAACTGTCAACCTAAAATTATGCATCCAGTAAATCTATATTTCAAGAACAAGATTGAAACAAACATATTTCCAAATATAAATAAAAGTGAATTCAACACCAAGAGAGCTCTCCTAAATGAAGTGACCTTGACTATTCTAGTAGCTTCCTAACTGACCTTCCCTCTCCAGTCTTCTTGAATATCAGATCAATACTTCTAAAATCACTTTGATCAGAACACTCCCCTGCTTCAAACTGCCAAGTAAAGTTCTACAACCTACATGAGAAGGCCCCAGTTTCTTAGCCTGGCACTGAAAGTGCTTTACAATCTAGTTACTCTTTAATGTTCTCTCCAATGGACAATTTGGCTCCTCAATTTATTAGCTATGGCCTGGGCTAGGTAATTAACCTCTGCATCAGTTGCAAAATGAAATCTCCAAAAACTGACTGCTGAGATCAATGGAGACAGCCCAGGTAAAGCTATCAGCACAATGCCTGACACACCTTTTTCAATAAATGGTAGCGGTTAATATTTTTATCATTATAACTCAGTGGTCCCAAAATACAACATATGGATTCCCAACTCCACATCTTTGCGCATACTATCCCCCCCACTACTTAATTGGCCCTCAACACCTCCATCCTCCCAAACCTGCACTTTGTAAATCAAAATTATCCCTGCAAGTCCAATCCGTCTTGAAATTCTCCTCCCCAAGGCCAGTCCAGAGCAAGTGCTTACACATCTCAATACAGAAACCTTTTACCCTAAATCAGTGATGGCGAACCTTTTGAGCTCGGCGTGTCAGCATTTTCAAAAACCCTAACTTAACTCTGGTGCCGTGTCACATATAGAAATTTTTTGATATTTGCAACCATAGTAAAACAAAGACTTATATTTTTGATATTTATTTTATATATTTAAATGCCATTTAACAAAGAAAAATCAACCAAAAAAATGAGTTCGCGTGTCACCTCTGACACGCGTGTCATAGGTTCACCATCACTGCCCTAAAGGCTACTGTTAGCTAATTATCTAAATTGCATGTTCCTTCTGGAATGGAAAAGAGTTCATCTTACATTTCCCTGTTTTGCCCAAGGAAAGCTTTATTGCTATGAAAATGGAGATTCCCAGGTAAATAGGAATTCACGGATTAAGTTCCAGCACCCGGCCGAGATACCTTAGAGGGGGAAAAAATAAAGAAAAAAAAGGCAGCTGTTTGAGGGTTTGTGCATTCTTGGTTTTGTACTCCTCCCGACAGCTGCACTTCATTCTGAGGACATTAACCATGTTCTTAGAGAAGATATCCAGCAAGGAAGTCTGTGGTGAGCAGGAAGAATTGATAAGGGCGCATCGGCTGAGGCTACTTCAGGAAACATCTTTCGGCGCCGACTTTGCAAGGAAGTCCATTTGTCTGGCATTCCCCTCGCCCACGACTGAGAGGCAGGCCCTCCAGGAGTGGCCGGGCCAGCACAAAGCAGGCGTTCGATAACCGTGGGCTGACTCTAAACAGGCAGACCTACGCCACCACTCAGATGGTTTTGTTAGTTCATAAACGGGGGAGGGGAGGCAGGAGAAGGGGGGAGACAAGTGCTCTCATCAGCTCTTTTAGCTTTCCAGTTAACCATTTGCTGAGGAAGACACAGCTGGCTTCCCCACCCAAAAGCAATGACAGCAAATCTCTCCGATGAGTCACGAAGAATGCAAACAACTGAACTTCAAGGCGGCCCCTCCTTCATCCACTGTGACTGACACCAAGGGGCTTGCAAAAGGCACAACCCACGTGCTACCACGTGAAACTAAGTTTCCGCATTTTAAAATAAAATCCTTACCAGTGTCAAATTTAAAAATCCACTATTTATCCATTGGAGGCCAAGACAAAACGCACTTCTTTCCATTATATAAAAGCATCCTCATTAAAGAAAACTTCAAAAACAGGCAAAAGCATCAGCCAGGAAAAGGGAAGAGTAGAAAACCATGGGCCATGAGATGTACCACTCAAACACAGCACCTAGCAATATTCTGATTCACTTTTTCCAGGTTCCCCCCTCCCCCAAGCATTAGATGTTTCGTGTAATTGTAACCACTTGGTATATACTAATCATACTTGCAGCTTGTGCATCTTAAATTATAACCTAAGCATTTCCCCATGTTCTTCTTCTTAACCTTGTATAACTGCACAGAGTAGATGGTAGAAAGATTTTTAAACTAAACCAAGTCAAGCAACACTTGCCTTTCTTTTTCTTCCACAGACACTACTGTGGTAAAAACTAAGAATTTCCCAAAGTTTCTGGGCCGCTGGAACTAAGATAAGAAGCATTCAAAAGGCCTGGACACATAGGCAGTGTTTAAGAAATGTTAACTGAGTTTCAAGTGACAAAGAGAATAGTTACTCTAATCATCTCTGAAAAGAGACAAGAGAAATTCAATTCAGCCTCTGTTCTCAACAAACTTTTTATATCGCTGACAAGATAAAATGCATTTGCACCCAACAACTGAAGCCCAACATAGCTGACAATGCACTCATCCTGGCTCCCCCCGAGGGCTGGGGGTGCTGTCTTCATTCTGCACCCCCAGCATGAAGAACGGTGCAGCAGGTGGCACACTACAGATACTCAGGAAGTGCCTGCTGCCCTGAACTGGACTAGAGCTCTGAGCCAGAGGGAGAGCTCTGTTCATTGAGACGGGAGGATCGCTGGGAGCTGGGGCAAAGCACACAGCATGGATATGGCAGATTTGGGTTTTGGCAACGATGTGCAGGAGGAAGGCTGAACCAAAGGAGCCTTGGGATTCTCTGAAAACGAAAGGTGATGTTGAAAAAGACTGCGTGCTCCTAATTTATTAAAAAGTTTGATGTTTTGTCCCGACCAGCGTGGCTGAGTGGTTGAGCATCAGTCTATGAATCAGGAGATCATGGTTCGATTCTTGGTCGGGGCACAAGCCCAGGTTGCAGGCTCCATTCGAGCAGGAGGTAGCCGATCGATGATTCCTTCTCATCATTGATATTTCTATCTCTCCCCCCCTCTCTCAAATCAATAACACACACACACACACACACACACACACACACACACATCTATATCTATCTATATCTACTTTAAAGTTTGATGTTTCTACACAACCAGCATTGAAACCCCTGCTGTACATATTAACTACTCATAGGAAATATATAACCCATCATCAATACTCCTTAAAAACAAAGAAAACACACCAACACAAAATAGGGCAGCATTCCTTATCACGGAGACCAGGACTCATTCTCAGGACGCTTTCTGTGTGAAAAGGCAAGTGGCAGAAGCAGTAAATGAAGGCTTTAGATATCACTGTCGACTTCCAGAGTCGATACTGTCCTTGCCAAACTAAGTGGAAAAGAATGTGCTTGCCCAAGCTTTCCGATCTCTACTCCAGTGAGGCCATTTGCATACACTGTTAGCTTTCAGAGGGTAGATACAGAAGACTTGAAATCTGCATGCAGCTCTAACAGCATCATATTCACACCACCTGCTTGCAAACATAGCTTAAAAAAGAGAAGCTGGTGGGAAGAGATTAATCAAAGAACTTATATGCATATATGGATGCAGACAATAGACAAGTGAAGGCCTGGGGTGAATCGGGAGCCTGGTGGAGGTATGCAAAGGTGGTGGTGGGGGAGACATCGGTAACTCTCACCAATAGAATAAATTGAAGAGAGAAAGAATGCAACTTCATGACTAGGGTATCATTCAGCAGACGCCATACATCCTAACTTCATTCACACGTGTTTTCCTTTCTTTTACTCCACTTGTGCTCTGAAAAAATCCAAAGAATGTATAGAGAAGGAATTTGCTAATATCACATCTCTAACAGCTGCTAGTTGGATGTACTAAATCCACTGCTTCTTCAGTTACACTATCTGGTCCTTTCAGAAAGTGTGCTTAATACAAATCTGGTTTCCTTCAAAAGAATTGATTTAAGCCTACCCTACGGGGCCGCCTTTAAAGCAAGTGGCAGAGAGCACAGGAGTTGGGTAATCAAAGAAATATGCATATATGGATGCAGACAATAGACAAGTGAAGGCCTGGGGTGAATCGGGAGCCTGGTGGAGGTATGCAAAGGTGGTGGTGGGGGAGACATCGGTAACTCTCACCAATAGAATAAATTGAAGAGAGAAAGAATGCAACTTCATGACTAGGGTATCATTCAGCAGACGCCATACATCCTAACTTCATTCACACGTGTTTTCCTTTCTTTTACTCCACTTGTGCTCTGAAAAAATCCAAAGAATGTATAGAGAAGGAATTTGCTAATATCACATCTCTAACAGCTGCTAGTTGGATGTACTAAATCCACTGCTTCTTCAGTTACACTATCTGGTCCTTTCAGAAAGTGTGCTTAATACAAATCTGGTTTCCTTCAAAAGAATTGATTTAAGCCTACCCTACGGGGCCGCCTTTAAAGCAAGTGGCAGAGAGCACAGGAGTTGGGTGTAGGATAATTCCTCCGGGATGTAACCGCAATTTCTTACGATTACGCAATTTCTTCCGATTACATGTTTCTAACAGCTATCCATCAGACTCCCTAGCCTGAAGCACCAAGAACAAATGCCTAGCAAACAGTCATCAGCGTCAACAGCTGACGTGAGGCACTGCTTGCATCAGCAGGTGTTCCTTGTTTTTCTGAAAATACACGCACCTTCCAATCATGATCACACCTAGCAGACCATTTAAAAGAATTAAAATAGCATTTAAAAATGGGTTATTTTTTTTTAAATGTTTCAAGAGTTCAAACACATGCAAATAGAAAGTTGAGAACTTTTTTTTCCTTGGCTTTCTTTTTCAAAAACGTCCTGGAAGTTTTGATTTTCAAATTTTGTTAGGCTTCAGCACACTGTCTTGTCCCAAGAATGCAAACTGTTACAGTTTTAATGCTAAATGGAGCACTTCCCTCTAGGACAGTGGTTCTCAACCTTCCTAATGCCTCGACCCTTTAACACAGTTCCTTCCTCATGTTGTGGTGACCCCCAACCATAAAATTATTTTCGTTGCTACTTCATAACTGTAATTTTGCTACTGTTATGAATCACCATGTAAATATCTGATATGCAGGATGTATTTTCATTGTTACAAATTGAACATAATTAAAGCATAGTGATTAATCACAAAAATAATATGTAATTATATATGTGTTTTCCGATGGTCTTAGGCGACCCCTGTGAAAGGGTTGGCGACCCACAGGTTGGCGACCCAAAGGTTGGCAACCCACAGGTTGAGAACCGCTGCTCTAGGACATCCAAGATTTGGGAGCCTGACAGTAATAATCTTTTTTTAAAAAGACATATGGCAGAACATTTGTAAACTTGAATTGCACCTGTCACCCATTCAACAAAAGAAATATTTTATATACAAACCACATAGCTTTGAACATCTGATAATTCGGTTAAACTGATCCATAATAAGAACGCCACTATCAAATGGAATAATACAAGTAACCAAAAACTGGATTAACACCAACTGTTGAAGATTTCCAAATTAAATCTCCCTTAGCACGTTACTGAATTTTTCTGTACTTCTGTGTTTTTTTCCACTCACAAAATGGGAAAAAATAATAGCAACCATCTCTTAGAGTGGTTATTAGTATTAAATGAATTAATACATGTTAAATTCTTATAATCCAGCCTGACTAAAGGAAACGAATACAGAATGTTTGTATTATACTGGGAACCCAGCGTTCTTTTTTTTAATGAGAATACAAAAAAGCAATAGCAATTAAAGAGTAAATTAAATATTTAAAAAAAAAAAAAGCCCTGACGGGTTTGGCTCACTGGATAGAGCGTCAGCCTGGGGACTGAAGGGTCCCAGGTTCGATTCCGGTCAAGGGCATGTACCTTAGTTGCAGGCACATCCCCAGTGGGGGGGGGGGGGGGGGGTGCAGGAGGCAGCTGATCAATGCTTCTCTCTCATCGATGTTTCTGACTCTCTATCCCTCTCTGTAAAAAATCAATAAAATATATTTTTTTAAAAAAGAGTAAATTAAAAAAGAAAAAGACACAGCTATCATGACTTGTGGAAGAATACGGTTTTCAAGCTCCTAGAAATATATTTAGGACATAAGTTAATGGAAAAAGAGCTCCCTCCTGAATAAATACGTATGTCCCTTCAAAGAGAATTAACACATCCTACCACCTTGATTCTTTGTCACTGGTCCTATTTTGCAACATGTGATCCTTTCTCCCCTGCTCTCCAGGTAAATCTCAGCCCTTTAAGTCAAGAAAGCCACCGAACGAGCTCCTCCAGGAGGGCTAACTAAGAGGTTATGGGTCTGTGAAGTTCCTAGCATCTTCCAGTTTTATTTAAAAAAACAAAACAAAAAAACGCCGCGTTGAAACTCATTCCTGAACGAAACTGCCAGCTTTCATGTGCGCGGACCCTCTGCAACAATAGGGAGTTGTTCCCTCTGTGAATAGGACAGTGTCCGTGTGACCGACGAAGCCGGGAGCCGGGCATTCCTGACACCCTTGTCCCTGGCGAGCCTCCGGCCACTTAGATCACTCGGCCACGTACCTTTCTGGAAATTACTTCCAGGCAAAGTCTACGGTGGATACTTCCACCCTGAAACGCTATCCTTCATCACAGAGCCCCGTTTTCCCAGCTTCTGTCCCAGGGACACCCCCCCCCCCCTTTCACTGCCACCGTTGTGGGCACTTGCACGTGAATGCGCATCACACACAGGAATGCTTTGTTCTCCTCCCCTACCTCCCCCCCCCCCCCCAATTCTGAGACAGTTCCTTCGCGTGTTCACTTGCATATTCCGCAAAACATCACGGGAGGACAATGGTAGGGAAGCCAGACAATGAAACGACCGCAGAACAGGGGAAGAAGTGTGGGGTACAGTCCGTGGGGGGAATGGGGTAGTGTCTGCTGCCCCCCTGACCTGGAATAGAGACTGGCCTTTGGTCTTCGCTTTCTTATCTAGCGAGTGGCTTAGGGAAACCCAGCTCCCCAAGTTGTTGTAAAAAGACCAAGAACACGCTAGTTTCCAAGTGCCCCGGGCCCAGGACGCGCGCCCTCACTCCTCGGAAGCTATTTCGGTCCTTCTGTCCAGCTGTCCCGGGACCAGCGACTCTGGTGGGAATTCCCGACAGTGGGAAGGGCGCGTCGG
>NW_005370438.1:318862-326092 GCF_000412655.1 Myotis brandtii
CCTGCTACCCGCCCCCAGTTACCATGGCGACCACCGGGCCGGCCGAGCCGTCACCATGGTGACAAAGAAAGCTGAAGTCTGGTTACTATGGATGCAGGGATGCCCTGGACCTGGGCCCACAGGGTCTGTTTCAATGAATTGGGTGGGAGGAAGTAAAGAAGGATGTTCAAGAATGAGGTGGGGTGAATTTCCACAGCTATAAGATGAATGCATCACTACAGATCGGAGCGGGAGCGCTCAATTAAAACTTGGAAAAGTTAAGAGCTTCTGATTTTACAAAGAAGGATGCAGCCCAGTTATCTTGGAAGCATTATTGCCCAACTACAAATCTGATAAAAGGAAAAAGCTCAGAAATCTATATAAAACATAACCAACACGTATATTTTACGGTACATAAAAATGACATCCTCAAATAAGCATAGCCCTGGCTGGGTGCTCAGTGGTTAGAGCCTCAGCCTGAGAATTGAAGAGTCACGGGTTTGATTTCTGGTTAAGGGCAAGTGCCTGGGTTGCAGGTTCCCCAGCCCTGGTAGGGGCACTCGCAGGAGGCAACCAATCTCTCTCTCTCTCTATCTCTCTTTCTCTCGCATCCATCAACGTTTTTCTCTCTCTGCTCCCTTCTCCCTCCCTTCCACTCTCTCAAGAAATCAATGGAAAAACCATCCTCAGGTAAAGATTAAAAATAATGATACAAATAAAATAAGCATAATTTGTTTCTGTGGTAGATGAAAGAATGATGGTATACCTAATATTTTTTTTCTGCAGGAATTCAGACTAATTATTTGCTCGGGTTTCTGAATATTGGGACATGGTAAGGCTAGGGAGCAAAAATGGAGCAAAATCTTATGAGGACAAGTGATAAGATGAAGGAAGAGAAGGATAAAATATACTGGAAACTGGACCTAAGGATGCAGGCGGTTTTGAATGTCATTTAATACTATGGAAAATTTTGAAATAGCATATATTATATCTAATATAGAAAGTACATTTTAATGTTCCAGGAAATGATTAAAACCTAATGTTGAGTTTAGTGATTAGTAAAATATGTTAATTTCCAACAACTAATATATTTTCATGTATAACTTAAGGGCTTCAATTTTTCATAGAGCCATTCTAAATTTATTTTAGTGTTTTTAGTTTTTACAACATAGAACAGGATGTGTGTATAATTTACATATATACTAAATGATATATATTTTAAAATTTATAATATATGCAAATATCAAAAAACATGACATAGATTGAGGTTGTTGCCCAGTTTATGTTTCAAATGCTATCATCATCTGACCTTCTTTATAAGCCTTTATAATGGCTCAAACCTTTGTGAGTATGAAGTAATTACATTCCTCCAAATCTCATGAAGACAGAATAAAAATTTAAAAAAACAACTCAATCACCTACTATGATTCCATTTGTCTTTCATTTCCCAAAGTTTCTTTTTGTTCCAGTTCCAAAGTCACAAGTTAAATGAATACATCGCTAAAGACTATTTCCACTGGCCTGGGGCAAAAATGTAAAAATTATTTTGTGGTGGTGATCTCTCTCCCTTCATCAAACACATAATAGAGAAATTAAAAGAGAAAAATTAATCTTCGGCCCACGGACTATTTTTCCTTCCGCTCTCTCTTTCCTCTAGTACTTCCTTTCGCTCCTGGTTATACCGCCAGCATACTTGCCTAACTGAAGGAACCATTTTGGTTACCTGGGAAATGTGAGATGGTGTCTGACTGTGGACAGAGGACAGTTTTCAGAAATCAATGCCTCTTTTCTCCTGCCGGATTGCCTGCGCTCGCACGGTGAAATGGCTCTGTTAATTAAATGGTCTTCTCTCCTAGGAAATCTTTTGAAAGTCAGAACAAGATCACAGAGAGGCGCCATGAATTTTCTATAAGGAGCAGAGATTCCTCCGAGAGGGGATGCAGGTACTTCATTGTAAAACATTGATAATCCTCCCCAGATGGAGTCTGCGAGCTCTGACCTGCGGCTGAGAGACACGGTCCTGCAATGGAGCCCAATTAGCGATGCACCAGGACAGGGAAGGATGCTCTTGGCTGTCAGGTGGTCTGCTCCTCCTTAGGAGTGCATTGTTCAGAAGGGAATCCGAGCTTTGGATGCATCTAGTCCAGTGATGGCGAACCTTTTGAGCTCGGCGTGTCAGCATTTGGAAAAACCCTAACTTAACTCTGGTGCCGTGTCACATAGAGAAATTTTTTGATATTTGCAACCATAGTAAAACAAAGACTTATATTTTTGATATTTATTTCATATATTTAAATGCCATTTAACAAAGAAAAATTAACCAAAAAAATGAGTTCGCGTGTCACCTCTGACACGCGTGTCATAGCTTCGCCATCACTGCTAGTGAGCAGGGTTGTGGAGTCTGTGTTTCCATCATCACATTATCCAACTGAATGTGCTTCTTTCTCATGTGTGGCTTACTAAGGAGACATACATTTCTTAAAAGAGCTCAGTGAACTACATATGCTTGTGCTAAACTTGAGCAAGAGCATTTTGCAATCCGTTTCAGAGGCAACATAAAGTGCAAATCTTATGTGGCAAACGGAGAGGGGGGTTTCCCATGGGACTCGCCTCTGAACGGACTGGAGAAGTCCGGGAGGCAGCAGTCACGGGAAGGGGAACGTGGGTTCTGGAGTCTGATGGACCCTGATTCAAATTCTTCGTTTTCATAAATTTGGGGCAGTTACCTGCCTTCTCTAAGCCTTGGATTCCTTGTCTGTAAAACAGGGTGAACAATACCCACCTCAAATGGTCCGTGTGAGAATCATCTGAGATAAAGGTCTGGAACATACTAGGTTCTCAATCTATGTTTATTGCCCATGTCCCTTCCCTTTCCTACTATTTTAGTTCAGATCAGACAAAATGATTATAATATTCCTGGTGAGTCTCCCCCCCGCCCCCCCCCCCCCTGATTTCAGAAAGGAAGGGAGAGGGAGAGAGAGAGAGAGTTTAGAAACATCTATGATGAGAGAGAATCATTGGTCAGCTGCCTCCTGCACGCCCCCTACTGGGGATGGAGTTCGCAACCCGGGCGTGTGCTCTTGATCAGAATCGAACCCAGGACCCTTCAGTCCGCAGGCCGATGCTCTATCCACTGAACCAAACCAGCTAGGGCCGAAGTTGTTTCTTTGAGGAAGTGAAGAAGCAGGGATTGGCTGGGTGCCCGTCCCAAAGCCAGGGGAAGGTGACAGGGACAGCTAGTAAACAACACTTTACAGACCTTCAGGAAGGACACGGGGTGAGATAAAACAGACCAGGTCTTTTCTCTCTCTCTCTCTCTCTCTCTCTCTCTCTCTCTCTCTCTTTACTTGACCTAAAGAATATTTCCACTGGCCTGGGGCAAAGGTGGGAAACTTTTCCTAATCAGTGCTTCCGCTGTGGCCGCAGGAAAAGGTTCCAGACATGCACGCACGTTATCTGGAGATATTTTTCCACTTGTCTTAAAGCCAAGCCCAGGGTGAGAAGATTAGGGGTGGGGTGTGCCTCCAGGACACTTCGACTACTCAGCTTACAGATTGGGGGTATTTTCCTCCTAACCTTCCCATCAGAGGTCATTTTCTCTTCACACAGATTTTACCATCCAGTGTTCCTTCCGGGGGCACCAGCGAGAGACCGGGGCCTTGCACCTCCCTCAGAGCCCCTTGCAAGGTCAACCCCTCCCATAGGGTTTGCGCTAATGGCCCAGGAGCCTGGTGCAGTGACTGTGTTGTTCCTTCCCAGGAGGGAAGGCGATCTTTTCTGGCTGCCGATGTGGAGAAACTGTTTCAGGACAGGAAATAGGGGCGTCTGATTCCACTTCCAGATGTCTAGCAGGACGAGGATTATACTAGAGAAGCGCCCCCTCCCCCAGAGATTATTCAATATCATGCTTCTTTTTGTTGTGGTTGTTAATTCTCAACCAAGGATATTTTTCCATTGATTTTTTTGGGGGGGATGGGGGGAGTAGAGAGAGGGAAAGACAGAAACATCGATGTGAGAGAAACACATTGATTGGTTGCCTCCTGCATGAGCCCCCAGGGCTCAGGGCAGGAAGGAGCCTGCAACCAGGGTATGTGTCCTTGCCGGAATCGAACCCGGGACCCTTTGGTCCGCAGGCCAACGCTCTGTCCACGGAGCCAAACCGGCCAGGGCAATACCATGCCTCTTAAGCAATCAAATAATGCTCTAGGTAAGCCTCTCAAGTTTCTCCTTCGTCCAGTGGAATTATATTCCCACAAAATGTGGGATTGGGAGGAGCGGCTGGGTTTGGTCCTCCAGGGTGATGTCTGATCCTCATAGCGCTCAAGAGTGCAGCAGACGTATCCAGTGGGGATGGCCACTCCCAGCCAACAGAGCACAGAGGCCCTGAATACCTCCAAGACTCCACACCCTTACACTCTGATGTCTCGCCTTTTCCCAGTACGTTTTGTTTTCTGGCCGGTCACTGTTCTCTAGAGTTGCACTGGCCAGTGCACCCCAGGCCTAGCACTAGCTCCTGCCCAGCATAGACCCCGGGAGGGACAAGGAGCTCCGCTAAGCATTAAATACTCATTGTGCACCCCCAGGGGGTGGCCACCCGACTGCCACTGCTTAGTACAAGCTTCATCCTTTTTCATTTGGGGTGTTCCCCTGGTCTCCAGGAACCTGCACGTAACTTCTGAATCTAACTTAGAGCTCTATATCCAGTCATCAGAAAATAAACATCACCATGATGAAAGGTCAAGCAGAAATAAAAGAAATTAGGAAGTATTTGGAAGCGAGTGACAATGAAGACAATATGTAGTACAACTTGCAGGATGCAGCTCATGGAGCACTTAGAGAGTGCTTTCTTTTCAAAATGGTGAGCAGGACCGGCTATAGAACAATAGCAGGTGCTCAATACATATCTGTGGAATGAATGAACGCAAGACTCCTGTGTCCTGCAGAACTAACATCAGCTCAGGCCATTCTGCTCCGTTCTTCAGTGGCTCCTTCTGACCTTCAGCCTGCAGTTAAATTCCCTGAAAAAGTCGTGGCTGGAAAAAAGAAGCCATTTTGTCACAAACATTATGACATGACATGTCATTAGGACATCCTCAGCTAGACCTGTGAATCTAGACACCCTGAGTAATTTGAACTTCTGATACCGTGTCTGGCTCTCTCAAGTCTCTGAAGTTCCCCCCGTGGTCCCTGTTGCCTGCATTGCCCTCCCCCTAAGCCCCGTCAGTTTTCTAGCTCTCACGTGTTCTCTGGGAGCCACTCGAAGCTCCTATGGTGTCCTCCTCATGGAAGAATTTTCTGACCCCACTGTTCCCTCCAAGATGACTCAGTGGCCCCCTTCTGTCCTGCCACAATACCCTGCATTGCATGTGCATCTATCTTACACTTTACCGCATTGTATGGCGATGCCATCTTTCCTCTGTGGTCCTCCCCAGATTCTAGAGTTCAATACCGCTTTCACCCTTTTTTCTTTTCTAGTGTATGCCCTCAAGATGGTCATTCCTCTCTAAGTGCTCCATGAGCTGCATCCTGCAAGTTGTACTACATATTGTCTTCATTGTCACTCGCTTCCAAATACTTCCTAATTTCTTTTATTTCTGCTTGACCTTTCATCATGGTGATGTTTATTTTCTGATGACTGGATATAGAGCTCTAAAAATACCCATTGTGCTTCTTTGCTTTTTTATGAACCTTAGCTATCAATTTCTGAAAAAGTTTCGTAAAAACATCACAATGATTCAGAATTTCTCATGATCTCATTCTAATTCTGTCCAAATGCTTTTAATTTTTAACCCCGTGGCAGGAGCGTGGTACTGCCTTGGTGACATCATGAAGCATGCATGTGGCTTTGACCCTCCCATTGCCTCTACTCCTCTTTCTCTCTCTCTCTCTCTCTCTCTCTCTCTCTCTCTCTCTCTCTCTCTCCCCCCCCCCCCCCCCCCCGGGGCTCAACCAGAAGAATGCAACCCTTGCCTCATTTCCATTCTCAAGTTCCCTGGAGACATAGCTGCTCTCCCACACTGGCCTGTTAAACATTTTCCTCCAAACACAGTCCTCTCCACGATGCAATCATGGCAAACACGAGATCCTCTGTTGCATCTCCAGGCAGCCGGGCTCTCCCTATCACATCCTCCAGCTGGAGGACCAGGGGGCGGGGCTTGTGTCCGTCTCTACATTTGTTCTTCTGAGGGCCAACTCTGTAAACCAACATTAACTTTAGACTGTCATAAAGAGCAAAGAGCATTTATCTGAGCAGGAGGAGCTGCAGCCCCGCAGAAATCATTTTGGGTAAACACCTCCATTGTGCTCTACCAAGATACAACAGAGGCCATCTTCTGTAGAGAAAGCTTCTGCCCAAATTCCCAATTTTATGCCAAAGGAGGTTTCAAAATTGTACAGTTCTGATTGGTCCAAATCCTGACATTCTGGTTGGTTGGTGTAGATGCAAATAGGATACAATTGCTGTGGTTCTGTTTGGCCATGGCAGGTCTCAGTCCATTGGTAGGCAGGACCAGAGACAACGTGGGCACAATTTCCGTCTTCAAAGATTCCACAGCCCAGTGGGAGAAGCGGGGGGTAGGGTGGGGAATAATTACACCTCAGGGTTCAGTCACTCACAGAAGGAGCCACTGTGGATATCCACCGCTCGACAGCAGCGCACAGGGACGTCCTGAATAAAACATAACAGAACAATGAAATGCGTATTGAGCTTGAAACGGGGAAGAGATTCCCAAGTGACAGACCCAAGGAAGAAATTTAAAGCCAAATAGCAGGCTTGCAAACTCAAGCCACGTTAAGGTAAAGAGAAAGGGGGGGGGGGCGTCCCAGGACTAGGAACAGTGTAACACCCATGTGGGTGAGGGGACTGGTCTTAGTGTAACCGCACACCCAATGGGTCCGGGCTGCCTGTCACTACTTGAGCCAATGAAGCAGAGACAGGGTTGAATCACATATGAGCATTTACTCCAATAATGCCGGCAGCATGGGAGAGCAGCAGGTCATTCACAAGAATCTGCTCTGCCCCTACCCATGTGCCAGCTGCTTATTCTGGGCAGGAGGCAACGATTACGTGAGAGAGTAAGAATTGCAGGCATGGGAAAGTAGGCAAGGTATAATTGTTACAGGTTACAGGTGTTATGCCCAGATTTCAAGATCCCCATTAGACCATACCAGGGAGCCAGCCGAGTCTGATGCAAAAGCAGAGAGTCTTTTATTCGAACTAGTTCGGCTCCCCGACCACACTCACCGATGCAA
>NW_005370438.1:326197-347595 GCF_000412655.1 Myotis brandtii
GTTACACAGGATGTGGTCATCTCTATGGCGTGCACTTCCCTTGATTGTCATTGGTTAGTTTAAAGAAATCCTGGGCGTGGCTAGCAGAGGCTTGGGCTTCCGGGAAGAAGGTACTATCCTGAGCACATGGCTGCTGCCCCAACATGGAGGATACGGGGCAAGATGGAGGGCATAGCCCTCGCCCTTTCAACAGGCAATGCGGGACTAGACTGTTTCAGCCACGAGGTTGTAAATCTTTCCAGCATGATAGGCAGTTCTCGGGGCAGGAGGATGGACTGCATTCCAATGTTAGCGCCCATGTCCCCGGGTGTACAACTCTCAGCCAGGTTAGAATGTGTTTTCTCTAATCAGGACAGAACAATCGCCCTGGCTGGTTTGGCTCAGTGGATAGAGCATCAGCCTGTGGACTGAAGGATCCCGGGTTCGATTTTGGTCAAGGGCACATGCCCAGGTTTCGGGCTCAATCCCCAGTAGGGGGCGTGCAGGAGGCAGCCAATTAATGATTCTCTCCGATCATTGATGTATCTATCTCCCTCTCCCTTCCTGTCTCTCTAAAAAAAAAAAAATCAATAAAAACATATTAAATTTTAAAAAAGAACAGAACAATCATGGTTAACAGACCATGATTAATATTTCTTATAATTGTAGCTAGTCCCCAATATTCTATTTCTGCCCCTAATATTAGGGCCTGTTCCCAGCGGGACTTTAAAATGGAAATCTCTGCCCTACTCAGGAAGCCATGGGTAGGAAAACATCTCCATCCATCCGCTTGTGCCCGAGCCTCTGAGGGGAAAAGTTTCCTCTAAGAAACTCAAACTCTCCAGCCTTGTCGCATTCTCCTGTGGGGTATGAACTTACACTATGTCCCCAAGGTCCCCAAATTCATGTGAAACCTGTTCTCACACCGGGGACACCTAGCAAGGAGTAGAAGCAAGCACCTAACTCTTCCTAGCATGTCCTGAGAGCATGAAGGCCTCACGGAATAAGACAGTCCCTGAGGAAGGCTAACCATCATCACACAGGCCACAGAGGAAACACCTCGCCACGAGGTGGAGGTGGCATATCTAACAAGACAGAGAATCAGGCCCCTCCGATGTGAAAAAAGATGGTGGGAGATGTGCCGTATAGAACAAGGGTTCCGGTTCCGGAGGCATAAAATAAGACCAAGGAAAAGGCAGTGACTGAAGAGGCAACGGCTCAGAATTTTCCCGACTTGATGAAAGACATGTGTTTAAAAAAAAAAATTTTTTTTTTGCAGGATTCAACCTCTTCCAAGAATGTGACCTTTAAACACTGAATCTGAAATTTCCTGATTAGCATTCGTGAGGCGGTGTCCGTGAAAAACCCTGTGGCTCTCTAACCCCCAAAGAAGACATCCTGGACTAAGCCATCCTTTCTTTTCTTTTGCTAAATAACCCCCCTGCCCCCCCCCCCACACACCCCTTCTTTCTATAAAAAACTTTCCACTTTTCTTTTTTAATCCTCACCTGAGGACATTTTTTCCCCTTGATTTTTAGAGAGAGAGGAAGGGAGGGGGGGGGAGAGAGAGAGAAATATCAATGATGAGAGAGAATCATGGATCGGCTGCCTCCTGCACTCCCCACACTGGGGATTGAGCCCACAACCCGGGCATGTGCCCCAACCGGGAATCGAACCTCGACCTCTTGGTTCATAGGTCCATGCTTAACCACTGAGCCACACTGGCCGGAAAAGCCTTCCACTTTTGTACAACCCCCTCAGAGTACCCTTCTAGTTGCTGACAACAATTGCCGGATGCTGCCCAATTCATAAACTACATCATGAGACCAATTAGATACTTAAATTCAATTGGTTAAATTTGTGTGTTTTTTAACACACGAGTTGTTAGTGTGAAGAAGCTATCCCAAACACAGTATCCCGGGTACAGGACTGTTTCATTTTGTTGAGTCATCCCCTAGTCATGTGGGTTATTCCTAGACATAACAGAGTGAAATATTAGAGCCCCAAACTAAAAGTAAATTCTCTAAGTTAGTTGGGTTGGAAAGATAGACTATTTACGAGGGAACAACAGTAATGGTAGAGGCTGGAACAAAATGGAATAATTACTTTAAAGTGTCACAGTGGGAATTGGAATCCACCCCACCATTCATTTGACATTGTTTCTGTAAGTGCTGACTCTGACTAATATGTAGCTTGTAGATAAACAGCATGTTTGTATAAGAGATTTTAAAGAAATACTAGACAATCATAATATAAAAAAAACTAGAGTTGGAAGAAATTTAAAGCATGGGGAGGATGGTAAAGGTTTAAATTAAATTTAAACTTTTAAAGCCTTTAGTTGAAACATGTTTTTTCTTTAACTCACTTTATTGTAAAAAAGCAGTATATAATACATACAAAATATTTTATTGTGTTATTGATAGGGGTTTTGGTCAAGAGTAGGTTATTAGTAATTAAGTTTTGGGGAAGTCAAAAGTCATATGTAAATTTTTTTCATCACCATTTATCCCCCCTATTTCCTCTTCCACCTCCATTAGCTTGAACATTTAAGCAAAACTCTTAAAAGGATAGAAATAAAACACACAACTTGCAAATTAGTAGAGTAGGTGAATAGGAAAGGGCTCTCCATTTTAGGCTAAATTATTTGTCATTTATTCCATAGGAGATAGAACTATCATAGGCATTCTAACAGCTAACTCCACCTTGTGCTCCCCTGACCCACCCACACACAATAAATCCATATATTTTGGAGTTGTTGACATAAGGAATGTCCAAATCTATAGAGAATTTTTATGAGTTTATTTGAGCCGAGCTGATAACAATGGCCAGGAAGCACAAATCTCAACAAATTGTGAGAATGCTGCAGAGAATGGCAGCTTTACAGCTTATTTTATACACTAGAATCGAAGGTGGAGGCATGAGGGGGGGCCGGTGACGTGCAATTTATTGGTGGTAGGTTAGGGAGGCAGGAGAAAACAAAGGGAGGAAGTCTTTGTTTGAGATTGAATAAAAAGTAAAATGGTGAGACATCCTGCGTGGACACTGGTGGGTGCAGGAATAGTTCATAGTTACCATTTACAGCTCATAGAGATGGTCTTTGGGGAATGAAATGAGGCGTTTTGTGGCCTTGAGCTCTCGGGAGATGGGTGTGCCCTGAGGGATCTGGAAAAGGAAATGTCGCTGACATTTCAAGGTCTGTTATCTTAGATGCAAAAAGACAATAGGCCAGCTCTTATTAGGGGAAGACTGACCTTTGTAAAGGAAGCTACAGGCCTGGGATGGGACTACCCATATGACTGGCTTTTACTAGGTGTACTGAGTAGTGATGCGGATTTCTTTCAATTGATGGAGTTACACATATGTTGATATAGATGCGATTTGATATGTATGCGATTTTGTTGTATTGCTCCTTCAGATGACCACTTGTTCCGATCGATGGCACGCGCACTTTCTGAGCAGCACTTCAGAACTTACGAAGAAGTGGAAAATTGGGTCTCTGAATGGTCTGCCTCAAAACAAGAAAAGTTCTATTGGGAGGGTATCCACAAATGACCTGAAAGATGGGGGAAATGTGTAGCTATTGATGGACATTACTTTGAATAAAGCACTTCTGATGTTTCTTTTGAAATTATCGTGTTTTCTTTGATTACAAAATCCGCATTATTACGGTTAATAATGCGGATCAATTATTAACTGGTTAATAATACAGATGAACTATTGACTGGTTAATAATGTGGATTAACTATTAACTGGTTAATAATTCGGATTAACTATTGACCAGTTAATAGTGTGGATTAACGGGGGGAGGGGGAGGAGACATATACTTACAACTAGAGATTTAAAAAATATATAAAAAAATAAAGGAGCTCTAGCCAGTTAGGCTCAGTGGATAGCATGTCAGCCTGCAGACCAAAGGGTCCCAGGTTTGATTCCGGTCAAGGGCACGTACCTTGATTGCAGGCTCCTCCCCGTCCAGGCCCCTGTCAAGGTGTGTGCAGCAGGCAACCAATCAGTGTGTTTCTCTCACATCCATGTTTCGCCCAGTCTTTCCCTCTCTCTTCCACTCTCCCTAAAAATCAATGGAAAAATATCCTTGGGTGAGGATTAAAAAAAGAAGAAGTAGAAGGAAACAGACACAAACACATTTTGGAAGTAGAAAAAGTAAGTGGCTCACTCGAGGAGGATGATGGGTATTCTCTGGAGTAGAGAGAGCTTTCCAGCCATGGCTCCTCCCCTTCTCCTCCTGGCTGGAGCCCCGCCCACCTGCAGCCAGAGTCCCCGTGGCCAAGCTTTGTGGCTGGGGGAGGCCTCCCGACCGAATTAGGAAGGCTGTCTGGTTTCCCCTGCAGGGGCTGAAAAGCATGAATAGCTGTGGTGGGAGGATTAGCCATATGGCGTTTAGCTCCAGTTAATCAGGATTGAGGGAAGCTTGTGCGCGTGAGTGACAGATGAGCCAGGCCTCCTAGGAGCTGCTGGCCCGGCCCACTCCTCCCTCCCTTCTCTCTCTCCCCCCTCCCTTCCTTCCCTCCCTCCCCCCTCCCTCCCTCTGCTTCAGGCTGCCCGTTGCTCGACTCTGATCCCTTTCTCCCTGCTCACTTCCCAGATGCAGTTTCCTTTCTGCTCTTCCACTTCTGGGTGAACATTCCTTTGTTTCTCTTTCCTGATTTACTCCTTCTCAATTGCTTGCTTTCACTGCTGTTTTTTTGTTTGTTTTAATATATTTTTATTGATTTCAGAGAGGAAAGAAGAGAGGGAGAGAGAGATAGAAACATCAATAATGAGAGAGAATCACTGATCGGCTGCCTCCCAGGCCCCGCATCGGGAATCGAGCCGGAAACCTGGGCATGTGCCCCTGACTGGAATTGAACCCAGGACCCTTCAGTCTGCAGGCTGACGCTCTATCCACTGACCCAAACTGGCCAGGGCTCACCACTATGGTTTTGTCCTTTCCTCACCCTGCTTTGTTCTTCCCTCCTCTCCCCCCACCCCCACCCCCACCAATGACCCCTGTGCACATAGCTTCTCTTTCTTCCATCAACAAGCACCCTGACCCTTGGTTGACCTGCAAAGGTCAAGTTCCAAGTTCTGAGGTGACCCTTTCTGGCTCCCACTGAGCCCGGGTGTGTCTACCTCACACTTTGCAGACCTCACAGAAGATCCCACAGCACAGGCTACCTCTCCGTACGTCCTGTTCGCCTTCATGGCTGAGGAAAGCTGGCAGTCAGACTCCGACACACTCTCCTTCTTCCTTCTCCTCTGTCCGCACCTCCGCAGCTGAGCTCAGGCCCGTGCGTGTGCTGTGGGCCGTTAGACAGACATGAGCAGAGCAAGGACGATGGGCCAGGGCCAGGAGGTCACCAGGATGGAAAGCCCCAGGTGTCCAGCCAGGGACAATCAATTGTAGGTGGGACCTCGCCCCAGGGTGACCGTTCCCCCCCTACCATATCCTGGTCCTGAGGTTTGGAGCCTTGACCTTTCCTCCCTAGAGATAACATCTAGGCCTTGGTTGCATTTCAGCTCCAGGCCCAGATGAGCAACAAAAACCAGCCAAGGCTGACGTCAGGGCCAGCTGCAGGGAATAATGACCCCCTGCCCGGGTGCCGGCCAATCCATCAGGGGGGACCACAACCCTGGAAAGCTGCTCAATATTCTATTGAGATCTTTCCCTGGGACCCCCCAAAAATCTCCGCCCTTAAAGGCCTTAGGATGGAGGACCCAGTGTGCTCTCCCTCCAGGGAGCACCCCTGTGCCTTTCCCTTCCCCCTCGCTCCCCCCCCCAACCATCCCCCCTCCCCACCAGGCACATGACCTTTAGCTTCCTCACCCCCACGCTCCAGGGGCCCTTCCTTTACCTGTAGAACGTGTTTGCCAAGCCCATTTCTTCTAGGAGTTACTTTTTCTACTTCTGTAACGTACCCAATCCATGTTCCCTTACAGTTTGGGTCTGGCCTCTGAATTCTTTCCTAGCCAGAACCCATGTGCCAAGGTTGCCGAACCCAGGTTTGGTCTGACCCACGGGTCGGACACCTGCTGCCCTTGCCGCGGCCTACAGCACGTGCAAGAAGGGAACACTTCCCACAGCAAGGCCCAATGGCGTGTGGCCCTCACCATGCGTGGGAACTGTTATTCCTGGCTCTGTATTGCACTGTGTGTGCTGTCTAGGGGTGTGTGTGTGTGTGTGTGTGTGTGTGTGTGTGTGCATGGACACACACCTATTTTTCTGTGTGGAGAAATGCACCTGAGATACATATGCACATAACTCTGTGCAGCACCTCACGTGAGGAAAGATGCAGAGGGTAGAAGTGTGGGAGGCAGTTAGATGGGCTAAAGCAGAGCAATGACGATGGGCCAGCTACAGAGGACACGGGGCGGAAAGCCCTGGGCGCCTAGCGCAGGACAATGGTAGGGTGGGACCGTGTTCTCAGGGTGACGTTTCCTCCCCTAGCATATCCTCCTCAGGCATTTAGACCCTCTGACCTTTCTTCCCTGGAGATAACATCTAGGCTTCAGTTGTACTTCAGCTCCAGGCCCAGAGAAGCAGCAAATTCAGACCAGTGGCGGCTGCCTCAGGACCAGCTGCATTGAACAGTGACCCCCTGCCCTGGCCCCTGCCAATCAATCAGTGGAGACCTAGACCCTGAAAGGCCGCACCTGGAAAGCTGATGGATATTCTATTGAGGTCTTCCCTGGGGTCTCCTCCAAAATCTCCACCTTAAAACCCTGAGGATGGAGGACCCAGTGCCTTTCCCTCCAGGGAGCACACCCAAGCCTTTCCCTTCCCCCTCCCCCTCAGGTGCATCACCTTGACCTTCCTCACTTCCAAGCTCCAAGGGCCCTTCCTTTGCCTCTACCTCTTGTTTCCTAAGCCCATTTCTCCTATGAATTACTTCTTTAAAATGTCTGTTTTTCTTTTTATTAATTTTTAGAGAGAGAAGAAGGGAGAGGGAGAGAGATAGAAACATGGATGAGGGAGACACATCAACATCCGGCAGCCCCCTTACTGGGGATTGAACTGGTGCCCTCTAATGCCTGGGTCAGTGCCCAACCACTGAGCAACACTGGCTGGGCATACCCATGAGCTCTTCTTCCTCTGTGATGTTAAATAAAAGTTCTCTTACAGCTTGAGTCTGGGCTCTGAATTCTTTCCTAGCCAGAACTCCAGGACGAGGGTGCTGAACCCAGGTCCGGTCCGATGCCTGGTGTCGTTCCCGCACCCCCAACAGAAGTGGGTATGTGTCGAGTGCGTGCCCCTGTGAGTGCCTAGATGGGTTTCTGAGAAGTATCTTGCAGAAAGCTATTGAGGGCTGTCTGCGAAGGGACATTTGTAGAAATGCATATTGAACAACCGAGGTGAACCGAGGTGGGAGGCAATTTTTCATTTGCGGGGCCTTGTGTGGGATGAATTCTGGATGAAAACAGACAGGACGCTCTCCTGAACTTTTCAGAAGCATCCCAACCCTCTCCCTTGAGACGTCCAATTCCAGGGTAGCAGCAAATATTCAGGATATGGCTTCCTTCTAGGAATTGACTTTGTTTCCAAGAAGCTCATTAGACTCAGAGAAAAGCATCTTTGCCCCTGCCCACCAGTCTTCCAAACCTCAAGGACACACGCACACACACGCACACACACGCACACACGTGGGAAAACATACACACACGCACACATTTCCTCCAGTTATTAGCAGAGCCTCCCAACTTTTCACCTTGCCCTTCAGGACTGCTCTGCCTCCCACCTGAGAAGTGGTCTTTCTCTCTCTCTCTCTCTTCCTTCCTTTCTTTTGAATGTATTTTTATTGATTTCAGAGAGGAAGGGAGAGGGGAAAAGAGAAAAATCAATGATGAGAGAGAATCATTGACTGGCTGCCTCCTGCACGTCCCCTACTGGGGCTCGAACCCACAACCCGGGTATGTGCCCTGACTGGAATCGAACCTGGGACCCTTCAGTCTGCAGACCAACGCTCTATCCACTGAGCCAAACCAGCTAGGGCAAGGTGGTGTCTTAGAGCAGGATCCTGCTCTTGCTGCCAGAGAGCTTATTAAATGAGAGGAGGTGCACCGAGAGCAAACACTGCTCTGACTCTTCCTCCCTCTTCCTGGATCCCGCTGCCACCTGGGGTGTGTGGCATCTCTCAGGAGAAAGTGGTCCATTTGGGCCGCGCCCCCCTCCTTGGGGAGTTTCTGCTCCCAGCCTGGGCAAACCTTTCCGCCGGCCTCACAGCACCACCTTGTGGCCGACTCTTACTATTACAACTCCTGATCCCCCGACAAGCAGCCCTTTCGTGCCAAATGATGGCTTTAAATGCTTAGTGTTTTGGGGTTTTTTTTTGAGTTCTGCGCTTGACTGTTCAAAGGGAGTTCTGTGTACAGTATCCCAGTATTTTAAGGGGTTTTCAGTCATAAACAGGCATCCACCTGTATGTGAGCACTCGTTCCTTTAGACAGACATCGTTGGTTCTTAAACTTGGCTGACATCGTCATTTTTTTGCTTGAAATGCCCTCCCGCTTCGCTTGTGCCTCTAATTTCTATCCATGCCCAAGACACACTCAAATTCCGGTTCCCCCAGGGAGCTCTTCCTGCTCTTCCCACCTGCGTATTTCCCTTTCCTCCTCTGAAACCCACCCTTAGGGCCTCCCGGGTCCTTCTCCTGGGTGGTGCTTCGTAGTACATTCTGGTCATTTGCACCTTTCCTTCATGTTCCGCACCAGGTGGCAAACTCCATTTGCGGACATGCTATTAGCCATCTTTACGTAGCACGCCCAGCACTGTGGCTTCGGCCACTTTAAGTGTTGATAAGACCCATTATTGAACGAGATGGAGTTTTCTTTTATTTCATATCTCAACTTAGATATGATTTCTCCCAGAGAGTCTCTATGAACCGGCCCCCCCACCGCCCCGCCCCGACCCCAAGTGAGATGACATGTCTCTTGGGCTTTTAGATCACACAGTGTCCCAGGGCGTCTGGCACTATATTACCTCTGCCTTTCTCTGCCTTATCACTGGGTGATCAGCTCCTGGAGTCAAGACCGTGTTGCCTAAACGGTACATGGCAGATAGCAGGAACTCAAGAACTATTTGATGAGTGAATAGAAGGATAAAGGCATGGGCGGGTGGACGCGGGACAATGGGGAAGGAGAGAACAGGTTAAGGATGACTTTTCAGATTCCTTTAAGCTCGGATATTGAGCTTTTTTTTTTTTTAGGGAAAGTAGTCCCAGCTATTTGAGAAATAACACAGCGATCAGGGCAGAATCATGTGGGGATTTTCCTTTGAATGGACATGATTGGCTTCTGTGGGGGATCTGCCCCCATTCTGTGGGAACATCATGTTCCCTGGTCTCAGCCTGGCTCAGAACTTGGCACCCCCACCCCCCCTGCACCGGGACATTCATTTTTGTCACCCAGCCTGGGTAGGAGGGGTGGCCGGGTGGGAGGGAGCCGTTTTGGGAAAGAGTGTTGGGGAGTGTTTATGTGTGTGATGAGTCAGGCCAGGGAGCTCAGAGGCTTAATCTCTGCTCAGCTCTCTGCACGGGGGCAGTTCTCACCGTCGGGGGGTGGGGTGGGGTGGGGGGACCACCAACTGTCTGTGGAAAGTTTTCTTAGTCACAGCTTGTACCAGCGCAGCTGGAGCTTTATGTAACCGGGCCTTTGTTCTCCCACAAAAAGGGTACGAGGGGGTCAGAGCAGCGTTGGCTGCTCTTTCTGCAGCACCTCTTCCCTCTTCCAGCCCCTCCCAATGCCAGGGCCAGGTGACGCGCCCTCCCCTCCCTCCGCAAGTGGCATGTTGAGGGCGAAAGGCCACATTCTCACTGGGAAAGGGGTTAGGCTGTCTTCATGGGCCCCACGGGATGCCTCGCTGCCTTCAGGGGTGTCCCCTCCTTCCTGTGGTGGGGAGGACGAGGCCAGGCCTCAGAGCACGCTGGGACTCCTGCCTCTGCATGAACTTGAGCAGCAGGGGTCACCAGGGCCTGGGCTTCCGTTTCCCCAGCTGCTGGCAGCCCAGTCTCCGCTCCCTCCCTTATCAGCATTGGGTTTCCTGCTCTGATACCCGAGCCAATTTGCCTATCACAACAAGAGTGCTGTCAGAGACAGCTCCAGATAAGGCCGCAAGCCCGTGGGCACGCGCCCCTGTAACAGAGACCACGAAGAAAGAAGCAGTAGTGGTTTGGGTGCTGATGACTAGCTTGGCCGAGGAGGCCGGCCATTGGGTCCGCTGGGAAGAAGGAGCAAAGCTCAGAGGTCGTGGGGACTTGCAGGGCCCACAGCAGGGGAAGGCTTGTCCCTTGGGGCCAAGGCGCTGGGGCCTGAGCTTTGGAAAAGGTAAGACAGGGACCTGCTTTCCTGGGGGTGGGCCTACGGATAGTGTCATCGCAGGGGCAGGCCTGCCCCCCAAACAAAAAGGAATGGACGCGTTTGAGACATAAGCTGGGAACGAAGGATGGATTTCTCACCAGGGAGGATGGTCACTCTGGCTCAGGGGCCTGGGTCGGAAAAAAGGTTCTGGAAAGAGAGTTACAAAGTCAGACGGTTAGTCCCTGAGCGTGACTTGGACAGCAAGAGTGAGAGCTGCTCAGAGAGGCTGGGGAGGTAGGAGGAGCAGGTGGCTTGTGGGAGCCCACAGCCTGTCGCTACAGCTCTGCCCCCTTCAGTGCTCGGCAGTCCCCTGGCTGAAGCCAGAGGGAGAAACCAGAGGGGAGGACTTCATGGGGGTCTGGAGACGAGGGAGACCAGTGGAGAGAGAAGAGAGCCAGGACCAGGGGGCCAACAGGGAGGAGTGAGAAAGGCGGGGAGGCCCCCCGGATTTCTGAGCCCTGGCTGCAAGGCGCAGGAGCTGCTGCTGGGTGGATGGGACAGCGATAATGGGAAAACAAGAAGGCAGGACACCCCCCCCCCCCCCCCCGAACCTCAGGTGCCTGTAGGCGGCGCACAACTAGAATTCCCTCTGTCTGGTGAACTGTGGTCCAAGCTGAGCAGAGGCTGGGCGATTCCTGAAGCCGGAAGAGCAGGAAGGAAGCCCAGAGGGCTAGGAGCAGAGGGGGAAGAAGGAATGGAGGGGGAAGAAGGAGAGGGAGTTCCGAGGCGCACCAGCAGGGGCCAGGCTGGGACAGCGCGGAGCTGGCCGAGCTGCAGCCCTGGGCAGAGCGCACATCTCTGAAATGAGGTCTCCTCCATTCAGGCTGCTGCCTTCTGTTTCCGGGCCTGAGCTAAGAGCAGCGTAGGATCTATTTCTACCCTCGCACGCTGAGCCCCAAATCCCGGGGATGTCATGCTCCACCGCCCCGCCTGGTCCTCGGTGCAGGGACCTAATCCGGGGGATGATCGAGGGCTTGGGGAGAGTCCCTAGCAGCTTGGACCCTGGCAGGTGGGGATCACCGTGATCTGTGTCCAGGCTGCCTTGTTGAATTTGCTCCTGGGTCCGCCTGCCTCGGGATGCAGCTCTTCCGGCCCCCTTTCTGGACCTCGGAGGATCCGCCATGACTTCTCAACAGCACTTATATATATATTTGATTTCAGAGAGGAAGGGAGGAGAGAGAGATTAAAACATCACCGATGAGAGAGAATCATGGACCGGCTGCCTCCTGCACACCCCCTACTGGGGATCGAGCCTGCAACCCGGGCATGTGCCCTTGCCCTGAATCCAACCCAGGACCCTTCAGTCCATAGGTCAACACTCTACCCATTGAGCCAAACCAGCTAGGGCTCTCACTACCTGCTTTTATAGTAAGAGGAGGGGAGGCAACAGAGGTTCCGCCTGCAGACATCACAACCGCACCGCCTGGGCTGAAACCCACTCTACCACCGCTCACAGCGCCACCCCAAGCAGGTCACTTTCATCTTGGATGGTGTCCCCGCTCTCTGAGAGAAGGCTAGTGACGGGACTACCTGGAGAATGAGATAATGTGGGGAAAACCATCTTTCTCCTGTGGCTCACCACAGAGTAAGCTCTCAATAATAATGGCTCTTGTTTTTACACATGGCCGGCCACACGTGCATAATCTTATTTGCCCCAAACAAAGACAGTGCGTTCCAGCAGGCGGGCCTCCTCCTTCCTGTTCCAAGAACAGCCCGTGTTCGGCCCCATTTTTGTGCACAGAACTGTCTTCCCACCTCCAGCTATTCACCCCCCCACCCCCACTCCCTCCAGACCTACCTAAAATGCCGCCTCCTTCCCAAAACTTCCCCTGATGATTCAAAGCCGCACGCAAGTCTCTCCCTCCTCTGCCTTGCTGTGCTACCAGCCAGGGCCTTGCCGTTGAACATGGAAACCACGAAGTCATAGGCTTTGAGAGCTGGAAAAGCCCTTACAAAGGACCCCGGCCACCTGCCGTGAGTCAGGCACGGCTAAGAAGCAGCGCTCATTGCCACCATCTTCTTTAGCGTTCACCTTGGGCAGCACTAATGTAACCCCAGCACGTCTCGAAGTCCGAACGCTGCCTCAGAATCCTTCTCAACACAGAGCACCGGGCAGTGAGCACCGACCCATCAGCAGTGCCTCTGCCGCCCATCATCCAGGCAAGTGGAAGTAATCCACATGGATGGGGTGGATGGAGCTCCTGAGGGTGCAGGCACCTCCCTCGGGCCTCAGGCCTTGGGGCACGAGGGTGGAACTCCCGTCTAATCGCTGCCCAGGCTCCTTCCACCTCACGGAGGCCTCTGGAATGGTGTGTGGTTGTTCTCCGTCCATCTATCTCACCCTCCCAGTCGGTGCGCAATATTTGTGAGGGTAGGGATGACGCCTCAGAGCAGCGGTTCTCAACCTGTGGGTCGCGACTTCTTTGGGGCTCGAACGACCCTTTCACAGGGGTCGCCTAAGACCATCGGAAAACACATATATAATTACATACTGTTTTTGTGATTAATCACTATACTTTAATGATGTTCAATTTGTAACAATGAAATTGGGGGTCACCACAACATGAGGAATTGTGTTAAAGGGTCGCGGCATTAGGAAGGTTGAGAACCACTGCCTTAGAGGGCTCTAGCCGTCCCTCCGCACCAGGCACAAACCAGGCACAAACCAGGCCGCATCACGTGGGGCTTCTCCCCGGCTGCCGTCCTTGTCTTCGGAGCTCACTCCCAGGCAGAGGGAGCTGGGCTGTGAGGAGGCTCCGTCCCAGCGCCGGTCTAGCCGCTGCGCTCTGAGGGCCTTCCTCTGCCCATCGCAGGCCACAGGAGCTCTGATCACTGGAATGGTGAAGACAGGGGCTGGACCTCAGGGGCCAGAGTGGCCGTCTTCGCTCTTGGATTGGTCTGCTGAGGGGCCTCGAGATACTCAGGCAGCAGTGGGGGTGGGGGAGCCATAAGGGAAAAGGAGAGAGATTGCACAGCCAGAGGCCCACCTCTCCTAGGCCCCAAAGAACATGGTAAGGTGGTCTCTCTCTCTCTTTAAATATATTTGTATTGATTTCAGAGAGGAAGGGAGAGGGAGAGAGAGATAGAAACATCAATGATGAGAGAGAATCATGGATCAGCTGCCTCCTGCACCCCCCTACTGGGGATCGAGCCCGCAACCTGGGCATGTGCCCTGACCGGGAATCGAACTGTGACCTCCTGGTTCATAGGTCAACGCTCAACCACTGAGCCATGCAGACCGGGTGATAAGGGGGTCTCTGAAAGGGTGGAAGCGGATGGCATGGAGGGTGCACAGCTGACATCCAGATCATTGGAGACACCTTCACCCCCAGCTAGGACTCCTGGGGGCCAAGTGGAGTCTCCCCTTCAAGCCGTTGAAAGATGGCGCCACCACCCACCTAGTCCCACAAGCTGCCAGCTCCAGAGTCACCCCGACCCCCCACGCCACATCCCTCTGCACCAGACACAAACCAGGCCGCATCACGTGGGGTCCCCCCCCCTCCCCCCAGGCTGCCGTCCTTGTCTTTGGAGCTCACTCCCAGGCAGAGGGAGCTGGGCTGTGAGGAGGCTCCGTCCCAGCGCCGGTCTAGCCGCTGCGCTCTGAGGGCCTTCCTCTGCCCATCGCAGGCCACAGGAGCTCTGATCACTGGAATGGTGAAGACAGGGGCTGGACCTCAGGGGCCAGAGTGGCCGTCTTCGCTCTTGGATTGGTCTGCTGAGGGGCCTCGAAATGCTCAGGCAGCAGTGGGGGTGGGGGAACCATAAGGGAAAAGGAGAGAGATTGCACAGACAGAGGCCCACCTCTCCTGGGCCTCAAAGAGCATGGTAAGGTGGTCTCTCTCTCTCTCTCTCTCTCTCTCTCTCTCTCTGTCCATAGTAGAAAAGAGGAGCATAATATAATTTGCGTCTCTCAAATATTATACTTCAAATGGAAGGATATTTGAGGGTTGTCTTGCATGTGAGACAGTATGTTCAGGATTAGGGATCGAGCCCGCAACCTGGGCATGTGCCCTGACCGGGAATCGAACTGTGACCTCCTGGTTCATAGGTCAACGCTCAACCACTGAGCCATGCAGGCCAGGTGATAAGGGGGTCTCTGAAAGGGTGGAAGCGGGTGGCATGGAGGGTGCACAGCTGACATCCAGATCATTGGAGACACCTTCACCCCCAGCTAGGACTCCTGGGGGCCAAGTGGAGTCTCCCCTTCAAGCCGTTGAAAGATGGCGCCACCACCCACCTAGTCCCACAAGCTGCCAGCTCCAGAGTCACCCCGACCCCCCACGCCTGCTCCTCCCTCCTGCCGCGCAGCCGCAGCGGGTCCTCTCCACCCTCTCCTTCCCAAGCCCCTGGCGTGTGCCTCCTCCCGGCCTCCCACCACTCCGAGCCCCTCTCCTGGAATCTTGATGATCCTGGCGCTGCGGTGGCCTCATTGCGCTCTCCAGTCATGTCACATCTTGGCTGGGCTTTTCTTTCTAAAACTTAGATTTCATTATGTCATTCTCTGCTGAAAAATCATTACCACCTCATTGTGCTCCAGAGAGAGGCGAACTGCTTAGCCCAGGGTTTCTCTCTCTGCACTGCGGACATTTCAGATTGCAGAACCCGTGGGGAGGCCGCCCGGGGCACCTCGGATGTCTGGCAGCTTCCCTGGCTGTGGTCAGCTGCATGCCAGGGGCATCGCCCCCTCCCCCAGGTCTTCACCACCCAAAATTCCTCCGGACATCGGGGAATGTCCTCTGGAGACCACCACGAAGCAGGCTTGAGGAATTAGCACTTAGCTCCCTGCCGACAGCTTTCCAAGGACTGGATGGGGAAGGAGGGTCGCCAGGCCAAAGGCGGTGGCTGGGCTGGCATGAGTCACAGGAGGTGCCTGGGTGGAGCCTACAGCATTTCTGGTTCCCTATTGGCAGTCAGAGCAGAGAAAGACCTCCTGGTAAGACGTCGATATTTTGGGGTGGGGATGGCTAAGCAGAGAAGAGAGAAGATGCAGGGCCAGACGCACACCCCAAGACAGGGCCCCAGGACTGTGCCTGCGGCCCCGTGTGCAGGTGGATGTGCCCGCCAGAGTGGTGTGAGGCGGTGCGGCCTGGGCTGCGTGGTGGTGATATGAGCACATACGAAAGCCCCATCCGAGAGTTCAGGCAGCTGGCGTGGGACCGTCTGACTTGTGCGCCTGCGCGTGGACACACCAGAGAAGGACATTCCGTGTGTCAGTGTCCCCGCCGTGTCCCCAGATCCCGGTGTGCACTGGCCTCTGCACTTCCAGGGGCTCCCACCTCTCTGCCCCACTTAGATCCACACGCGCACACACAACACTCACGTAACACTCACAGCCCCAAACTCCTCTGCATTTGAAAGATAAGGGGGGAAAGGGGCCAAGAGATGAGAGGAAATAAAAATAGCCGAAGACAAGCTCTTCAGATAAGAAAGCTCCCCTTTCCAGTGAATCACCAGTTTTCCACACTGAGAGTATGCGTGTATGCGCGCGCGCACACACACACACACACAAACACACACACACACCAGCACAAAACACACACACACCCCGCAGAAAACACACACACCCAGGCACGTCGCCAAGCCCTGCACATGCCCCCACTCTGATGCCCTTGACTCAGACCCTCTCACATGCTGTCCCCCTGAAATAAAATGACCCCCCAAAGGGGTACCTGTGGGCCTCTGGGGTGCTCCTATTTGAAGCTCAGAAGGTACCAGCCACCTCCCCAGTTCCCTGCAAACACACATCCCCTCTCCCCTCCCCTTCCCTGCTTCTTCTGGCTTCTCTGTATTTCCTGCCCCTCCCCTCGAAATGGGGCTCACGAAGGCAGGGGCGGCCTTGTGTCCCAGAAAGGGGTACTCTGCTTCCCTCAGGAGGCACCGGGCTGGCCAGCTAGGTCTCTGCACAGGATCGATCCCCGGAGCCGGCTCTGTGCTGGGGAGAGAGCAGACAGCCCCGGAGGCCGTGCAAGATTTATGAATGTGCTTTGTTAATTGCATTAGTGGCTCTGCGGGAGGATCGTGTGTGCTTTGGCCTTAAACACGGCAAGTCCAACCGTGGCATCTGGAGAGGAGACAGGACTGGAGCAGCGTGTAGGAGCCCCCTGAGGTCCCGTGGCCACCCTACCCCCGTCCTGCCCGTTCAGGGGGCAGGATCCGCTGTCTGTGGCTTCGTTCCTGTGAGACGTGGGGCCCCTGCTCCTTGGGAGCTGGCTGAGCATCTTGTCCCTGCACCTTTTTTAAAAAAAAACAACAACACGGGAAGTGGCGGCCTTCGGGGATGGATGGGGCAGCTAGAGAGGGCGGACCTAAAGCTTCGAAGCAACTCTGAGGACGTGGCTGCTGGGTGTGGGCCTAGGACAGTGATGGCGAACCTAAGACACGCATGTCAGAGGTGACACACGAACTCATTTTTTTTTATGCTTCTACAAGAGATCCACTTTATTTTTTTATTTTGTTTTATTGCTTAAAGTATTACAAAAAGTATTACATATGTCCCCCCCACCCCTTGACATTCCCCCGGCCTCCCCTACCCCCCAGTGTCTTATGTCCATTGGTTATGCTTCTATGCATGCATACAAGTCCTTCGGTTGATCTCTTACCCTCCCCTCCTGCCCCCCAACCAGCCAGCTCTTATCTAAAGCTGATTCAATGCACAGTCTCTGTTGCCGGCGCATAGGAAGTCTGTGGTCAGGAATAGCTCTGATGGGGCAGGAAATGAGTCTCCTGTGGTGGAAACAGATCTCCTGGCTTCTTACTTGGTCCCCAGGGGTAAGAATGGCCCAGGGCCAGTGCAACCTGTGAATCCAGCCGCCAGGCTTTGCTTTACAGTTAGATTCGGATTTCTTCTGAGACCATACTAGGGAAATGTATTCCATCCACTCCTTCCTCAGATTTAAAAAATAAATAAATAAATGAGCCCGGCCAGTGTAGCTCAGTGGATTGAGTGCCGGCCAGTGCATCAGGAGGTCACCGGTTCAATTCCTAGTCAAGGCACATGTCCAGGGTTTTGGGCTCCATCCTCAGTAGAGGGCGTGCAGGAGGCAGCCAATTGATGTTTCTCATCGATGTTTCTATCTCTCTCCCTCTCCCTTCTTCTCTCTTAAAAAAATCAATTAAAAAAACATTTATTTATTTATTTATTTATTTATTATTTTTAAGAAAAAACTTTCTAAAAAAAGAAAAATGAGGCCCAAGGACAGAAATGAAATCCTTAAGGCCATGAAGGGTATTAAAGGCCTAGGAGTCCCAGTGCCCGGGTGCCCTGACCTGCCCCTGAACCTTCTACTGTATTGTGCTCTCTCATGCCCGGGGCCTCTTCCATAGTGGCTGCACCAGTCTGCATTCCCACCAGCAGAAGTTAGGGTTTTTCCAAATGCTGACACGCCGAGCTCAAAAGGTTCGCCATCACTGACCTAGGAGCTCCTCCCAAGTCTAGGATTCGAATGAGCCCTTCAGAAGGTGGGCGCTTAGGCCGCCACGCCCATCTCGCATGGAGCGCCCTCTTCCTCCACCCTCAGGGCCCTGCTGTGGTTGGGGGTGTGGGTTCTGCACCTGGGATGCCTGAGGGGAACCCCCCCACCCCAGTTCTGGCTCTGACAGTTGGGCGAGTTTGTCTCTGGGCCTTTGCTCCTTCAACTGCTAAAGGGAATAATAATAATGACACCTTCATCACTGGAGGGTCTTTTTACAACTATGGTGCCGAAGGCAGGGACACCGGCACCTACGTTTGCCATCAACATTAGGTACTGGCGCCTGACCCTGGGCAGCCTTTCGGGCCTCTCTGTGCCTCATGTGCCCCCAGAACCCTGGCTTCTCCCTAAGGGACTTTCCAGGGGACAGGGGAGACCAGAGCCAAGATGCAGGACTCAAGACGGTGCCCTCCCTGCTCCTGTCTCCCTGGTCTGTGAGCATCTGGGGTATGTGTGTCTTGCCCCACCCTCTGCCCGCTGTGCCCCCACCTGGGAGCTCTCTGCACAGCCCTGCCTGGCCCTGAGCTGGACATGGACACGGAGCGGCTATTTTTAGGCCCAGACAGAAGCAGCAGCTGTACAACCCCCTCTCGGAGCTCCCCTCTCCACAGAAGGGCCCAGCCTCATGGGTGAGGCTGAGGAAGGGAGAGCTGAGATCCCAGCTCCGGCTCCTCCATCCTTACAGCCCCAGGGTGAGCTTCTCTCCGGCTGGTCCCCCTCCCCCAGCTTCTTCATTGCCAGAGGTTTAGCTGCCAAGCTGTAGAGGCGGCAAAGTGGGAGGAAGGAGGAGGAACAGAAGAGGCGGAGGAGGAAAGCCCATGTCCTCAGGTGAGCCCCCCCCCCCCCCATCCTGGTCTCATTTAGAATTTTTCTGAGAACTCAGATTGCAGACACCCAGGGTCTGAGGCCAGCTGCACAGTGGCCCCTGCTCCCAGCAGCCCTTCCTTAGTGTGTAAAGGAGCAAGTTTCCCCAGAAGTTCTTGGCTGTTGTGGGACACACCACCACATGTGCCAGGAGATTGGGACTGCCTTGATTTCCCCAAGACAATTAGTCTTCTAACAGGACACAAAAAAGGTCCTTCAGCCTGGCCAGCATGGCTCAGTGGTTGAGCATCGACCTATGAACCTGGAGTTCGTGGTTTGATTCCCGCTCAGGGCGTATGCCCGGGTTTCAGGCTTGATCCCTATGCCGGGGCGTACAAGCGGAGGCAGTTGATCAATGATCATCTTTCATTGTTGAAGTTTCTATCTCTCTCTCCCTGGTCGCCCTTTCTCTCTGAAATCAATAAAAAACATTTTTTAAAAAGGTCCTTAAATTCAACATTAAATTTTAAAACAATCTGTGCAGGTTTTGCATCAGGGTTCCCCTATTTTGTAATTCTCGTGATTTTTGGAGGCCACATAGGAGAAGGCCTGGGAAGAGAAGTCCTGTACAGACCAGTAAAGGAGTCAGACTTTTATTTCGGTAAGGAAACCTTCACAGGTGTCCAAATGGACAAGAACCGTACCCTCGAGGAACTTACATTCCTATTACAAAATACAGACTCACCAATCCGGGGAACAATAGTCCAACCCTTTCATGTCTGTGGCTGCTGCCAAGGTGCCTAGCAACCGATGGCGTGGATGCCTGGATTCCTGATGCTTTCGGCCGGGGATTCTCAACCTTTCCCAGGCGATGCACCTGTTCAGAAATTAACACTGTGAGCTTCTCTCCAGAAAAACACACGTCCAGGGCACAGACACCCAAATACCTGCCTGCAATTGGAGGGGCTTACACGCCCAGGACGCTGGCACATGGACCTTGGTCGTGGAGAGCGGGAGGTGGCTGCTTGGCCTGCACTGACGCTATGTCACCGCCTTTCCCAGCAGGAGATCTGCAGCTGCATTTTAATCACAGTCTCTATCAGCGCGGAGCAGGGGAAGCTGGCCACTTGGCCCGGACTGTCTGGCATTCTGAAAAAACAAAAAAACAAAACAAAACCCAAGTCCTACCAAACTATAGAAAAAACCCATTTGCAAAAGCCCTAATATGTTATCATCTTGGTGCAGTCGCCAGGAACTCTTTGACCTCGGTCAAGTCTTTCCCTTCCTTTGCTGGGGGGCGGGGCAGGGAACGCAGCATTCTTATTTGTGAAATGAAGGGGGGCTGGGACACTGAAGTAGAGCTGAGAGGTTCCTTCCAGCCCTGATGTGCCTTGAGTCTGCCATGATGTCATACGGGTGAGTCCTCTTTGGGGGAAAGTGGGGGAGAGAGAGCCTCCAGGCGCTGCGACCCTCAGAGGGGCCAGGCCCAGAGCCCCGGAGAGGAAACCTTTCCACTGCTGGCCCGAGCGGTGCTCCTGGCCACCCCCAGACCTCAGGCCTCCCCCTGGGGCATCATGCCACTGGCTCCCCCTGCAGCTAACTGCTCCTGGGATTTGGGATTAAGCATGTGCTCCCTGATTGAAGTGGAGGCTGCCTCCTCGGGCACAGGTTACAGTCTTAAAAATCACTGCTCTCTGGAGAGTGGCTCAGAGCAGCCCAAACACCCAGAGATGCAGGGACAGCGGGCTCCTCTGTGCTGACAGGGGGCCTCCTGGGCAGCTGGCCTGGGAGTGGGCGTGGGAGGGCTCTCTGCTCACGGGACCCACTGCACACATTTGGGAAGGGCTGTCCTTCCTGCTTGCCCTTCTCTGCTTGGGGGCACCTGCTTGAAAGGGTAGAAAAAAGTTGTCTGTCTTTGCCAGGTCCCGGTGAGCTGCAGCTTGGGGTGGTGGTTCCTTCCGAATGTCACCCTCCGCCTTGCAGCTTATGGCCCGGCCATGGCTTCCACACAAACCAGGGGGCCCTGGTTCTGATTGGAGGACTGGACACTTCAGCCACCAAGTGACAAGATCTGTTAACTCCAAGTCCTTCTTTAGCGTCCACACCGCCTTTTCCTCCTTCCCTCCCAGGGCTGCCCCTGCCCCTCCAGGACAGAATTTAAATGTTATTTGCTACAAATGATCTGCTAAGGAGAGGAGGGGCCTGGAGGCCAGAGGTGGTGTGGCCAGGTGGTGTGTTCACAGAGCCCTGGGCTCAGATACTCCACTAAGGAGAACAGAGAAGCATCAGAGGCGAGTATGAGCATGCAGCCCCAGGCAGTGCCTCCTGCAGCTGGCGCTAGCTTTCTTTCCACGTGTCCTCACCATGTTGACATGCAGCCACACACTTACACACCCATACACCAGCTGATGCTCACAGACCCAGTCGTAAACCCACCTCGATCATGTTTTTCTTTCCATCGCCTGGAAAAATGTATGCAGACCATGCTCACGTCTCCACACACACATCCTTCCCATCCTGCACATGCCTGTGCCATCAGGATACACGCCACTGTCATAGCTCTATGAGTTACCTTGCGCTCATGCGTGTACCCTTTCCTAAGTCACCCTTTACAACACGCGATGGGTGCATGTGCCGGAGACAGGCCTGCACGTCCCATATGGACACACTGTGCGTCTCCTTGCCCCGTGTTCGGTACACTATGCCTTCCTCAAACAGTGAGCCGGTGGGTGGTGGGTGGGGATTGCCTCCCCTAGTCCCTCTGGGCATCTCTTCTTTGGGGGTGACTACCCCAGG
>NW_005370438.1:348098-348377 GCF_000412655.1 Myotis brandtii
CCTGGCTCCTGGCTTCTGAGGGCTTGCACCTGGAAGGCTCCTTGCGCCTGGGCCCCGAGGCCGTGCCAAGCAGCTAGAACAAGAGGCCCTGTGGTGTGGTGAGTTTCGCAGAACAGGCGGGGCTGGCTCTGGCATCTGTTCCACCCCAGCTCTGTACACGGCTGCCTGTGGTGTCCCCCCATAGCACCTCGACATCTAAGGTGGGAATGGGAAGGCCCGAAGATGCCAGCCCCAGGGATCTCAGTACTCCCAGCCACAGTGGCTAGGCTGGGGGACCCT
>NW_005370438.1:348676-353591 GCF_000412655.1 Myotis brandtii
TGGCAGCTTTGGAAGCAGGCCAGCAGCTGGCATCAAGCTGGCTTCTGTCCAGCAGCGAATGGGAGAGGTGAAGGGACCATTCTGTGGGGCCGGGAACAGTGGCAAGATTCAACTCACAGCTTTCTTGCTTTAGCTCAGCAGTAACAAACCCAGGGGAGTGCTGGTCTCCCCAGTTACTCCTCCCTGGGCTGGTATTCGGAGAAGAAAGTTCAGTGGGACAACCCTGGACGCATCCTTTGCAGATCATTAGAGCATTCTGGACGCGCTGTGGGTTGAGGGGGGCTGAGGCTGGGGTACCAGGAAACGGGGGTCCTGCCAGCTGGCTCAGGGGCCTTGGAAGCTCAGGGCTCCACTCAGTGAAACTGGGAAAGAACATGGATGTGGTAGACCAGTGGTTCTCAACCTTCTGGCCCTTGAAATACAGTTCCTCATGTTGTGACCCAACCATAAAATTATTTTCGTTGCTACTTCATAACTGTAATGCTGCTACTGTTATGAATCGTCATGTAAATACCTGATATGCAGGATGGTCTTAGGCGACCCCTGTGAAAGGGTCTTTCGACCGCCAAAGGGGTCGCGACCCACAGGTTGAGAACCGCTGTGGTAGACGAAGGCCCGGGGCAAGGTAAGCTCACCCCCTGCCCAGGCCCGGCTTCCGCAGGGGGTGACGCTGCAGGACCCCTCCCTCCTCTAGCTCCGGGGGCACCGGGGTTGCCAGCTGGCGGGTCTGGAAGCGGTAGCCGGGGGGGATGGGCGGACGGGCCCAGAGGCGGAGCAGGGTCTGGGGGCGGAGCCTGTCTCCTCCGCAAAGCTCCACCCCTTCCCGCCCGGAGCTCAAAGGGATGACGTCACCCAGACCGAGGCTGCAGCCCGGAGGGGCGTCTATAGCGGAAGAGCCTTAGGCGCCTGCAGCGTTCAAGGTCTTCCCCGGTTTGCCCCGCGGCGGCTCCTGGCTCCTCCCCCCGAATCCCGTGTAGCTGTAGGGGAGCCCGGCGTTTGGGGGTCTGGGGAATGGCCGCCGGCGACTTAGCCTTCCAGGTCTGGGACTCAGAGACCAGTCCCTTGGGCCACCCGTGCAAGCACTGCCTCCCCCTCCCCCTCGCCCTCCCCGCCCCCCACGCAGCCCTGCTTTGCTCTGAGGTTCCCCGGAGAAGGACAGCATCCCTGGTTCTGACTTGTCAGCCCACAGCGAACCCAATGCCCCCTCCCCGTGGGTCCGCAGCCCTCCCCACCCAAACCCCTACTGGGTGCTTGTGTTGCCGGCTTGCCGAGCATATGCTTGGCGGGTTGCGTGGTGTCTGCTGTTTATCCGTCTCTTCCTACTTAACTTCTGTTTCTGCTTGGCCCATCTGGCTCTGGTACCTGCCTTTCTCTCGCTGCGCCTCCTCTCCGCCTCTGTGCTCCCACCCGGCCCCCCTCCCTCTGCCACTTCCCTCCCAGGGCAGGGCTCTGGTCCACTCTGGGGCCACTGGCAGGAGCCCTTGACCTTGGGTGCAGGAGCAGTGAGGGACTCCTCCAGCCTGTGGAACTAACTGCCCAGGCACATTGGGGAGCCTGACATCGGGTCCCTTCGGGGTCCTGGGGATGCCACTGGGGGTTGAAGTGGGTGGTGGAGGGCAGCATGGCGGTGGCCTTGCACCAGGGAGAGGCAAGCAGGCAGTTCTGAGCTCCCTTCCTACCAGAGAGCATGCTTGGGGTGGGGTCACCGGCACCAGAGTCGTGGTATCTGCTTCTCTCTGCCGGCAGCAGGGAAAGGAAACAGACCTGGGAGTGGCAGCAGGAGAGAGTGAGGCCAGGAGGGTCCCCAGGTTCTTTGGACTCAGAACCCCAGGGTGTACCCAGCTCCTTCCTGCCAAGAGGAGTCTGTGGCCCGGCTGGCTGGCGGCTTGGACACAGAGACAAGGGCACCCAGGGGAGAAGGAATGCCCGCCCCTTCCCCTGGGGTCACTCCCACCTCCGTGCAGCCCAGATGCTGGACTAGGCCCTGCACCCCGAGTCATGGCTTCGCCTCTCTGCCCCAAAATCCCCAGCTGGCACATCCATGAACACACATGCACACCCATGGCACGGCTCACACTCACCCTCCATGCAGCCACCTCCTTCCAGGGGGAGGTGGCAGCTGACCGGCTTCCTAGGACTTGCCAGGAGGAGGGTGGAGGAGAGCTGGAGCCCTACAGGGCCCGGCTGTCCTTCACCGGCCTCTCTGGGCCTAGCGGCCCCTGCGGGCTCAGGCTCGCTGCCGAGGAGGTGGCCCTGGGCCCGGAGTCAACAAGGCCCCACGTGCTCCCTGTCAGCATCTGCTTCCCACGGAAACCTGCGGGGCTTGGCTGCCCGGCCCGCACGGGCCTGCTCCTCCTCCGGGGCTCTGCTCTCTGTCTCTGTTGCTCCATCTGCTGCTCCGCCAGATCCTGGCTCAGCTCTCTCGGCCTCTTTGTTTTCCTCCCAGAGCCTTCTTCCTGCTCTCCGTTCCTCCCTATCCTCCCTCCCTGCCTCCACCCGACCACCTTCACGCCATCGTCCCTGAGGTCTTCCTTCCCCCTTTGTCTCTGTCCATCTTTCTTCTTCTTACTGCTCTCCCCCATATTCACATTCTCTCTCTCTCTCTCTCTCTCTTTCTCTCTCTTTCTCCCTCATACATATTCAGTGGCTCCTTGGAAATCCACCCAGATCACTCCACGTGCTAAAAGCCTAGATCTGCTTCGGGAGCACTTCCTAGACTCCAGCTCCAGGTCCCTGTCTCTGACCTCAGTCTGGAGTAATTGCCTAGAAAATGTGGGGAGTCCGCCGACCCCTCCACTCCAGTGTGGCTTGCTCTCCACAATGCCCCCTCTGCTGATGTGGAACCAGGTGGCCACACAGGCCACCGTGCTCGGTCAGGTGATCCAGCAGAGGACTTGAGCGTCTGGAGCGACGGGCTGCCCCCCAGGGATCTGAGGGGTTCAATCCTAGAAATAGCTTAAGCTCTATAATGTCTGACCCCAGCTGGTTTGGCTCAGTGGATAGAGTGTCAGCCTTTGGACTGAAGAGTCCCGGGTTTGATTATTGTCAAGGGCACATGCCCGGGTTGCGGGCTCGATCCCCAGTAGGGGGCGTGCAGGAGCTGCCGATCAATGATTCTCTCTCATCATTGATGTTTCTCTCTCTCTCCCTCTCCCTTCCTCTCTGAAATCAAAACAAATATATTTAAAAAAATCTACACTGTCTGCTCCTTCGGCGCCTTTACAGTTATTTTGCGGCTGCTCTGTTATCCCCTTACCACACTTATGGAAGGCTCGTTAACGAAGTCACTGGTGTTCAGGCTGGGAGTCGCTCTGCCAGCACCACCTGGCACTCCAGGAGCAGAGCCCGCATCAGGGTCCTGGCTGCAGGGCTCTCAGCCCTGGTCTGTGGCAGGTGCATGAACAGAGAGGACTGAAAGGTGCCATGCATGGCAGTTAAAGGACAAGGAGGTGGGAGAGAGATGACAGAGGGAGAACGGGAAGAAGGAGCGTGTGGCGGGGCCGGGCCCGGTGCCTGTTACCTCCTCGGTGCCCGCTGGTTTTACCACGACCATCGGTGTCGGGCGGTGGGGACAGGCATTGCGTCCCCTTATGTTACCGTGTTAGTCCCCCAGCCCCTGGGTTTCTGTCTCCTTTCTCTGCATGTTTATCATCTGGCCTCACGGTCGCTTCTCTGCTTTCTCCTTTCTCTGTCCCAGCTTAGGTCACCTGCCTGTGTCTCCCCTCCATCCTCCAGGCCTGGCTCAGTTCTCTTCCATCTTTCCCAGTCCTTGACCTCTCTTTGCTCCCTGACCACCTCCTCTGAAGCCCGCCTCCTGGCATGGAGTAGCTGGTGGCGCCTCCAGGTGGCGGGGAAGGGCACAGGCACGGGTCCCTGTAGGTGTGAACTGGAGCTGGTCTGTCCCATTCCTCCCATGGACACTGGTCTAAACTCACCTCTTTCTTTTCAGAACACCGTGTGTGTGTGTGTGTGTGTGGGGGGGTGGTCAGCTTGGCACCCCCAACATATACCTGCATCAGATTTGCATGTCAGCCAGATAGACTTAACCTTGAGGCCGCACTGTGGCCCTTCAGCAGCTGGGGCACAGACAGACCTCCTCTTCCCCAGTGAAAGCCCCTGGCACCCCCTCTCCTGACCTCTGTCGGCCAGAGAGGCGGCTTCAGCCCAGAGACCCCTCCTACCTTTGTTTCCCTGGGTGGTTTGGCTTTTCTTCACACCCAGGCTCTTCCTCGTCTTTACATGGGACTCCTGGGCCAATGGTAAAGTTATTGTTGTTGTTCTTGTTGTGTGTTTGTGTGTGTGTTTTAAATAAAGCCAAGCATTTGAAAGATTGCTGTCTTTCTTTTCTTTTTTATTTTATTTATTTTGATTTAAAAGAGGAAGGGAGAGGGTGAGAGAGATAGAAACATCAATGATGAGAGAGAATCATTGATCGGCCTGCTCCTGCACGCCCCACACTGGGGATCAAGCCTGCAACCTGGGCATGTGTCCTGACCGGGAATTAAACTGTGACCTCATAGGTTGATGCCGGCCGGGCCAATGTTAATTAAAAAAAAAAAATTCTGTCCAGAACAAAACCAACACTAGACCAACAAACCCTTCAAAACCCACTCTGTGTTTTAAACACCATCTCCCACCAATGAGCTGTCAGTCTGGTCCCCAGTGGGGGTGTCTGCCAGCACACCCCTTGGCCCTCCTCTGTTCCCACGCTTCTCCCTCCTTTCTGGACCTGCTTCTCGTGTCTGAGCTCTGGGCCCTCGTACAATATAAAGGGATGGAGTGAAGCTTGAGGCTGGAGCCTCACAGGCATTGTCCCTGGTGGTGCAGGAGGATGGTGAACCCAGGAGAGAAGCATCCCTCCCTCTGACTTCATTGAGAAGGTCACGAGGGAGCATGAGTGCCCAAGAACTCGGGG
>NW_005370438.1:353610-370601 GCF_000412655.1 Myotis brandtii
AGCTCAGCCGAGTGTAGCTGTGAGGGCTTGGGCAACTCACTCCATCTCTCTGAGCCTCAGGTTCTTGTCTGTCAAGGAGGAGCAATAATAATCCCATCTCACAACATTGTTGAGAAGATTAAATGAGAAAATACAAGCGTAAGCTCTTTGTAAATGATAAAGAGCTGGAGAGAAGCTATTATTGGTGAAGCCGACGCTGAGTGTTGGGACGTCAGGACTGGGGAAGAGGAAGGCAGCAGGCACACTTGCCCTAAGAGGCTTAGGGGATTGCGAGCAAGCACCCAGGGACCTTAGGAGAGGAAAGCAGCTCTCCACCGCCTCCCCCACCTCCATCTGCAGTCTCGTCATTGGCTTGGACAGGCGTGACCCGTGAGTCACAGCCCTCAAGCCCTTGCCTTTGGGTGGCAGAGATGTGGGGACAAGGTCAACACATCCAGCTATGAGGAGAGGCCCCCGCAGGAGAAGGGATGGAGTCTTAGAGCAGCTTGCCTTTCTCCATAAGTAAGAAGACAGAAGGCAGGAGAGTGGCTCGAAGACAGGCACCAAGTATATGATATTATTTTAACAACCAACGTGGGAAGAGAAGGAGGAAAAGGCATTGGGAACCCCGGTGTCCTTGCCCACTGCCTGGACCAGGACCTTGTCCTTTTGGATTACAATTCTGCACGGTGCCTTGCAGACACATCCACTTAATACCCATTACTTGACCGAATGATTGGAAAAGCGCAGGAACAAAGAGAGAGGGAATAGAGGCGAGCTGTTTTTACACAATCCATTGTGGTGGAAGACCTGAGCATCCTAGCTTTTGTGCTGATTTGGGGCACAATTTAAATCCGAGGTCCTGCCTGAAAAGGAACCATAACACCAACACCACGTTGCCTTGTCCGTTTATATTTTGGCAGGATCTGGATCGGACAGGAACATCTGACTGTTGGGGGTGGAAGGCGTGGCTGGGTCTGGGAGGGAGACAGGGAGGAGATGGAAGGAACGGCAGAGCTCAGGGAAGCGATGCAGAATATGAGAATGGATCAGTGCGTCCAGTGATTACAGACGAAGAAACTGAGGCCCCAGAAGGCTCAGGGACTTGCTTAAGACCCCAGCTGCTTGGTGGCAGAACTGGGAACAGAACCAATGTCTTCTGACTCCCAATCTTGAGCTCCTCCCAGGACTACAAACAACCTCCTAAGAAATGATTCCCAAAGGGGACACAGAGGAAAATTTGGAGCGAGCACAGCCTGCATCCAGCCGGCCTCAGATTGGAGACTTCCTCGCCACCCTGATGACCCCTCCTTGGCACGAAGGCTTGGCGAGGGCTCCCGTTGTTGAAGAAAGAGATGGGCTGAGAGCCTTGCGCTGGCTTCTGGCTTGTTGGCTGACTCCCGGTCTCCTCCTTGGACAGAGCCAGGAGGGTAAGAAGAACAGAACAAAGAAATAAAAATAGCTGGAGGGTGAACGGTGCCCATCTGCTGTGTGGGCGAGGGAGGCCCAAGGAAGAAAAAGACTGTCAGTTAAGAGGCTGAATGGGGGATTCCTAGCTTCAACAGGCCATGCGGAGGTCAGAGAAGAGAACAGAGAGCAGACATCTTTCGGGGCCAGTTGTATCTGGGCTGAAGTCCTTTTCCCCTGGGACAAGTGACCTAACCTCCATCAGCTTGGTCTCTAACTCCATAACGTGGGGTGATAAAAACATCCACCGTTAGGCGTTACTGTGATGATGAAACAAATACATGTACTAGACTTTCTAGGCCATAGGAGGTGCTTCTCTAGGGTAGCTCCCTGATCGCAGCCATGCCCAGCACCTTCCTTTGCTCTCCAGGCTTGTGAGAGCAGAGAAGGCCAGGCAGGGTCCTTGGGCTGCAGCCCCCTGTGGTCTTGGCAGTGGAGTGTCCAGGGATTCCCATCCAGGTCCTCTTCCTATGGGAGCCTCCTGGGGGTCACCACCAGGCAACTAGAGCCCTGGGTCACAGGTGAGATCCCTCTACCTCTGTACACATTTTAAAAACAACGATGCGCCCTAACCGGTTTGGCTCAGTGGATAGAGCGTCGGCCTGCGGACTGAAGGGTCCCAGGTTCGATTCTGGTCAAGGGCATGTACCTTGGTTGTGGGCACATCCCCAGTAGGGAGTGTGCAGGAGGCAGCTGATCGATGTTTCTCTCTCATCGATGTTTCTAACTCTCTATCCCTCTCTCTTCCTCTCTGTAAAAAATCAATAAAATATATTAAAAAAACAAAACAAAAAACAACAACGATGTACACCCTAGTCGGGTTCGATTCTGGTCAAGGGCCCTTACCGTGGTTGGGTTGCAGGCTCCTCCCCGGCCCGGGGTCCTGGTCATGGAGCGTGCAGGAGGCAACTGATTGATGTTTCTCTCCCATCGATGTTTCTCTCTGTCTTTCCCTCCCTGTTCCACTTTCTCTAGAAATTAATGGGAAAATATCCTCAGGTGAGGATTAACAATAAGTAAATAATAAAACAATAAAAACAACGATGCACAGTGATCACCATAGTAGGTTCTGGGGTTCAGAAGAAATCACGCGGCTGCTCTAAAACGACCTGTGGCAGGATGCACAGTGGCAGGAGGAGCCTTCGGCCATGAGGGCCCTGAACCCCAAAGTCCCCCACTGAGGTGCTTGCTCTGGTCTTGAGAGGTGAACAGGTCTCACCCGTGTGGCCGTGGGTCTCTCTGCTGTCTGCTGGCACATCACTAAGGGAAAGGCTTTGTAGGCAGACAGGCACCGGTTCAAATCTCAGCTTCCCCACGTTCTGGCTGCATGGCGTGGGCAAGTAATTGGACCTCTCTGAGCCTCAGTTGCCTCCTCTGTAAAAAGAGGACAATACCTCACTCAGCATGTTGCTCCAAAGACCAAGTTGACATAGGAACACACTTACTGTTAAAGTTAGCTATTATTACCATTTTTATTTTTACAAACCTGTTTTTACTGATTTGAGAGAGAAAGAGCGATGTGAGAAATATCGATCAGCTGCCTCCTGCATGTGTCCTACTGGGGATGGTGCCCACAGCTGGGCGTGCGCCCTTGACTGGAATCGAACCTGGGACCCTTCAGTCCACAGGCCGACACTCTATGGACTGAGCCAAACCAGCCAGGGCTAACCTCATTTAAATGAGACCTAGAGACCATCAGTTCCCCATCTCTTAATCCCTCCTTATCCACCTGACTCTCCCGGGCCACTGCATCCTCTGGATGGCTCTGCTGGAAGTGACCACGTCCCACCTGGACGCTGGCTCACCTGGCACAGAGTAGGCCTCTCCCTAGGACGACTCCCTGGGCGCGGAGTGGGAGCTCCTGAGCGGGAGGGGCAGAGCTCCCTGGGAAACACCTCTTTGTGTTTGGGGGCTGTCTCCTCAGCAGTTGAGCCCTGTGCTGGGGGGCTGGCTCAGACCCCTCCCTGGCCTCAGCCCCCAGGGAGCCTGCTCCGTGCAGAACACGCATGTGACGAGCCCCTTGCCCTCTGCGCCCCTCGTCCACTCACGGCAGACCCTTTCACACCTCAATTAGCCACTTAGGGAGAAGAAAGAGCAAGTGCAAGCTGGGGAAATCTGTTCAGACCATGATGAATAGTTTCCCAAGCCTGCTGTTGCCATGGCAGCCAGCTGGGAACACCGTTTCCAGGGCCTGAGGCGCTCAGACATGCACGGGGTGGGGGGGGGGAGGGGGGCTGCCCTGCTGGGCTGCTGCCCACTCGCCTTCCCCCACCCTGGCCTCCTGGCTCCCTTAGCAACAGCCATCACCATTGCCATCGCAACCACCCTGCGGCGTCTGCTGTCCAGGATCAGTGTCCAAGGAAACTTTGGGAGGGGGGAAGGTAGGGAGCGTGTGTGTGTGTGTGTGTGTGTGTGTGTATGTATGTGTGTGTGTATGTATGTGTGTGTGTGTGTGTGTGTCAGAGTCAGGGTATGAAGTTGGGAAGGAAAAGGCTTGGCAAGCTTAGCCATGATGATTAGAAGGATGCTTCCCAATGATATAGAAAAGAAGCTCATCAACCAGAGGTCCAATGACCCCTTGGTGATCCGATGGTCACCTTTGAACCCACAAGAACAAGCTTGCGTATCTGGGCGCATGTGAATTTTTCTGGAGGAAGGGTGTATAGTTTGATCAATTTCTCAAAGATGAGGAAGTCCCTATTAGGTAAGAATCTTAAATGACAAAAGCTTTTGCTTTTCAGAATCAGAATTACCTTAGGGACCAGTTGATCAGGCTGGCTGCAGAGATATGCTTAGAAGAAAGAACAAGCCGGGCCGGTGTGGCTCAGTGGTGGAGCGTCGACCTATGAACCAGGAGGTCACTGTTCGAGTCCCAGGCAGGGCACATGCCCAGGTTGGGGGCTCGATCCCCAGGGTGGGGTGTGCAGGAGGCAGCCGATCAATGATTCTCTCTCATCATGGATGTTTCTCTCTCTCTCTCCCTTCCTCTCTGAAATCAATAAAAATATATTTAAAAAATAAAGAAGGAACGAGTACAGGGCAGGGTGGGAGCATATGCATGCCCCCCTGGTCCCTCTCTGGAGTCCCCCAAGGCCACCTGCCCCGCTGGGGACCTCTAGGAGTAGTGACTGGGAGTATTCCTGTGAATGCCATCCTAAATACTCTTTCCTTCTTGCCTGCCTCGTTACTGCAGCTTTACCCGGGGTTAACTGTGCGAATCGCTAGTGTGTGCTGTGTGCCAGGCCCAAGCTCAGGGCTGTACAGACACTGTGCGCATCGTCTCATTTAGGTGTCACTCAGCGTCGGGGGGAAGGGCCTCTTACCCCGGCCATTCAAAGATGAGCATCCCGAAACCCCAAAAGATTGCAAGCGTTTCGCGCAGGTTTATGGAGTTAGAAGTTGGAGAAGTGAGGGGCAGCTTAGCGGAGGTTCTGGACCAGAGTGCCTGAATCTGACCTCAGCTGCACCCCTCTTCCCCATGTGGCCCGAGCTCCTGTGAATCGAGGACACGGATCATCCCTACCCCAAAGGACAGTGACGGGAGCTCAAAGAGTTGACGTTGCATTTGAAAAGGGCTTAGAATAGTATCCATCACCAGATCAAATGGACTTAAATGGGGAGTAGGATGCGGTCCCAGGTCTGCCTGGTTCTAAGGCTCGTGTGTCCCCCAGAGAGGTTTTCAGGGGCGTTTGTCATCCGAATGCTGGGCTGGGTCGTGACCCCAGGAGCACCACGAGCTCTAGACAGAGCTGCCGCCCCTGAGTGAGCCTCAGTGTCCCCACCCCTGAAGCAAAGGGGCGACGATACTCCGCACATTCTCAGGGGCCGGTTTGTGAGCCAAAGTCCCCACCGATGACATGAGGATCAAGTGAAACATGATCCGGGAAGCTTTTGTGAGCGGAGCCATGCCACAGCCTGTCCTCAGCCCCTCAGCCCAGTCCTCGTGCCGGCTCAGCTGGCAGCGCGGGGCAGGGTGCCCAGTGTGACACCCCGAGGCGGGTGGATGGCACGGTGCCTTCTGTGCCCATGTGCCTGGGTCAGCAGCCAAAGCCAGGATGCTTAGGAATTCCGCAGAGGGAGCAGAGAGGCGCGGAGCCCAGCTGCCTCGGGCTGTGTTGGCAGCGGGGAAGGGAGGCAGGTGCTCCTGCGAGGCCACGGATGGCAATGAGGGGCGGGGCGGGGTGGAGCCACGGAGCGTGGTCCAGGCCACGCCAGGTTGGGTGGCCTCCTTGTCTGTGAGGAGGGGTCATTTGTGGAAATGAGAAAAAGCTTTCCTACTCCCTGCGGAGAAGAAACACAGCGAGGCATTATTCAATCAGCGAATAGCGGGCTCAGTCATCTCCAGGCTGCTGGGGCGGGGAGGGACTTGGGGTCCCTGTACTTTTGCCCCCCGAAGGCTCCTCGTGCTGAGAGCAGACGGTGAGGGGGAAGAGGTGGGTCCTTGTTCTTGAGTCACTGGCTGCTGGGGTACCTTTCTGGGGCGCTGGGAGGTGTAGCACGCAGCTGCATCTGGGACAAATCAGCAGCCGACGCAGGGAGGCGAGGGCCCCACAAAGCGGGCGGTGCTGTGAATGACTTGCGCCCGTCAGAAGCCATAATCAGAAGCTATAATCGGAGGTGGTTCGTCTGTGGAGGAGAAAGCCGGGGAGCCATCGCTGACTCAGGGCTGAGGTGGCTCCTGCCAGCTGCTGTCCTGGCCTCCCGGTGCCCCACGCGCAGCCCAGCCCGAGGGGGCGCTGGTTGCAAAGGGAGTGATTCAGAGGCTGTTACAAAAGCAGCGTTTTAGACGGAGGAGCTTCTGAGAGTCTGAATCAAAGCTTTGTTCTGGAACCTTTTAGCTTCTCGTGGTCATGACGAGCCGGGGCTGGGGGTGGTCTTCTCTGAGAAGTAGGGCAGGAGCTGGTGCCCAGGGCCCCGGACAGGCAAGGCGGTGCCACGCCCACGGCAGAAGTGGGTGCCGGGGATGTCTCCGCTGTGAGATGCTAAGCCAAGGATGTCTAGAGGCCACAGGGTCATTTCTTTAACCTCTAGAGCAGCGGTTGCCGACCTTTCGGACGTCATGGGCCACCAGAAGTCCACGGGCCACCGGTTGGCGACAACTGCTCTAGAGCACAGCTCCCCAGGTGCCCAGAGCTCCTGTGAGGATCCAGAGCTGAGGGTCGCCCACTCAGGGAGTTAGGCCTCTCCCAGGGCTCACCCGAGATGCACGCTCTCCATTCCGCTTGCCTGGCACCGACCCGGACTGCCTGACTGTTCTAGGGACTCCTGCTACCAGCCGGCCTGTTCAGCAGGTGCAAACACTCTATGCAGAGCTCTCCCCCCACTCCCCAGGGTTTACTGTGAAACCGGGAAGGGCAAAGGCCATTGTTGTCAGGAGTGTCCCTTGGCAGGTCTGGGCTTCAGGCCTGTCTGAACTGGATGCAAACTGTTAGCCATAGAGCTCTGAGAGCAGGATGATTCAACCATCAGAGTGAGCAGCCAAATGACCAAGATACTTACCCCTGGGGACCATTAGAAATAGACCCCGATTCTTACACCAACCTGGAGGTCTGCCCCTCTCAGTGGGAGAGGCCTGATGGCGTGAGTCAGCTTCCTCTGCTCCCGGGAACCTGTGGGTCCCCCCGAAGTCCTGCTGCTGCAGCCTCCGTCAGCTGGAGAGCAACTCGGCTCTCAGCGAAGCTCCCTCCCTCTCACCCTTCATGGGCGGCAGCCCTCGCCATTTAATGCCTGGATAACAACAATCAGCATAGAGATCGAGCTGCTAATGGAAGAAGAGCGAAGCCAAAAGGGAGACACTGTTCCAGAGCCGAGAGGGCCTCTCCTCAGGAGAAGGTAGCTGCTCAGGGGAGGGGTTCATCAGCTGCCTCTGAGTTTTTATTTTTCATTTATTTTTATTTTTTAAAATACATTTTTTTATTGATTTCACAGAGGAAGGGAGAGGGAGAGAGGGATAGAAACATCAATGATGAGAGAGAATCATTGATCGGCTGCCTCCTGCACACCCCCTACTGGGGATCAACGCCACAACCCAAGCATGTGCCCTTGACCGGAATCGAACCCAGGACCCTTCAGTCCGCAGGCCAACACTCTATTCCAGGGGCCCTCAAACTTTTTAAACAGGGGCCCAGTTCACTGTCCCTCAGACCGTTGGAGGGCCAGACTATAGTTTAAAAAAAAAACTATGAACAAATTCCTATGCACACTGCACATATCTTATTTTGAGGTAAAAAAACAAAACGGGAACAAATACAATATTTGTATTTGCATGTGGCCCGCGGGCCGTAGTTTGAGGACCCCTGCTCTATCCACTGAGCCAAACCGGCTCGGGCCACTTTGAGTTTTAATAGGAGGCTGATCACAATCCACCTCCCCCTCCTCCCCCAACACACACAGGAGCAGCAAGTAAGGGGGAGGGAAGACCTAAACTGGGCCCTGGCTGCTGGCCTTGTTCTCTGTTTTCTCCTCCATCTGTTAGTCGGCAAGCGACCATTCCAAAGCTGTCCTCTTTCTGCCGTTCATCCTCTATTTGTGGTTTTGGATCTTGGTCCTCCTCAAAGCCACCTACGTTGAATTTCTGCCCCAACCAGATCTCTGCTGAGTCTTGCCACCATAAGACATTTCAGATGCACTATTAGTTCCCAGGTGCCCAGAGGAGTGGGGCGCTGGATCGCTCTCAGGACGGGAAGCTTGAGGGCAGACAACCCTGGAAGCATGCATTTAGAATTTATGTTTGGGATTCCAGACTAGGGAGCTGACACCTGGTGAGATGAAATGGTTTGCAAAGATCTGGCTCCTTTGTAGAAGAGCAGACTAAAACTCAGGTCATCGAACTCTGGCCCTCTGGTTGCTCTCTTAGCAGGGAGCTCTGCTGATGGGATGACTGCACAGCTCTGCTGGTTGCCCTACAGCGCTGCCAAGCACTGTTACCTTAAACTCTCTGCAGACATCCTGTGCTGGAACCAAAGGTCAGTGGGGGTGATGCTTGGGTGGAGCAATGGAGGATGACCGGGCTAAGAAGGCCCTAGCCGGTTTGGCTCAGTGGATAGAGCATCGGCCTGCAGACTGAAGGGTCCTGGGTTCGATTCCAGTCAAGGGCACATGTCCAGGTTGCGGGCTCGATCCCCAGTAGGGGGCATGCAGGAGGCAGCCGATCAAGTGATTCTCTCTCATCATTGATGTTTCTATCTCTCTCTCCCTCTCCCTTCCTCTCTGAAATCAATTAAAAAATATTTAAAAAAACATTCGTGAAAACCAAACAAAAACAACGAAGGTTCATGCACACGAAGACCTCCTCCTGGGAAGTCAGGTTAAGAGTTTGTTGAAGATGGTGGTGAGGAACCTGCCCCTCCCTGCTGGATAGAGTGGGCTGGAGGGGCAAAGGGCAGCTCAGTCCCCTTTGTGTGGTCAAAATTCCCTCCACCTGTGAACAAGGGGACATTGGGCTGCCCATGCATCACAATTGACTGAGATGTCAGTGGGAGCTCTTCCTGTCACGATGTTTCACTCTAGCGCCTTCATTTCTATTATTATACCAAGTGATTTGTTCCCAAAACATCAGCCAAACAGCAAAAGAGTCACTGGCTCCATAGGTCTCTTCCTCTCCCCGCTCCCCCTCCCCTGCAAGCTGGCTCCCCACTCAGAGTGCCGGCCTCGTGGATCTTGCTGAGGCCCACGCTCTGTGGGAAGAGTGGCAGGAGGGTTAGGGAGAGGGGAACTTCAGGTCTCATCTTGAGTCTGCCCAGAATCCTTGGCCTTTTTGGTTCTGACCAAGCAGAAGTTTGGTTTAATTTCTGCTTTAATTTATTTAAAACCTGGGTCAATGTCCTTCTCTACTTAGTGCCGTAGTTTCTTCACCTCTGAAACGGGGAGAAACGTCTTTTTTTTTTTAATGTAAATCAAATTTTATTTATTTTTTCCCTTGCAATAAACATTAATATTTCAAGAAAACCGGTTTTAAATATAATAATATTACATGCAATGAACATTAATATTTCAAGAAAAAATATTTTTATCTTTTACTTCTCCTCATTAATGGGAAATTTTATACTGAATAAATCTTCTCTAATATGGAACCTACACTTGTTTTGCTTGCACTTCCTTTTTTTTCTTGACTTATGGAAAGACTTAGTGTGTATACAAACTGAATATGTATATATTAGAGTAGGGGTGGGCAAACTTTTTGACTCGAGGGCCACAATGGGTTCTTAAACTGGACCTGAGGGCCGGAACAAAAGCATGGATGGAGTGTTTGTGTGAACTAATATAAATTCAAAGTAAACATCATTACATAAAAGGGTACGGTCTTTTTTTTTTTTTTAGTTTTATTCATTTCAAACGGGCCGGATCCGGCACGAGGGCCGTAGTTTGCCCACGGCTGCTCTATCCATTGAGCCAAACCAGTTAGGGCAAGAAAAAATATTTTAAATAGAATAATATTACCAAAACGGTACTAACATAATATAATGAGAAAAGTCTTGACGGTTTCCCTTTACTTGGGATGCTGAGACTTGGGTTCTGGTCAGATGATTGGTGAGATTGAAACCACGCCCTTTCTTCTCTGTTTGCTAGAGTTCCCACCTGAAGAAGTTGAGCACAACTATGAGTGGTCCCCTTCTCCCACAAGGCCATCATTGCTCCCCAAACCAGGGGGCCAGCCAAAATCATTCTTTCATGGAAGGCCCAAGGACTACCTGAAAAATCTTCAAAAACTAAAAACAGTGAGTTTTTTTTTTTTAAAATCCTCCCAATAATTCACTTTGCTTGGCTTCCTCTGACTGAAACGGGCACTGGTTAAGTAAAGTCAAGAGGAGCCTGAGTCAGGTAGTGGATGGGATGGGCAGAGACTGTGACCAAGGCATCTTGGGTAATCACTTCCTCCTGGGAATCCAGGCGGACAGTTGCTTGTACAGTTCCATTCATTTGTCACTTGGCATACGCTATTTTATATGTTAGGGATCAAAGGATGCCCTAGCCGGTTTGGCTCAGTGGATAGAGCATCGGCCTGCGGACCAAAGAGTCCCGGGTTTGATTCCAACCTTGGTTGCAGGCTCCTCCCTGGCCCAGGCCCTGGTCGGGACTTGTGCAGGAGGCAATCAATGTGTTTCTCTCACATCGATATTTCCCTCTGTCTTTCCCTCTCTCTTCCACTCTCTCTAAAAAGCAATGGAAAAATATCCTCGGGTGAGGATTAAAAAAAAAAAAGGATAGATAGCTCATCTATATTTTAAGAGAAAGAGCAGAGTGATACACAGTAGGCTTTCAATAAATAGTTGCCGATGATTAGAACCCTCGTTTCAGGTTTGTGAGTCTGTGAAAGAAACAGAATGGAGAACTGTTAGAACGTGAGGGGTCTTAACTTCCCAGGCCACCCTCCCCACAGACTCGAATAGCATAGGTGATAAGCTTTGTCTTTAAAATGCATAAAGACGTGTGGGCGGATGGAAGGCCTACATCTTCCCCCGACCGATTCTCTCTTTGCAACCTGCCCCGGGCCACACAGTGAGGGCTGGCGGAGCTTGGGTTAGAACACCATCGGGTTCAAGGCTTCTCGCCTTTCTCCACATGGTGACTCCTCCGGCTGCACGAACAAAGGCAGCGATTGCCCGGCAGCCCTGTGAACCCTGAGACTGAGCTTCGGAGGAGAAGGTGATGGCTCCTGGTGCCCGGGAAGTAAGAGGCCGAGGCTGCATGCCTCTCGGGCCTCGTGACGCTGGGCAGGCTTCAGCATTCACTCCGGGCAGCCTCCATACCCTCAGCCTCACTGAGTGCAGAGGTGCTGAGAATGTGCACACATATGCCAACCCCGTGCAGACGTCCTAAGACGAGGCAGTCAGGCTCTCGGGCCCTAGAGCAGGACGGGCACAGCCAGGCTCCCCCTGCTACCACGTTCCTTCCCGCAGGGGAGACAACACAGGTTCACTGCGGGCCTGTGTTGGCAATGAGGCCTCCATATGTTGAGGGTGGGGAACGTAGTGGGATTAAAGGGTGCTTTCTTTTCTCTCGCCACAGGGAACTCCCTGCAAAGCGATGAGATGGTAGTGAGCACCGTTTCGGTCCCTTTCCACCAACTGTCTATTGTGACACTATGGAGCTAACTAGCAGAGCTGCTGAAATCACAGTTAAGGGAAAGGAACATTAAGACACATAAGCGAGGGAAGAGATGTGTGTGAAGTAAGGAAGGGAACAGAACAGCAAGCAATAAGACAGATGGAAGCAAGACGTCTATTCTGGGTGGCAAGAGGCAGGGCAGTCATTTGCGTGGCAACTAAGACTCAGAGGTCAGGGCCGCGCTCCACAGAGAGGGCAGCGGGCACAGCCTGTGATGACATGGAGCTTCTCTCACCTCCATGGGCTCCATCTCATTGCCACCCTAGGAGGAGAGGCTGACATTGGACTTGAGGGGCTAAACATGTGGCTGACAAGCTTGGAAGTTCTGATTCTTTTAAATATATTTTTATTATTGATTTCAGAGAAGAAGGGAGAGGGAGAGAGAGGGAAAGATAGAAACATTGATGATGAGGAGAGAATCATGAATTGGCTGCCTCCTGCACATCTCCTTCTGGGGATCGAGCCCACAACCCAGACATGTGCCCTGACCAGGAATCGAACTGGTGACCTCCTGGTTCCTAGGTCAACGCTCAACCCCTGAGCCACACCAGTCTGGCTGGTCTACTAGGAGTCTTCTCTTGTTGAAGTTAATGAATCCAAACTTCTAAGCTCTCAAGCCACATGCTTAGCTCCTAAAGTCAAATGAAGGTTAGTCCCTTGAAAAACGGACTCTTTGCCTAATGACAAGAAAGTAATAACTTTAAAAGCTTTCTCTTTTATGTTATGCCAAAGTTTAGGTTAATTGATTAGGCTAGATCCAGCCTGGGCTCCTGGCCCCCAAACACGTCAGAGCAAAACTGGGACAGAGAGCAAGATAGGAGCCTTCATCTTATGGGGGATGTGGAATAAAGAAGCAGTGGGCAGGTTTTGGGAGCGCGCCCCAATTTTGTACGATGGAGCTCTCAATATGTGCCCATCAGCATCCTGAAAAGCAATGGAGAAACTGCCAAGAAGCCAAGCTAAAAATACCCAGGGAACAGCACAACCCCGGAGACGTGCAGAGATGGGTGTGAGTGCTCCGTGGAAGGTGTGAGACTCCGAGCATGAGAGCCAGGCTGCTGTGCTCATCCCAGGCTCTCGTTCTAGGGGCCTGAACCATGCGTCAGTCGGATATGGGTGGGAGGAGTGTGTGCATCTGCTTTTACACTCAGTGCTTTATCTTTGAATCAGTCCCGTCTAATAGGGCAGCGAGTGTGTAATGAGCACCTGTCATGTGCCCTAGGATTAAAACTCTAAAACCACACCCACTACTTGGGAAAGTGTGCATGAATTTTTGAGACCTTCTGATGGCTCCCCATCTCCCATAGTAACAATTATAACTTGTGGTTTTTTTAAAAAAATATTTTTATTGACTTCAGAGAGGAAGGGAGAGGGAGAGAAACATCAATGATGAGAGAGAATCATTGATCGGCTGCCTCCTGCACGCCCCACACTGGGGATCAAACTTGCAATCCAGACGTGTGCCCTGACCGGGAATTGAACCGTGACCTCCTGGTTCCCAGGTCAACGCTCAACCACTGAGCCATGCCAGCTGGGCTATAACTTGGATTTTAATGGCTTCCTGCTTCTCTGTCTACCCCACTTTCAGGATCTTACTTCTTGTAACACCTAATCATGTGTCCCTGACAAATATTTTCTCTGGTCTCCTTTTTCAGTTATCAACTGTCTGTTTCTATTATTGGAAATATGTTACCATTGGCTCATTCCCTCCTTTTCCTCCAGGGCTTCCATCCGCAGTTTTGGCAGGAGGGTCCTACTTCCTTAAACCTTGTTTTTAAATGTCATAAGCCTTCCCTCAAGTCCCTCTCAGGAGAAAGCAAAGAATGAGGTAGAAGAGAAATGGTGAGTCATGCTTTCTTCCTGAGGGCACACCCAAGATCAGGGTCTCAATGTTGATGAAAAACATTCAAAATCACTCACTGTTCATATTTTTTAATCTTTATTATTGAAAGTATATGTCCCCCCCCCTCCCCCATTGACTCCCTCCATCCCTACCCCATGCCCCCTGCCCCAGGCCTTCACCACACTGGTCTGTGTGCATGGGTTGTGCATATATGCATACAAGCCCTTTGGTTGATCTCTTCCCACCCACCCACTCCTTTTAATTTTAACTACTCTGATACGTGTCTAGTGGTGTCTCTTTGTGGTTTTAATTTCCATTTCCTTGATCACTACGGAAGCTCAGGTATACATATATATAATGGGCAAAGGTAAGTTTATAGTCGCATACGTTTATTCTTGTATTATTTTCCATATGAACAACTGTACACCTACTTTTGCCCCACCTTGTGTGTGTGTTTTGTTTTAAATCCTCACTGGAGGATATGCGCATTGACTTAGAGAGAGGGAAAGCGGGGGCGGGGGCGGGGGGGGGAGAGATGTGAGAGAGAACATTGATTGGTTGCCTTCCGTACGTGCTCGTGCTCGGGGATCGAACCCACAACCTAGGTATGTGCCCTGACTGGGAATCAAACTCTCCAACCAACTGAGCCACACCAGCCAGGGTGTCCCACCCTGTGTTTAATGGCCTTTAGATAGTCTTTTCTGTGAATTGCCTGTTTAGGTTTATTATTCATTTTTTGGGGGGGGGTGTGTCTGACTTTTAAAATATTGCTTAAATACATACTTCCTAATATATAATTTTCTTAGACTGTGTGTACATATGTATATGTATCTCTATCTCTGTCTTTCTATCGATCTATACATATGCAAGCCCTTTGTCAGGGCAGGGGTACCATTGCTAAACCATGAGATAAGGGATTAGGGACTCAGATATCTTTCTTCTCTCCACAAAGGGGAAAATATGCATCTTCCTCTCTTTGGGGACTTGATGCTGGAAGAAACAAAGATCAAAGAGTGGCGCACAGACGGCTCTAAAATCTCTGTCTCTCTATCGACCTATACTTATGCAAGCCCTTTGTCAGGGCAGGGGTACCATTGCTAAACCATGAGATAAGGGATTAGGGACTCAGATATCTTTCTTCTCTCCACAAAGGGGAAAATATGCATCTTCCTCTCTTTGGGGACTTGATGCTGGAAGAAACAAAGATCAAAGAGTGGCGCACAGACGGCTCTAAAGCAGGTAACATTGGACCCAGGTGTGAGCCAATGTGCGCCAGGCAACAGAGCAGAGCTTGGCACCCCAGCGCGCCCCGGAAGTGGGATGGCCGTGTCCGTCTGAGCTGTAGAGGTTACACAGAAGGGCAGGGACCCAGAGGTGCGACCCTCAGGCGAGTGTACCAGGACGGCAGGCACCGGGGCAGGAGCAGAGGAGCTGGGGCTGGCCTTGGTGTCTCCAGGCAACTAGAAAGCTCTGTCCCTGGATGACCACTGCTGCGCTAGGTGAACAGTCTTCCTGCTGGGCCAGGGTTTAGGGAAATGCTGGCCCCTCTGCCCTCTGCATTTGCATTTCAACTCATCCTTTGGCAGGTCAACTATTTGCATAATATGTTTGGGGCCAGGCCTACTGTGCTGCATCCTGGCAAAGGCGTGGACGCCGCCCTTGGCCCTGAAGGGTGTGGAAGCCTGTTGAGCAGCTCTCCCCCAGGAGGGCTGAGCTCAGGGATTTCTGCAGGTTTCTTTTGTCAAACCCCATCCTTTTCATGGATGACAGGGTCTCAGCTGCCCTGGCATCTCACGGTCAGCTGTCCTGCCCGTGTTCCCCTGAGGACAGACGCCAGGTGGTTCTGAGCAGATTGGCCCGATTTCATTACTCACCAGGGTACCCAGCGTCAGCACAACCCGCCCATCTCTGAGATCATGTCTCTGTTCCACAGAGCCGGGGGTCCCCGGGGGCCACCCCAGCTCTCTGCTGTCAGCCCGGAAGGGGCCACGCACTGACGGGCAGTTTTCCCTCTCCTTCCTTTCACGTGGGATCTTGCGGGCTGGACGGGGAAGGGAGAGAAGCGGTCGGCTTACTTGCTTGTCAGCTTCTCCAGGGGCAGCCGAGACATAATCATCTGTGCTCACAGGGTAGAGTAAACCCCAAATGTGGCCTCACTACGGGGTGGAGACCATAGGGTACCACCCAGCCCTGGCAGCGTGGGCAGTGCCCTGTGACAGACTCCCAGGCCCGGGCCTCCAGGCCAGGAGGCGCTCCCTCCAGGACATGCCCCAGGCAAGGCCACCGAGGACACCACACTGATCTGCTCAGCGGGGAAAATGGGAGCCTTGGAGGAAAACAACTTTCAACGTAATTTATTGTAATTTCTTGTTGTTTTTTTAATTGATTTGAGAGCGAGGAAGGGAGAGAGAAACATCTATCGGCTGCCTTCAGCATGAATCCTGACCGGGGATCGAACCCATAGTCCCGGTATGTGCCCTGATCGGGAATGGAACCGCCTCCTTTTGGTGTGCAGGATGATGCTCCAACCAACCGAGCCACCTGGCCAGGGCTACTGATGGTTCTTAATTCCTCAAGTGACAGATGCTCTTTGGGGACCATGACCCTATTTCTGCACAAGCCTGTAGGGTCCGGAATCACACCAACTCCAAAACAAAAACATCCTCCTTTGGTGGGATAACAGGAAAACAACAGTGGTGATGAAGAAACAGCAAGACGTGGGGCAAGTCCTGCCACATGTGAGTCATCTCATCACTCATTGGGCATGAAGAAGGTCAGTCCAGAGGGTCTCTGGGCCAGTAAATGCGACACATGTGGTAACTATCTCTTTGTCCTGGGGCCAGACACAGGGGAATCATGAGGAAAGCTTTCATTTTGTGACCATCAGTGTGAGGAGAGGAGACAGTTAAGAGTCAGGACTCTGAGAATGCTCGGTCAGTCCACTCCCTGGGTTCATCAATGCGTGGGTTCCGTCAGGGGCCCAGGAGGACAAACACCCTCCCCTGCAGCTCCGGGGGACCGAGCCTGCCCTCTGGAGGACAGCCAGGTTTCCCTGTAGGCACTCCTGTGGGGGCGGAGTCACGTGAAACTAACCAGTGGCTGCATCGTGGAACCAGCACCTTCATCCTCATGCAACTTTCTGGGTTGTAAGTGTTCAAATCCCATCGAGTCCAATCAACACAGAGCCACCTCCATTGAAAGCTTTCTTTCTGTCACCACCCAGGGGGCAGCTTCGGAGGCATGGAAGGGCAGCACTTTGCTTTAAACCTGAAGTTAATTTGTAAAACATCAAAATAATTGTCAAACATATTCATTCCTCAGAGGCAGTTTGAAAAACACCGAAAAGAAAATTAATCCCATGCCTATCACACAATGTTATCTGCGGTTTTGACACCTTGTAAACTTGGCTTTTCCTGTGCACATTTTTGTCCTTTTAAAAAAATATATTTTTTTATTGATTTCATAGAGGAAGGGAGACGGAGAGCGATAGAAACATCAATGATGAGAGAGAATCATTGATTGACTTCCTTCTGCATGCCCCACACTGGGGATCAAGCCTGCAACCTGGGCATGCGCCCTGACTGGGAATCGAACT
>NW_005370438.1:371149-374895 GCF_000412655.1 Myotis brandtii
GTGTCTGACTTTTAAAATATTGCTTAAGTACATACTTTCTAATATATAATTTTCTTAGACTGTGTGTACATATGTATATGTATCTCTATCTCTGTCTTTCTATCGATCTATACATATGCAAGCCCTTTGTCAGGGCAGGGGTACCATTGCTAGACCGTGAGGTAAGGGATTGGGGACTCAGATATCTTTCTTCTCTCCACAAAGGGGAAAATATGCATCTTCCTCTCTTTGGGGATTTGATGCTGGAAGAAACAAAGATCAAAGAGTGGCACACAGACGACTCTAAACCAGGTAACATTTGACCCAGGTGTGAGCCAATGTGTGCCAGGCAACAGAGCAGAGCTTGGCACCCCAGTGCACTCTGGAAGTGGGATGGCCGTGTCCATCTGAGCTGTAGAGGTTGCACAGAAGGGAAGGGACCCAGAGGTGTGACCCTCCGGCGAGTGTACCAGGATGGCAGGCACCCGGGCAGGAGCAGAGGAGCTGGGGCTGGCCTTGGCGTCTCCAGGCAACTAGAAAGCTCTGTCCCTGGATGACCACTGCTGCGCTAGGTGAATAGTCTTCCTGCTGGGCCAGGGTTTAGGGAAATGCTGGCCCCTCTGCCCTCTGCATTTGCATTTCAACTCATCCTTTGGCAGGTCAACTATTTGCATAATATGTTTGGGGCCAGGCCTACTGTGCTGCATCCTGGCAAAGGCGTGGACGCCGCCCTTGGCCCTGAAGGGTGTGGAAGCCTGTTGAGCAGCTCTCCCCCAGGAGGGCTGAGCTCAGGGATTTCTGCAGGTTTCTTTTGTCAAACCCCATCCTTTTCATGGATGACAGGGTCTCAGCTGCCCTGGCATCTCACGGTCAGCTGTCCTGCCCGTGTTCCCCTGAGGACAGACGCCAGGTGGTTCTGAGCAGATTGGCCCGATTTCATTACTCACCAGGGTACCCAGCGTCAGCACAACCCGCCCATCTCTGAGATCATGTCTCTGTTCCACAGAGCCGGGGGTCCCCGGGGGCCACCCCAGCTCTCTGCTGTCAGCCCGGAAGGGGCCACGCACTGACGGGCAGTTTTCCCTCTCCTTCCTTTCACGTGGGATCTTGCGGGCTGGACGGGGAAGGGAGAGAAGCGGTCGGCTTACTTGCTTGTCAGCTTCTCCAGGGGCAGCCGAGACATAATCATCTGTGCTCACAGGGTAGAGTAAACCCCAAATGTGGCCTCACTACGGGGTGGAGACCATAGGGTACCACCCAGCCCTGGCAGCGTGGGCAGTGCCCTGTGACAGACTCCCAGGCCCGGGCCTCCAGGCCAGGAGGCGCTCCCTCCAGGACATGCCCCAGGCAAGGCCACCGAGGACACCACACTGATCTGCTCAGCGGGGAAAATGGGAGCCTTGGAGGAAAACAACTTTCAACGTAATTTATTGTAATTTCTTGTTGTTTTTTTAATTGATTTGAGAGCGAGGAAGGGAGAGAGAAACATCTATCGGCTGCCTTCCGCATGAATCCTGACCGGGGATCGAACCCATAGCCCCGGTATGTGCCCTGATCGGGAATGGAACCGCCTCCTTTTGGTGTGCAGGATGATGCTCCAACCAACCAAGCCACACCAGCCAGGGCAATTTATTATCATTTCTTAATTTCAATCTCCACTGCCTACATTCCTAAAAGGGGAAAGGGGGCAATTCCAGCCAGACCCAGTTTCAGGGTCCGAGTCGATGGCCCCATGGAGGCTGATGGCCAGGTAAAGCTTCCTGACCAGAGGTCTTTAGAAATGCTTCTTTTGGGGGAATGTTCTAGAATCACGGGAAGAGAGAACAGTGTGGGGGCCTGGAATGGGGCACAAAGGAAGGAAGACCGGCATCCCAGCCTAGGGCCCGGCTAGGGGCAACCGTGGAACTGTTTCCTTCGACGATAAGAAAACCACCGGCTTCGCATCCAGGAGGATGGCACACGTCCATCCACAGACCCTCCCGCCTCCCCTCTGTGTCCCAGTGTCGCCAGAGAATCAAACCTCCCCATGGCTTGTGGGAGCGAGTTTCTCGGGCTGCTGCTGAAATGAGCACGTTCCGAAGCCCCCACGGGAGAATGAGACGGGGTAAAGGGCTTTATTGGCGTGGAGTTACCTCCCTTGGGGTCCCAAGTCCCAGACCCCGTAAGCTAGTCCTGAAGGAGGTGCAACTGGGGTCCCAGCAGAGCCAAAAGCAAGGCCCGTGTCCAGAGCTTCGTCCCATGTTCCAGCCGGGCCCGGTTCCACATGCAGGTGAATGAAAGCCCATTAGTCCATTGTGTGGGTCCCACATGCCGTGAGTCACATGGCGAATGTAGGGAGCACAGCCCCCCACAACAGGAGTCATAGGGGCTCAGGCAAACTGGAGAGGCAAGAGCCGAGAGAGCGTGCTCCTCTGTCCAGAAGTTTAAATATTCAGGTCTTCTCCCTCCATTGCTAGATTAGTATTAAAAAGAACTGCTGTTGCTCTACCTGGTTTGGCTCAGTAGATAGAGTGTTGATCCTTGGTCTGAAGGATCCTGGGTTCGATTCTGGTCAAGGGCATGTACCTTGGTTGCAGGCTCGATCCCCCAGGCCCTGGTCGGGGCACGTGGGGGAGGCAACCAATCGATGTGTCTCTTTCACGTAGATGTTTCTCTCTCTCTGTCTCTCCCCCTCCCTTCCACACTCTCTAAAACAAAGAGCCAATGGGAAAATATCCTTGGGTGAGGATGAACACCACCACCACCAGCAACCAAAAAAGAACTGCTGTTCACTAAACACAGACCACCTGCTGAGGGTAAGTCTCAGAAGTGACATCGGCATAGAGGATGGCCAATTATAAGTTAAAGGGTGCCATGGGTGGTCTTTCAATGAAGTGACTAGTCCTGTGTGTGACTGGACCTAAGTCTAGACCTTCACAGGCGATCTCAGTTGGCTAGAACAGCGGTCACCAACCGGTGGTCCTCGGAACCAGTGGTGGTCCCTGAGGTCCGAAAGGTTGGTGACCGCTGGGCTAGAGCACAGTATTGATGAGCTTAGTGTTGCAGACATCCCAGTCTCAAACAGCCTCTCATCGAATCTAGTTGTATTCTCTGGCTTCCCTCACAACGGAGAAGGAAGAGGGAATAACACCATCATTTATTCTATGTCAAAGGCTTTCCCGACATAATTACATTTAAACTTGACAGCAACCTTGTGGGATAAGAGCTATGATTATCGCAGTTTGATGGGCCCCATGCTATTAAGCAACTTGCCCAAGTTAAACACACACACACACACACACACACACACGAGTAAATAATGAAACCATCATTGAGCCCCGGGTCTGATGTCTGATTCAAATCTTGCCACGAGTCTTTCGCAGAATCCAGGATCTGGAAGGGACTTGCATCATCATTCTAGACTAACTCTACTGCTATGCTTGAGAGGCAGAGACTGGAAGAGGTTAAGGGGCTGATCAAAATAGCTCAGCTATTAATGGTGTGACCCAGATTGGCTTGGGACTTCTGGTTTGATTTCCTTTTCTCTTCACCACTTGAGACAGTGAAGCCTGACTTTGCGCATCCCCTCACAATCCTGGAAAACCAACTCAAAAGTTCGTGAGGATTCTGATGATCGACAGAATTGTAATCTTCCTGGTTAAAGACATTCCATTAAAAAAAAAATACAAATGACTTCCCTGCCAGCTTTTGTGCCAATGGATGCTTTCACTGGGCTGAGAAGGAGGAGCACGTGGTGGGGACGTGGGGGTGGGGCGCCAAATACAGCT
>NW_005370438.1:374951-382261 GCF_000412655.1 Myotis brandtii
GGTTGGTGGTGGTGGTGAAGGGAGGGGGTGGTGATGCTGTAGACTGGGTACGCCTGGTGGCTTCAGCAGTTACAGGAGACCCTTGCAGCCGATGGTGGCACATTCTGTGCTCTGCTCGGATAATAGCACCAGTTTAATTATAATCGAGAAGTGTTAATTTCAGTTTGCTTACATCTCTAGTATGTTTCATTTCCAATGTGACTTTCCAGCTTCTCTCCCTCGCTCTCTTCTCTTCATGCCATACAATATTTGCATATCTGAATGTCAGATTTTTCAAGTGCTGGAAGGAACAGGCTCTGGTATGTTCTTGAGTTATTTTGTATAGCAGCATCTGTCTTGTTTCAACAGCTACCAGAGCTGAGAAGTGACCCAGGAGCAGCCTGGCAGGAAGAAGAACGTGGGATCCAAGGGGGTTCCTTATAGTGCAGAGCCCCCCAAGGCCTGGGGACCGGCCCGTCCCAGGCAGCTTCGGAACAGATGTTTCCCCAGTTTATTTTTACTTTACTTTTTTTTTTTATAGAAAGGCAGATCACCAAAGGAAACAAATTCTGAATGATGACTACAGAATGTATCTTTGGAACTTGCTAGACTAATTACCAAGGCTCCAAAATCACTTTAAAAGCAACACATTTTGTTTTGCAATATACATTCTTGTTGCCAAAAAAATTTTTTTTTTATCATTTTAATCGGAAGCCACCTCGAAATGGATAGTTGATTGTGGGAGATGCGGAATTTGGAGGGAATACTCTCATTAGGACAGCACATTGCAAGGAATTCTGTGCCTTTTTTCTGTATCTAGAATGATGTCAGGAAGATTTTCCTACAAGAAATTCTCAGAGCTTTAAATAGCTTCCTTCTAAAATGATGCCTCTGTTTAAGCAATTATAATAAAACTGCTTACTATGTGCCAAGCAATATCTAGTTTAATCTTCTCAACTTCCCAACTTCCCTAGGTGGTAGGCATATATATATATATATCTGAATCTCAGAGAGCGGAAGGGAGAGGGAGAGATAGAAACATCAATGATGAGAGAGAATCATTGATTGGCTGCCTCCTACACACCCCTCAGTGGGGATCAAGCCCGCAACCCGGGCATGTGCCCTGACCAGGAATCAAACCATGACCTCCTGTTTCATAGGTCAACACATAACCACTGAGCACACTGGCTGGGCTCATCAGAGGTAGTTTTTGCCTTAATCAGGGATGCTCTCAAGGCTGTAGTCATCAAACCAGCATGGTACTGGCATAAAAACAGTCACATATATCACTGGAACAGCATAGAGAGCCCAGTAACAAACCCATGCCCATATGGTCAATTGATGTTTGACAAAGGAGGCAAGAATAGACAATAGGGTAAAGACAGTCCACTCAATACATTGTGTTGGGAAAATTGGACAAATACATGCAAAATAGTGAAACCAGACCACCTTTTGACCCCATATACACGAATACACTCAAAATGGATTAAAGACTTAAAGGTAAGGCTTGAACCCATAACACTCCTAGAAGAAAACATAGGCAGGAAGCTGACATTTCTCTTAGCAATTCCTTTCCTGATACATCTCCTCAGGCAAGGGGAACAAAAGAGAAAATAAACAAGTGGGACTACATCACATTAAAATGTTTTTCCACAGCAAAGGAAACCGTTAACAAGATGAAAAGACAACGCCCCTGAAGAGGAGATGATATTTGCCCATGATACATATGATAAGGGGTTAATATCCAAACTTTATAAAGAACTCATACAACTACACACACACACACACACACACACACAACAAGCCAATTTAAAAAAATGGGCAGAGGACCTGAATAGATACTTCTCCTAAGAGGACATGCAGATGACCAATAGGCATATGAAAAGATGCTCAATGTTACAAATCATCAGAGAAAAGCAAATTCAGACCAAAAAGAGATATCACCATATACCTGTCAGAGTGGCTACCATCAATAAATCAACAAACAAGTGTTGGTGAGAATGTGGAGAAAAGGGAACTCTCATGCATTGCTGGTGGGAATGCAGATTGGTGCAGCCACGGTGGAAAACAGTATGGAGGTTCCTAAAAAAAAAATAAATTAAAAATGGACCTGCCTTATGACCCAGCGTTTCCACCTCTGGGTATATAGCTGAAGATTCCCCAAACAGTAATTTAAAAATATATATATGCATCCACATGTTTATTGCAGTGTAATTTGCAATAGGCAAGCTATGGAAGTAACTCAAGTTCCCATCAATATACAAGTGGATAAAAAGCAATGGTACATCTACACAGTGGAATATTACTTGGCATAAAAAGAATGAATTCCTATCATTTGCCACAGCATGGATGGACCTAGAGGATATAATGCTAAGTGAAATCAGTCAGTCAGAGTAAGACAAATACCATGTGATTTCACTTATATGTGGACTCTACAGAACAATTATGAATGAACAAACAAAACAGAAACAGACTCATAGATACAGAGAACAAACTGATGGTTGCCAGAGGGCAGGGGTATTGGGGAACTGGGTGAAAACGGTGAAGGGATTAAGAAGTACAGCTTGGTAGTTACAAAATAGTTGTGGGGATGTACAGTCCAGCATAGGGAATATAGTCAACAATACTGTAATAACTTCGTATGGGGCCGGTGAGTACTGGATATTTCCGGGGGAACACATTGTAAACTATAAGATTGTCTGACCACTCTGCTGCACAACGGAAACTGCTACGAAATAATATTGAATGTCAAGTGTAATAGAAAAGAAAAAGAACTGTCTGGCATGATGATTCAGAGAAGGTCACGGGAAGAGACCGGGGAGCCCCGATTCTTTGCCTTTGCCTCTGTAACATCTGTCTCCCCTTGAGTGCTACTGCCTTGGAGAAAGTCCTACATGGGAAACACGCTATTTCCTGCCATTCTCAACACTGGCATGTATGTATGGTCTTTTCACGCCTCTCATTTAGCAGGAAATAACCCAGAAAATGTAGTGTTTTGCTGAAAGCGTCTTTAACTTGGAAAACCGGTAGAAAACGCATCTTTGAAAAAGAGCTGACACCTCTGTTATATTTCGGTACACGCTGGAAGGCAGGCGGAGACTCAGAGGCCTGCCGCGCTCTTGCCGACAGCTCTGCAGGTGCGGTCTGTCCTGTGATGTGTTTCCTCTGGCTGCAGGCCGGGCTGAGAAGGCTAAGGCGGGGCCGGTGGGGGTTGCACATCTGGACCAGGTCTCAGGTCCTGGATGCCTGTGGCTCAGAGCTCATCGGAATGTGGCTGTGACACTCGCCTTGTCGGCCTGGGCCGTCTCAGAGCCTGGAGGGCCTGGCTTGGTGATGGTGTTGGTAAGCAAAGCAGAACAGCCCAGAAGGAAGAGCAGCAGAGCCTGGGCCTCCCTGTGGCTCCCCCGTGCGACCTTGGGATGACCCAGGCTCTGGGAACTGCAGTCTGTGAGGGTCAGGAGGTGACATGTGTTGAAGGTGTACAGCGTGATGATCTGACTTCCACGATGTTATGTGTCTATTCCAGTGGTCGGCAAACTCATTAGTCAACAGAGCCAAATATCAACAGTACAACGATTGAAATTTCTTTTGAGAGCCAAATTTTTTAAACTTAAACTATATAGGTAGGTACATTGTTATTAACTTAATTAGGGTACTCCTACGGCTTAGGAAGAGCCACACTCAATGGGCCAAAGACCCGCATGTGGCCCGCAAGCCGCAGTTTGCCGATCACTGGTCTATTCTATCTCAATAAAGTTGACAAAAAACAAAACTCCTCTGAAAACAAAAAAGAAAAGAGAGTGATTGATGGTTTGTGGATGATGGCACTTAGAAGGGACTAAAATGCCCAGCCCTGTGACTCCCAGCCGTGGCCCCACCATGGAAAACAGCTTTCACTTCCTCTCACATGGCCGTCCCCTGCCTACCCCACCCCACTCCTGGAGGTTGGCAATATTTCATTACTTTTTCTTTTGAAACATACAGGGTGGGGGTGAACGTAGGTTTACATTTATTCCTATGGAAAATAATACAATAATTAATAAATAACAATACAAGAATAAATTCTGCGTTCCACCTACTCACAACTAATTTTGCCCCACTCTGTATGTAATAAGCTTCTACTATGTGCCGTGAACCTTTTATTTGGAAATATTACTTACAAAGCCACTGTCTTTAAAATAATTTCCCCCTACTTTACTTTGGATGAGGGAAAAGGAAGCAAAATCTCCCTGCTTGCCCTTCTCACCACAGCCTCTCACTTCGATGGGCTAACGAGGAAGGCCTATGGGGCAATGGTGCTGTGGGGGGCCAGGGGCAGTCATTTCCCCGGAAAAAGTCCCGGAAGGAACCAGGGACTGGGATGAGGCGGACATCACTCTCCAGACGAGAGGAAGCGATGGCTTCTAGCCAGCTCTCACTGCTTCTGTGCAAGGACCCGGCGGCGGGAGGCTGAGGGCGGCGAGAGGGTTTCCTGCTTTTGTTCCGGAGATAAAACCTTCCCTTGACATTCAGCATCTGTTCGCTCAGGAGGGCTCTGGAACAGTCAGCAGACCCAAGCTCCACAAGGAGGCACTTGAGTCAACATTTGCAAGATTGCAGCTGCAGCCTGTGGCAGGAGGAGCGGGAGGAACACAGCTGGGCGAGCAGGAAGGAGCCGGAGAAGAGGAACTAGAACAACCGCTTGGCATCCCCGGCACCCTCCCCCGCTCCGCATCCTCTTCACAAGCTCATCGATTCATTCATTCGTTCATTCATTCATTCATTCATCAACAATTTTTTGTGGCCCCAATAGGTGCCAGGTGCTGCTCTAGGCATTGGAAGTACCATGTAGAAGGAGAAAGCCTACCTTCATGGAATGTATTTGCTAGCGGGGAAGACAGACAATAAACAGATAAATAAATGATCAAGTAGTGATAAGGGACATGGGAGGGAGCAAGGCAAGGTGAGGGTTAGAGATGGCACGTGTGTGTATGGGCTGTGTGTGGTATAGGGTATGTGTGTATGTGTGTGTGGTGTGTGTGTGTGTTTGTGGTGTGTGTAGTGTAGAGAGTGTGTGTGATGTATGTCGTGTAGGGTTTGTGTATGAGATTACATTTAGAGTGATTAAGGGAGGCTTCACTGGGGAAGATTAAAAAAAATTTTGTATTGATTTCAGAGAGAGGAAGGGAGAGGCAGACAAGGATATAAACATCAATGATGAGAGAGAATCATTGATTGGCTGCCTCCTTCATGCCCCCCAATGAGGATCGAGCCCACAACCCAGGTATGTGCTCTTGACCAGAATTGAACCCAGGACCCTTCAGTCCGCAGGCCGACACTCTATCCACTGAGCCAAACCACCCAGGGCCCAGGGCTTTAAAATAGATTCTCTGTCTTTCTGTAGATACATCCTATTGGTTCTGTTTCTCTGGAGAACTCTGCTAAATACAGATGGGTATTATCCCCACTTTACAGACAAAGACATTGAGGCTCAGAAAGGTTAGGTCACTCATTCATAGATAGTTAAGAGGACTCAGTTAGGTCTTCTAAATTCTTACTCTCCCAGGCTTTCTTTAAATGCCTACACTTTTGTCACTTTTTGGCTCTGGAAATTCCAATTATTTTTTTTTACTTCTTAAGGCATCACATCTAAATTCCTTCTCCTAATATTAAGGCTCTCACAATACACCTTTGTTTTCTCCTTTTCGTTCAGGTAGTTTTCCTCAGCCTCTCAGGCACCCAGGAGGGGGAGACACCTGGGGGAAGTGGCGGAGTTTATAACCTAAACTGCAAAGAAACTGATCATTCAGCAGGTCAAAGGTATACATTAAAAGTTAAAGATGTTAAACACAAACCTTGGCAGCCACACGTTTTTCGAACAGGAAGGATTTGTGGAGCCAGATGCTAAGCCAGAAAAAGGACCGGGTCCTGGGACCACAGGCTAAACTGTCGGCGGCACCAGGTGTTGGACAGATGGCGTCGGGCTGGGCCTGCGTTCAGCAACCTCGGAACTGGAGTTCTGGCTAAGAAAGAATTGAGAGGCAAGACTCAAAGGATAAGAAAAAAAAGTTCCTTAGAAAGTCACGGAGATAGGAGAAGTGAGCTGTGGGAGAAATGGCCTCAGGAAACAAGTTGCAGAGGCAAAGGAAGGGCCCTTGGGACTTAGGAGGGAGGAAGGGAGGGGGAGGGGAAAGGCATGGGCACGCTACCAAGACAGAGTATCCTGGGTCGGACTGGTGAGGGTATTTGTCTGGGGAGGATCTCAACAGATGATGCATCAGCTTCCCAGGTGTGTCCTATCTGGACCGTGGTCTCTCCTGATTGGTCAGCACCGGGGCTCCTGTTGAGCCCTTAATTGGCGTCTTTAGGCCTGAATCTTCTCTCTCTTACAGAAAGAAGGCTGAGGTGAGAGGAAGCTTCCAGGCCCTTCCAGAAGAAAAGGACAAAGGAGGAGTCCTCAGGGTTAAATTTCCAGGACGAAAATGCCTGTGGGCCAGCCAGAGGCAGTGTTCCCTCCCTCGGCTTGTGGTGTAGACCAGGGCATGGGCCCCGACCAGCCTAGACGCCCAGGGCCCGGCCACTACTCAACCAGAAGCTACTTCAGGTCTGAAGCCCAGGTAAGACCCCTGTCTCTGTGCTCAGCTGCCAGATGGTTTCAACAAATATATTAGATGTGCTTGATAAAAATGTATAGATCAAATATGCCCAGCTGGTATGGCTCAGTGGTTGAGCCTGGGAACCAGGTCACCCTAAGAACCAGGAGGTCACGGTTGGATTCCCGGTCAAGGCACATGCCCAATAGGGAGTATGCAGGAGGCAGCTGATCCATGATTCTCTCATCATGGATGTTGCTATCTCTCTCCCTTTCCCTTCCTCTCTCTGAAATCAATAAAAGCCTATTTTAAAAAAAGCACGTGTTATTAAAAAGTTTGGCGATAAACTATATTGCAATTTATGTTATTTATTAAAGTAGAAGCTGTGGTGCAAAAAAGTTATATCACAGCATAATAAAACTTACTCGGTTTGGAGAAAAATAAGATATAAGTTTGATATTATTTTACTGAACAGAAATCTCAAATTCTGAGGACACTTGACAATTCTATTAGTAAGCAAGGTCTTCCCACTTTAGAAAAAGATGTGGTGTATGGAGAGAAAAACAATTGGCTGCATTTTTTTAAACTTTATTTTTATTGTGGACAGTATGACGGATGTCCCCGTTTCCCCCCCTCTTTGCCCACCTCCTGGCTGCATTTTCCGATGTCTCATTTTGCTTTGCTCCCCTTACACTTTGAGAATTCTCTTTGAATAATTTCAACCTGTGTGAACTAATCTAAGGCAAAGCTAATTGTCCA
>NW_005370438.1:382347-411228 GCF_000412655.1 Myotis brandtii
AGCAGGACACAGCTGAGGCGCCTGTGCAGGGAGCTGGGTGACATTTGGGGGGTCCCTTCCTGCCTGGGGTGCTCTCTTACAGAGAGAACATCTCCAAGGTGTGACCCGAGGGGAAAATCTGAAACAACAAGTGTCTGCAATGCTTCCTCCCCCGCGCGCCCCCCACCCCCTCTCCTCTCTACCCTTTTCTGGCTTCTTTCTTGGCCGGTATTTATCTGTTAGTCTGATAAAATGATAGTGTGGTAACTCGATGCGTTACTCCCCCCAGTTTGCATGCTAATAATGACGTTTGCATTGTTCATAAAGAGCTTCTTGGAGACAGCGCTGGGGTGACAGGCATGGAGTGGGCACCTCAAGTCCCAGCTCGGCTGCGGAGCTGTGGAGCTGTGGAGCTGGCTGGGCCAGGCCCCAGCATGGCTGCGGCTTCCTCTTACATTTGCTGTCTTGTGTCAGCTCCTTGTTCTCTGCAGACAGCCCTGGAACTTGGTTTCCAGATGTGCTGTCACCTAAGAGATTTGCCCGTGAGTCCCTGAGACTTTGCTGGCCTGAAGTGCACAGGGCCAGGGAGGAGATTTTTGGGATGAAATTAAAGGTCAGTCGGGATTCTAACTCTCTCCTGAAGACCAAATACTGGTCAGGCGGCGTCTTTAGGCCTGAACCTACATGGGTGTGTGCACCAGGCAGGCTAGGATTCTGGAAAGCTGAATTGGAGGAGAAAAGAGGGCTAGACCGAGAAGGGGCCGTGGGAATGTGTCCACGTCCCATGGCTCTTCCTGCATTGACAGCTGGCACCGATGAGGTATTCAGAGAGGCAGGGCAGACCCAGGCCAGCTCTAGGGTGACAGAGGGGAGGAGGGCCACTCGGCAGGTAGGGCCCAGCAGGGACTGAACGCAGTGCCCCGGTGGGTCATTGGCCCACGGAGTCAGATGCAGGAGACAGACTGGTTTGGACCCTTGGGGGAGGAGCTGGGGACAGCAAGGCTAGGAAGAGGGGGTCTGTGGGTAAGCGGGCTAGAGGTAAAGGGGCACCAGCACTCCTGTGGACTGAAGCCCAAACGCGGTCATGCAAACCTTGGTGAATGTTTCAGTGCCTGGGACTTGCATTCAGAAACACCAGGGGCCAGGATTGCTTATGTCAAATGACCTCCGGGGCCTGCCCCTACTCCGGAGTGGGAGAGAGCTTATCGGTGCCCAGCACCAGGTCTGGCTCATGGTAAGTTCCCAATCCAGGTTTAATCAAGATTTCCTGCGCTGCTACCAACTCACAGCAATGCAGGGGCGAAGGGCGGGACGTTCTTGTCCATAGATAACTGAGAAGTGAAGCAAGGACGCAAATGGACACAGTTATTTTACAGGGAATGGAAGTTGGCAGGGCCTCCATCAACCTTCTTAGAGGAGTGCTATTAGGTTTGGGGCAAGGCAAGCATAGATATCTGGGGGGCATTTAGCATCTCTAGCCTTTGCCCACTAAATGTTAGTGTTGCCTCCTCTCCCAACTCATTCTGGCAGCCAGAATAGTCTCCAACATGTTTTCATTCCCACACACTGCCTAGCAGGGACCACTGGAAGATCAGTGTGTTAGTCAGGCTTCTTAAGAGAAATAGAGCCAGCAGGATGTGTGTGTGTGCTGGAAGATCAGTGTGTTAGGGTTCTTAAGAGAAATAGAGCCAGCAGGATGTGTGTGTGTATGTATATATGAAGAGATTTATTATGCGGGATTGACTCGGGCAGTTCTGGAGGCTGACAAGATCTGCAGTCAGCAAGCTGAAGACTCGAGAGAGCCGATGGTATAATCTCAGTCTGAGGGCCAGCAGGCTCAAGACTCTGGAAGAGCTGATGTTTTACTTTAAGTTCAAAGGCAGGAAAAAGCTGATCTCTCAGCTCAAGGCCGTCGGCAGGAGGAGTTCCCTTGTACTCACAGGAGGGTCAAGCCTTTTGTTCTATTTAGACCTTCAACTGATTGGGTGAGGCCCACCCTCGTGAGGGAGGGCAATCTGCTTTACTCAGTTTACAGATTCAATGTTAATTGCTTCCAAAACCAGCTCCCAGACACCCGCCCAGAATAACGTGTGACCAAATATCTGGGCACCCTGTGCCCAGTTGATACATAAAATGACCATCATAATCATGGAGGGCCCGGATATTCTTCCTGCGGTTCAAGACCGGAGTGGAGCTGAGGTTGCTGGGGCAAGCCGTGAGGGACTCCTGCAGAATCTGACTGGGGAAGGGAGGAGGTGGCAGTCCCTCAGCATTAAAACTGCCCCCAGCCTCGCTGGGGCGGGTGGGTTGTGATACAGGAATAAGGATAATAATAATCAGAGTCTTTACCTGGCAAATCCACATACGTGACCTCATTTCACCTCCCAGCCGTCTTATGAGGCAGCCGAGGATGCATTACAATGGCTTCTTTACAGATGAGAAAGGGTTAGAGGTTAGCCAAGGTTGCACATTGCCAGGGAAAGCCAGGGCTGGAGGGGGCCGGGGGGGGGGGCTCAGGTTCCCCCCAGATATTAGGGGACTCGGGGTGGGAAGAGCAGGATGTCCGCAGAGTGTGGCGGAAGCTGCAGAGGGCAAGAGGACAGCCGTGTGTGTGTACTGCAGGCGGGAGAAAGTCCTCAAGGACACAGTGAGCTGCCCGAGCTGGGGCGATGTGACAGAGCTGTCACTTACAAGGAGAGGCTGTGGCCAGCAGAGCCTGCTGGTGGTGGCAGCTGGGGTCAGGGTGGCTCAGAGGGAGCAGAAACCCAGGGCTGGCAGGGAGGCAGCCAGACAGGGGGATGAGGGGCAGCCAAATCTGCCACCTACAGCCTCGGAGGATGAGGCCCGAGAGGTGGTGACAGAGCGAGGACAGCTCTGGCCCCGCAGTCCGTCACTGGAGAACGGCGTGGGGGAGCCTGGGCTCAGAGTGTCCGAGGGAGTCTGGTAAAGGGCAAGCTAAGGTCTCCGTGGCCTCCCCGCATCTTTTGCTGGAGCCGTCAAATGACCCGGGGCTGTACCGCCCTGGAGGACCCGAAGGCGCGCTTCTCCCCTCTGTAGCTGGGTGTGTGCTCAGCCCCGTGAGGCCGCGGGAGTCCAGAGCAGCCACCCTGTCCTCAGGAGTTCCCAGTGTAGGTGGAACGAGGCCACCTGACCAAGAGCGCCCTGCCCGAGGGGACGGACAGACAGCCTTCCGTAGGCACTCAAAGGCCGGCTGGGCCCAGCCTGAGGGCTTGGTGGGGACAACTGCCAGTGTGGGTGAAGCTGGCCCGGGGAGAGAAGGGGATGCAGGCCTGGGCTGAGGCTGTCTCTCTATCAATGAAACAAGGTTACAGGGAGTGTAGGAAGAAGAAAACCTGAAAAACAATGCCCAGTGGCCTCCGAGGTGGCCTGATGTGATGGGGGCAGTGGTCTGGGTGTGAGGCCAGGCCCATGTGGAGCCGCGTGTCCCGGGACCGGTGCGGTGGGCTGGCTCCTGGGGCAGGGCTCCAGGCCGCTGTGGCCCGTGGCTCAGGTGAGCACCTTGGCTGACCCCACTGCTTGGACCCTCCTCCCCAGGGTTCTTAGCATCTAAGACAGGCTTCGTTCCCCCTCACACAGCAAAACAGAGCCCAGAATTGCGCTGAGACTAACCCCAGGGCCTCTGGGGAGATTTCTGACTAAGAGATGATGCACAAAGATGTCCAGGGTTTCTCTCCCCTGAACTCTGGTCACGACTTACTCCTCCCACCTCTGAAGTGGGAACCACAGCCCAGAGCAGAGGCCCGGACTGCCCCCTGCGCCGAGCTGGGTCAGGTCCTGGAGCCCTCGTCCCGGCTTATTCTTGGTTTCCTGGCACCAAGGGCAGACAAGGGCAAACGTCATCGAGCGAGGCCAGGGCGTCCTGCGATTCAGTCTGTCCTGCTAGGAAACCGCCGGGGACGCTGCGGGCAGGGACACAGTGATGGATACAATTACTGGGAAGCTGTCACACGGTCCTTTTTCTCTCCTACACTCGTGTCTGGGAGGCAGGGTCCCTCGCAGGCCACAGAAGCGCAGTCTGGGTCTAGGAAGGCATGCCTTCCTCAGGGCTCCTCGGGGCGGGCCTTGGGCATCCCCTTCCTTACAGACTCTGCCCTGAAGTGGGACAGGCAGGGGTTGGCGGTGGCCTCCCCCAGGGGCCTCTGGGAAGCCTGAGTGGGGGTTGGGTGGGGGGGCCTCTGCTGTGGAGGGACATCTGACACCCTCACCCATGGATAGTCACGCCGTGGGGTCCCCAAAGGGCTGAGGCATCTCCCCAACAGGCCACCAGGTGTACAGACGGTGAGGGGCTCCTCTGACCCTTGAGAGAATGACAGACAGGAGCTCTGGAAGCTCAGCTGAACTTGACCTCAGAGGCTCCTCCTGGCTCTAACACACAGCCCTGGACAGCGGCCCGCTAGGATGCCACTCTGGGTGGAGTCGGTTCTATTTCCCGTGCTGTCCCCGGCCCTCAACGGGACGTGGAAATGCTAGTGACTAACTGCCCCCTTGAAGTAAGAGAGGAGCAGTCCTGCAGGAGAGAAAGAACTGGACCGTGCCCCCAGCAAACACATCTCTCTCTGCCCTTCCGTGCCTCTGCTGCGGAAATGTGGTCTGGGCTCGATCCCCACTGCGGGGCATGCGGGAGGCAGCAGATCAATGACTCTCTCTCATCAATGATGTTTCTCTCTCTCTCTCCCTCTCCATTCCTCTCTGAAATATATAAAAATATATTTTTAAAGAATCTTTGCCACCAGTTTTCTTTTCTTTAGAAAAGGCAAACCAGTGGATATTTTCTGAGTTTAGGCCTCCGGTGTACCTTTTCCCATGAAAATGTCCCCCAAATAGTGAATCCTCCCTCGAAATGCTCTTGTCCTGCCTGGTTCTCTCTCTCCTCTCTGCTGAGGGAGTCAGGGTCCCCTCCCTGGCCATACCTAATCCGGGGTTCTACCTCCTCCTCCCCCGGTGCCCGGTGCCCGAGGGAGACCTCCCAGCCCTGAGAGGGTCTGCAGGGCGGTGCAGGGAGGAAGCCACCTGGCACTTGGATGGGGCTCAGGAGCAGCTCACTGCCTGCTCCTCATTCAGGCTCTTGTTGTGTCTCTGTGGCTGGTGGTAATGGCTGTTCTGCAAATCAGGTGGATTAATCAAACACAGCACCTTCTGAGGGTATTTATGGCCACTTCCCCTGACTTTTTTGTTCTTATTTTATTATGAGAGAGTGGAAGAGAGAGAGAAACATCAATGTGAGAGAAACACATCAATGGGTTGCCTCCTGCACGCGCCCCGACCAGGGCCCGGGCCAGAGAGGAGCCTGCCACCAAGGTACATGCCCTTGATCAGAATCGAACCTGGGACCCTTTGGTTCGCAGGCTGACGCTCTATCCACTGAGCCAAACCGGCTAGGGCCACTTCCCCTGATTTTAATGTTCAGCTTTTATTTGCCAACGAGACACGTGTTACTCCTCCGTCTCCGTCATTTCCATGGTGAAGTGGGACTGTGACCTCGAAGCCTGTGCGAGCTCCGAGACCCTCGTAAATAACACTCACGGGAGGGGGCTTCCGGGAGAGCCTTTCTTTCTTCTCGTTCATCCCCTGCCCCCTTTGAACACATCTCCAAGCAGAGAAGCTGTGATCGCATTTCCTCCTCTAATGGAACATCAATGTCATTTTAGACGTTTTTCAAAGGAGCCAGGGCCTCTTTACTCTTTATACTGTGTCTTTGTAAGGCGGTCTTTCTCGCTGCAGGGCAGGGAACTTAAACTAGCGATGGACGTCCTCCCCAACGTCTGAGTCGTTTTTAGTGCTTCCGGCCGACATAGACCTTGAGAAGTGTCCTCCCAGGGTCAGGGAAAGAAATAGCGCGATCGGTTCCCAGGTTCGCGGGAGAGAAAGCCATGAGGTGCAGACCTCCCTTCAGCGGCTCCCTCCCAAAGCTTGTTTGGTTCCTCCATCTAACCCAGTGGTTCTCAACCTTCCTAATGCCGTGACCCTTTAATACAGTTCCTCATGTTGTGGTGACCCCCAACCATAAAATTATTTTCGTTGCTACTTCATAACTGTAATGTTGCTACTGTTATGAATCGTAATGTAAATATTTGATATGCAGGATGGTCTTAGGCGACCCCTGTGAAAGGGTCGTTCTATCCCCAAAGGGGTCGCGACCCACAGGTTGAGAACCGCTGATCTAACCTTTCCTATCTGCTGAGTGCAAGGACTCCGATGAGGCGAGACTTCCCCACCGTTGGGGTGGCCAATATCCTCGCCAACCTCAGGGATCCTGGGGTGCAGAAAAGTCAAAACACCTGTCCAGCCTCCCTTTTGGCAGCTCCTCTCGTGACTATGGGGAGTCTCAGCGGGTCATCCGGCCCAGTGTTCTGCTCTGGGCTGCACCAACCAAGCGATAACGCCAGCTTCCTTTGGCCCTATCCACTCCCTGGCTTGCTCTCCTGCACATTTAATAGCCAGGGAGGGAGGGAGGAAAGAAACGCTGGAAGGAACCCAAAGTGCCCATTAGATGATTGTGATTATGGCGGTGCCTGTTGCAACAATATATAAGTCTGAGGTCTTAATCAAATTCAACATTTTCCAATTAGCTGTTGCTTAATTAGCATCAGGAATATTCAGAGCCCTCACACCCTTTTGCATCCTCTCTCCTCAAGTCTCTCCTAATTTAGCCTACTCCATCAGACTGGGTCCCTGACATGGGGGGCGGGGAGGGAGGACAGGAGGTGGAGGCCCACAGAGCTGAGGCCTCCTCCCGACCTCTTGGCAAGGCCCGGCGTTTGCAGGTCTGAACTCCTCACTCTCACTACCTCCCCTCTTCCAGGGGCCAGAGGCTCAGGACATCGATCTCCCCATCTGAAAAGATGCAAAATGCAAAGGTTTCCTTATTTGCCATAGAGCCTGAGGCTAATTCCTTCCGGAAAAGGCCCACCTGAGTATTAAAATATACAGTATGATCCTTCGGCCCCCGGTGGGTGTGGCCCAGTTGGTCGGAGTTGTCCTAGGCACCGAAAGGTTGCCCGTTGCATTCCCGGTCAGGGCATAGGGCCCAGGTTGGGGGCTCGATCCCCTGTGTGGGGTCAGGGGGGTGTGCAGGAGGCAGCCCATCGATGTTGCACTCTCACATCGTCGATGTTTCTCTCTCTTTCTCCCTCTCCTTCTCTCTCTCAAAACCAATAAAAATATATATACACATGATCCTTCAGGCGCATTATTAGAGCATGGCGTTGTCCTGTGCACTGAAAGGTTGCCCGTTCCATTCCCGGTCAGGGCACAGGGCCCAGGTTGGGGGCTCGATCCCCTGTGGGGGGTGGGGGTGTGTGTGCAGGAGGCAGCCCATCAATGTTGCACTCTCACATCATCGATGTTTCTCTCTCCTTCTCCCTCTCCTTCTCTCTCTCAAAACCAATAAAAAAATATATACACATGATCCTTCAGGCGCATTATTAGAGCAACGAGACGTCTGGTGGCTCCTGGTTGCCAGTGGTTTCCTCCCTCCACCCTTCCTCCCTCCCTCCTTCCTTTTCTTCCTTTTGCTTTTTTAAAAATTAGCAACAGAACCTTTTCTCCAAAGGAATCCTCCCCAGAACCTCAGTACACAGAACATAAAAACAGCGCCCATCTAGTTAACATGCAGTTGAGGGTGTAAAGCCTTCTGCCTTCTCTCCCCACACTCCCATTCGGTCACCTCTGGGATCCCTTCTGGAAATCTGAGGAGCACAGTGTGTGGAAAACATTGATTTTAGTCTCCCCCACCCCCCACCCCCCCAAAGAACATGGAGGGCCAGGGAGAGGGTGTAAGTGGCCCAAGATCAAACAGCTCATTAGCAAAGAGGGCGGGGCTTAGACTTGGGCTACTGCCCTCCATGCAGCCTTTCCCTTCTCAGCCACTGAAGCAGGAGGACCAGACAGAGATCCAAGCCGGGGCCGCCCCTAACTGCACCGAGAGCCAGTGCGCTTCCCCGCCAGGCGGTGCTGCCTCGCCCCACTCGAGACTGTGGGCAGAGAGAAGAAGAAAATGTCTGTCCTCTGCCCTCACAGCCCTTCCCTGGCAGCCTCTCGCCCGCGCTGGCTCGAATCTGCTGCACTGGCTATAATTTGGGTTTAGCTTGGAGGTAATTTCCCGGTGGTGCCTGCAGCTTCTTAATGCAGGCTGTCAAAATGATGTAGAATTGGGCTCCGCAAGCCGCCCGGCTGACTTTCGTCAGCTACATCTAATGTGACAATTTTGTCAAAGCCGGTTTTAAAGAGCTGTTTTGACTGGGTATTAACGCAGCCTTCCTCATCAGCCAATTCTGCATCTGATCCCCAACACCAGGGATGACTGCTCATGGCCAAGTGTCTCCCCGGTCCCCTGGCCACCCCTGAGGCAGATGCAGGCGTCCAGAGGGTGGCTGAGCCCCCTTACCCCACTCCCACCCCCACCCCTCCTGATGGTGGTGGTGGTGCTGGGAGACTGTCAGACCCTTAGGCTCAGGAGCTGAGCAGAGAAGAGCCCACCGAGAGCTGAGGGAGCGAGTGAGGAAAGGGGTTCGGGAGTTGGTGCTAATGAGGGCAGGTTGCAGACCTCAGATGTGCTCTGAGAGGCTGCTGCTGGGAGCTGGATCAGCAGAGGGTCCGGGCCGCTGGCCTGAAGGGGTGTGTTGTTATCAGAGCCTCTGTGCTGGGCTGAAGGTCTCCTCACTGCATGTGTGGGCAGCAGGGAGAGCAGCAGCCAGCTCTGGGCCGACAGAATTCCAGACCATTCCCCAGTCCTGGGCAAGTCACCAAGCTCCTCCGAGTTCCAGGCTCCTCATTTGCAAACCTGCGAGGGTTGAATGCAATACCGCAGGTGGGTGTGCTTGGTAGGTACCAGAAGATCGAGCCTGGCAGCTGCCATGGCGTCTGGGCAGGCAGATCTGAGCAGCCGGCGAAATCTACATGAGAGTGTCGGTATCCACCGTCTCCATCAGCCCCCTGTCCCCCAGATCAGCGGACTGTTTACAACACCCCCGGGTGATTGCTAAGCTCTGTGTGGGTAAGAGTTGGAATTTATTATTGAATGCATAGTACAAGGTCCTTGTGCGTACCTGTAGAATCCCTGGCCCTTGATTTAGCACGAGATGTTTAATCAAGATTTTTATCTTCTGTAATTAAACCAATTTCTCTAAACAGTGGGTCTTGTCTTCTGAGGGAATGGAAAATGAATGAATGGGGAAGTGCTTGCTGAGCACGGATTGTGCACGGGGCCCTTGCTGGGTTGTCCCTGGGTCACATCATGGAATGAGGTGCAGTGGGCCTATGGCTCATCCCAGCTCACACAGCTGGTAAGTTGGCGGAGCCTGGATTGGCACCCGTGTCTTTCCCAGGCAGATAGATCCAGGTTTGTCCGGAGTGCCACTGCTGACTGTGAGGGCACTGGGTACCACCAGCCCCTGAGAAATGGGCAGCTGCCCTGCTGTGCTGGTTCCTGAAAGGTGTGGGGCGGGCGGGTGGCCTCCAAATGGTCCTCAGGCCAGGCGTGCTGAGGGGTCAGAGGTTAGCCACGTCTCCTTGCTGGTGTTCCCGCTGCACTTGCATCTCCAAATGTCCCCTCCTTTCTCCATGCTGCTGGTTATTGCTGCTCACTTCTGGGTTCTCTGTTTGGTTCCATTGGTCTATATGTCTGTTTTTGTGCCAGTACCAGGCAGTTTTGAGAACAGTGGCTTTGTAATAAAGCTTGATATCTGGTATTGTGATCCCTCCAACTTTATGGAGATAAATGGAGCGGTCTCTCCCAGCTGCAGATGGCCCTACTGGGGGCTTCAGGAGTTCGGGTCTTGTGCATTCTTCGGGCATTCCCTCTGTTCCCGGTCACTTGAATCGTCCCTTCAAATCTGATGTCCTCTCCTCTCCGGACCCACTGAGTGGAACACGGGAGATTCTTTGACCCGTGTTTCCGCCGCACCCCTGGGAACATCAGTTGGCAACGTGTGACCGGATTAGTCCTCTCCTGGGAGCAGAATGTGGTTTCTTGGTTTGGGGCCTGGGAGTCCTGTGGTGTGAGTGTGTTTTGCGGGTTGGGTGTAGCTATGATGGGGCTCAGGGAAGGCCGCCGAAGGCTCCCCACCATGGGCACGTGCTGTGATCTGCTCCGGGAGCCTCTCTGAGCTTGGCGATCAGGAGGGTGAGAGACGCTGTCCTGGACGTTCTGCGGGGCTGCGGCCACAGGACCGGGGTAGGGGCAGGGGCGGTGTGGTGGAGCTCCCCGTGTTGAAGAAGCCCATCCTTCCCCCAAGCCCTACTGCCTGTTGCGTTTGCTCCAGCAGAGCCCCGCAGGCCCTTCTTCCCGACAGAGGTGTCCCCTCTGCCAGCCTGCTCGTCGGGACTCCCAGGAGCTCTCTCATCTCCTCAGGTCTTCACTTGAAAGCCTCCTTCGTTTCTAAAATGCAACCCCTGCCCCACCGGTGGGGCTCAGTGTTTGAGCATCGACCTGTCAACCAGGAGGTCACGGTTCGAATCCTGCTCAGGGCACATGCCCGGGGTTTCAGGATCAACCCCCAATAAGGGTGGTGCAGGAGGTAGCCAATTGATGTTTCTATCTCTCTCTCCCTCTCCCTGAAATAAAAATACATTTAAAAATAAAAATAAAATAAAATGCAACCCCTCCCCCATGCTTCTGGCGCCTCCTGCCTGTTCTTCTCTATTTGCCCCAGAGCACCTTACCACGTTACCACCTCCCCACACCACTCATTGGTCAGGTTTAGGACTTACCGCCTGTCTCCTCCCTCGAGAGCTGGAGTTTCCTAAAGGCAGGAGGGTTGCCTGCTTCATTCAAACAGCGAAGCCCAGCAGGTGGTAGACCCAGGCAGTACCTACTCAGTGAGAGAGGATGGCCTTCCTTCTTTCTTCCCCGGCCCACTCTGTGGGAAAGGTGCTAGGGTTTTTGAAGTGGTCCACCGAGCAGGGGAGCAAACCGTGGGCCATCCGTCCCGTGGACCACTAACTCGGCAGAAGAGAGCATGAGCAGCTGCTACGGGGAACATTTTGGCGACTCTCCAAGACACTGTGCTGGGTGAGAAAGCCAGTCTCCAAAGGCTACCTACACACGATTCCATTGATTTGATAGGCTGGTAGCAGACGAAATTATAGTGATGGGCAGCAAATCGGTGGTCGCTAGGGATTACGGGTTGGGTGAGGGCTTGGGTATAACGGGGTAGCCTGCAGGAATTTATTGGGTTTAGATTTCATACTTAGCCCGATCGTGGTGGTGGTGATTACATAAATAAGTAAAAATTCATAGAATTATACACCAAAGGAAATAGGAGTCAATTTGGCTGCACAGTAATTTTAAAATAAAGAAAACTATCTCTAAAAAAAGAAAGGCGTGGAGTTGATCCAGAAGCTCAAGCGCCCGGCCCGGGCTAATCCATCATTACCATGTTAGTCCTGCTTCAGGGAGGGCGTCTGCCCCACCCGACTCGGTACGCCCGGGGCCTGCATTTGCACGTGGGAGCTGTGCCTGCTCTCTCTGGATGTGCACACGGCAGACACAATGCATGGGTGTCTGTGTGCGACTTTGAAAGGCCTCTGGCAGACCAGTTACAGCGATAAGAAGGAAATATACCACGGGTAGAATTTCCTTTGCAAATCCCCTTACTGGCCTCAGTCCCAGCTATGGATTTCCTGCTGTTAATAGATTTCAGTTCTTTCATGTGCCTCCTCCTGCCTGTCCTGCTGTGGTTGCTGCACCCTCTGCCTTCCACAGCCCTCCCACCATGATCCTCTGCCGTCCTCACTCACCGCTGGGCCCAGCCCCGCCCTCCACCAAGCGGCAGACCCGCTCCTGGGAAATAGTTTCTACATGATGCTGAAAGTTCTTCTTCTTCTTCTTCTTCTTCTTTTTTTTTTTTTTAATATATCTTTATTGATTTCAGAGAGGAAGGGAGAGGGAGAGAGAGAGAGAAACATCCATGATGAGGGAGAATCATTGATCGGCTGCCTCCTGCATGCCCCCTACTGGGGATCGAGCCCACGACCCAGGCATGTGCCCTTGATCGGAATCGAAACTGGGACCCTTTAGTCCACAGGCTGATGGAGCCAAACTGGCTAGGGCAATGCTGAAAGTCCTTTCTGCAACGAGTCCTTCGGTGTGTTGTGTCCTTTTGTGACCCACCCCTGGGTGAGCCTAAATGACTTTTCCTCCACCACTCAGCGTCCATTCTTTTGCTCTTTGGTCCACAAGGTTACGTGTGTCTTGTATTGGATCACTGTGCTGGAGCTGGGCATGGCCGTCAGTGAGCCCCTCAGGGGCTTACATTCTGACCTTTTCTCCTCTAAATCGGCTTCTTCGCCCGGCTGGCATGGCTCAATGGTTGAGCTTCAACCTATGAATTAGGAGGTCATGGTTCAATTCCCCATAGTGTATGGGTTCTTGACTTCGTGCAGGAAAGATTTTGCAATACGAGTCCAGGTGATTTTGAGAGTACGTTTATTTCAGCTGGGGACAGTGAAGCAAGGAGGGGCCGAGGGTAGAAGAAGCAACAGGGGAGCCTAGATGGGGTTGCTCGGGCTCACTGGGAAGTCAGAGCAAAGGGGGCCTTGGAAGCAAGTTCATGGGGTCATGAACTTGGGGGCGTGCAGGAGGCAGCCGGTCATGAACTTGGGGTCATGCCACTGCCCATTGCTGCCCTGGTTGCAAGTGTCATGAGGTCCCTTAGAGTTTAGGAGATGCACGCCTGAGAGTGGCGAAGAGGGGCCTAGAAAAGGCATGGGTGTGCTCCTCTGGGGGAGGGTGCAGACGGGGACCTTAGCGGGTGGGAAGGGGCGGAGTTGAAGGTTTTTAAGGGCTGGATGTTCAGGAGAAGTCTTAGGGGAGGCTCTCAATAGAATATTCATCTCTTTTATGCTGATGTACCAGAATGAGATTTATTCCTTTAACTTCATTTGTCCTTGGGGTGTGGTTGGCAAATGGCACTCATTGGCTTTCTGCTCTGCCTCCCCGAGTAGGGTGACTTAAGCTATTTCCCCTCTGGTTGGGGAGGAGAAGTGCAAACCATCTACTCTTCCCTGTCCCTGGTTTAGGGAAGATAGGATGTACTCGATGGCTGTAAACGGCTTGGCCATTTAACTATCAGCTTCCATTTCCCTGTGCCCCTTGCTAAGTTTTCCTGGCTTCTTGCTGTCCTGCCGGAAGACCAGGGCCACCCTGGCCGCCTTCCCTTGGCAAAGCTGCCCTCTTTGCAGCACCCCCAGCTCCCTCCCCAAGGGTCACCGATGCCTTTCCTGAGAAATCGGCCCCTCCCGTTCACAACCCCCCTAGGCAGAAGGAGTCCTTTCCTTCTCTGTGGCCTTATCACACTTTATTCCTAACAGCAGCATTTCAGGTTTCATGCCATAACCTTGGATGAGTTTTCAGAGGGCAGGAGGTGACTATACGTCTCTTGGCATTCCCAGCACCTGGCAGGGTACCCTGCATAGAGCTGATAATGTAATGCACGCAGGTTTGTTGAATCAAATTGATTTCAATTTCACAGATACCATCTTTTCCAGGGGCTGTGTGTGTGTGTGTGTGTGTGGTGTGTGTGTTAGAGCCGGAGTGTAGGAGGGTGAGGGAGGGAAAAGGTTCAGGGGAGAAATAAGGTCTTTTCATTACCATTTGACCTTAAGCTATCCTGACTCCCCCACCCCCAGGTCACGTAGACCCCTCCACAGGGCTGCTTAAGCGTGCTCATGGCATGGCAATGACTTCTGCCAAGTGAGTCATTCAGGAGACCAAGGTGGAAGCCACAATGCCTTTGTGATCTAGCACACCATCGTTTGCATTGAGTTCTACTGGTAACACTGGTCAGGCGACTATATAAAAGCATGGGTTACCTGGAGGGCAGGTCATATTCTGTATCCTCATCATATGGTGGGTAATCATGTACAAATGACCTTCCTAGGATAGAAAAAAAAAGGACAGGCCTACAAGGGCAAAGAACACGTCACAGGCATGTGGCATGACCCCTGAAACAAGGCAGATGTACTCAGTGACATCTTCCCTGATAACTCCATCAGGCCCGTCTCCGGAGCCCATTCTCTTGGTTCTTTGGTGCCCCATCAGTTGTAGGTATTTGTTTATACTTTTTTTTGTACTTGGCTTCATATTCCTTGAGGTCAGGGAGTGAGTCTCCTCTCTCCGTGGCATCTTCCTCTTCCTCTAAGTCAGTGTACTAGTTCCGGACCTGGACCAACCCTTTACATGCCTGGTCTGACTGTCCTCGCCAGGTGGTCAAGGACCAAGACCTTTCACTGTTGCATCCCCAGGGCCTGATGTGGAACCCCTTTTAGGATTGAAGTTCCATGAAGGGAAGAACTTTGTCTGTCTTGCCCATTTTGCCTGAAACAGTCCTTACCGAGGAAAGGCTTAACAGATATGTAGGGAAATAAACAAAGGAATGCTGGCACAAGGTAGTGCTAAGGCAGCACTTGGTTGGGTTAACAAGCTTCATCCTCTTTATCTTCCAGATCCCAGGAAACTATCAAACTATCTTAAATATTTTCTAGACCTTATTTTGCTTCCTAGACCTTTTCCCACCTGGGGTGAGGGGCGGTGTAGAAAAGAGGGGCAAATGGGTAACAAAGATTTGTGGGCTCCAAACTCAGGCTTTGGACACTATTAACTTTGAACATGGACACCAGAAAATTATCCTCTTCTGACTCTACCTAAGAAAGGGTGCTGAGCCCAAGGCTGGCCCCTTAGGGTATGATGTGTGTGTGTGTGTGGGGGGGGGGCGGGGGCAGACTCAGGGAGAGCTGTTGTGGTGCCTCGGGACCCAGGTGGGATCTCCTAACAGACAGAGGAGAGAAGGAGGGCGAGTGTGCATCATTATCGGATGATTAATATATAGTAATACAGTAATCACCAAGCAGCGCTATGTTAATACAACATTAGTCTTGAAATAATACCCACAGGAAGCACCATTTGAAGCCTCCCACAGCATCGGTAATTTGGCTCCTCATCCTGTTAGCTCAGGTGAAAGTAAGAGGACCCTGAAGACATTGGAAATACAGTTGGATTCCTAACTCGTTCAGGCAGGGAAGTGCTGAATGGCTTAGCCACTTGGGTTGCCTGGGATGTTGGCTACCAGGCAGGCTTCGGGTTTCTCTGCTCCCTGTTCCCTCCCTCATATGCACAAGTGGAAAGAAGATGGGTTTCTGTGGGCCAAGAGCAATAAAGGTTTGGGGCCATGCTGCTACAGGTGTGGTCTCTCTCTCTCAGGATCCCAGGGCCTAGAACTTTCCTTCTCTCCCACCGGTGAACTGTCCCGATCTGTGCACTCCTGTCAGGGAATTACAAAGAAATGCTGTTGCCCAGCTAGTGTGGCTCAGTGGTTGAGCGTTGACCCAGGAACCAAGAGGTCACTGATTCAATTCCCGGTTGGGGCACATGCCTGGGTTGCGGGCTCGATCCCCAGTAGGGGGTGTGTAGGAGGCAGCCAATCACTGATTCTCACTCACCATTGATGTTTCTATCCCTCTCTCCCTCTCCCTTCCTCTCTCTCTCAAAATCAATAAAAACCAATTTTTTGAAGAAGAAATGCTATGCTTCATTTTGTACTTTGCTTGGGGTCCCCTGTCCTCTCTGGTCAAGTGGGTGTGGACCTAGAGAGAACAAAGAAGAACATTTGCCTCTGGTCTTGGCCACAGGAGCTCACGATGTGCATAGCCTCCTCCCCTGGAACTGTTTTGGGGTTTGCAGCACAGACTTCAGGAGCAGAGCTCGGTCTGGCTTTGCGGTGCATGCGTGCATCTGTCTCTGTATGAACACTGCAGGGTCCGGATGGGGTTGAGATGGCTGTGGCAGGGCAGGATTTAGGCACGCTGGGCTCTGGGGCCCTGGCTAAGCTTTATCTCCTATCTTAGCATGACTCACTCATAGTAACAGAAAGCACAATTCTCTAGAGCAGCGGTTTTCAACCTGTGGGTCGCGACCCCTTTGACCATCGAAACACACACATATAATTACATATTGTTTTTGTGATTAATCACTATGCTTTAATTATGTTCAATTTGTAACAATGAAAATACATCCTGCATATCAGATATTTACATGACGATTCATAACAGTAGCAAAATTACAGTTATGAAGTAGCAACGAAAATAATTTTATGGTCGGGGGTCACCACAACATGAGGAACTGTATTAAAGGGTCGCAGCATTAGGAAGGTTGAGAACCACTGATCTAGAGGGTAGGGGCTGAGTGGCTTGACCTCTGCATGCTCCCACAGTTCACGTCTTTTGCATTTCCAGTTGTCCGTCATCGCTTAAGAAAATGACCCACGTGAGAGGAGACAGTCGCCGGAGTGAAGCCAGTGGCGTGTTTGCCACAGTGGAAGCGGACCCCGGAGGTGAAGAGCTGAGTGGGAGATGCTTGCTAGACACAGGAGGGATGTAAAATGTAGTAAGTGCATAATTTATTGATTTACTTGTTTGTTTTTTTAAATATATTTTTATTGATTTCAAAGAGGAAAGGAGAGGGAGAGGGACAGATAGAAACATCAATGATGAGAGAGAATCATTGATCGGCTGCCTCCTGCACGCCCCCTACTGGAGATCGAGCCCGCAACCCAGGCATGTGCCCTTGACCGGAATTGAACCTGGGACCCTTCGGTCTGCAGGCCGATGCAGTATCAATTGAGCCAAACCGGCTAGGGCGTAAGAGACTGACCAGGGCCGGCAGTGGATCTAGGCAAATTCTATGCTGGTGCCTGCTCTGCCCCATCTGCCCCTTCATGCATTTACCTCTCCCTGAATCCCCTGGAGCCCGAGTCCTGGCTTCTTGGCTAGGCCCCCATTTCCAGCAGTTTCTCCCCATCTAGGGACTGTCTTCTGGCACAACGTGAGCCCTTCTTCAATGCTCTGGCTCAGACTCTCCCTGGAAACAGGAGCCCATCTAATGGTTACTCATGCGCTGCCCACCTAGTGAGCCAGGAGCCACCATTCAATGTGTCTCCTTGGGGACAGGAGTGAGGGCACCCCGCCAGGGACCTGGGGCTGGCAGGGCCAGGTGCGGTGCCACTGCTGTGGCATCCGACGTCTCCAGACAGATTTCCGGGGCCTGTGGCTGTCGCTTTCTCTTCTTCACCGAGGAGTTCTGCTCTCGAGCTAGTCCCGCCCTGAGAAGAACCACCGCCCAGCTTGTTGGCAGGAAAAGGCAGAGGTGAGGGAGCAGGCATGGCTGAGGCTGAGGGTGGAAAAGCAGACCAGGTACGAAGATGCTCTGGGGAGCTCCCTCCTCCAGCACAGCTTGTCCTGTGTGTGGGACTGGCCTCCCAGGAGTCCGAGGTAGGGGGTGTAGGACCCAAGACTCCTGGCTTAGAGGTGAGAAGATCAAATCCAGCGGTTCTCAACCTTCTGGCCCTTTAAATACAGTTCCTCATGTTGTGACCCAACCATAAAATTATTTTTGTTGCTACTTCATAACTGTAATGTTGCTACTGTTATGAATCGTAATGTAAATATCTGATATGCAGGATGGTCTTACGTGATCCTTGTGAAAGGGTCGTTCGACTGCCAAAGGGGTCTCGACCCACAGGTTGAGAACCACTGAAATAAACCAAGATGGGAGCTCCACCCACGGCAGGAAGCACGAGGCCCTGGTGTCAGTCCCCTGGGCAGAGGCTCTCCCGCATCGGGTCGCTGTGGCGTTGTCCTTCGGCCAAAGTGCAGGAGCCAGGGCACCCTCTGGGCCCCTGGACGGTGTCTTTTCTCTCTGGGCATGGCCAGCTGTGGCCAGCTAAGGGAGCACTAAGGACTGGCTCGGGTGATCTATTACTTGTGGGCCATGTTTTACGCTAACAGGGCTGCCACTGCCTTCCCGAGACAAAGCTTGGCTTGTCCGTCCCAGGCTTCCAGCTGCAGAGAAAGCAGACCTCCCTGCAGGTGGTCAGTCGCCCACTGGGAGGATGCTGAGATGGCGGGGCTGGGGAAAGCATTTCAGGCGGAGTGGCGTGCCCGCTGCCAGGCCACGGCCCTGGGGGTCGCCCACCTTTGGTGGCTCACAGGTCCCACCACACTGCTCAGAATTCACCGCGACCTAAACGCCAGCTCTGCTTGTGGCATAGAATTAAAAACACACCCTGCCGCTTTATGTCCTTAATTAATAAGCTCGTGGTTAACCCCCAACTGCCTGCAAGCATGACCCATTCTGTGTGGTGACCATTGGCTGTGCTGGTGGGATCTGCTTCACCCACCTGGGGCTCACCCGATGGGGGAGAAAGGATTAGGACCCTCCTGTCTTCCAATTCTTATTCCCTTGGAAACCCCAAGTGCATTGGCCATTTTATGCTTCTGCTAGTTAGTGCTTCTCCCAGGTCCCTCTACGGGGCTCAGAGCTGCACTCTTCCTGCAGGGAAATGCTTGGGAGGTTATGTCCCCAACCCGGGGTGACCTGCAGCCATGACTGACCGATGCAGGTGACAAAAGGCCAGCCCCCCTTTCCTCTGTAGCACAATCAGGACTGCGGGAGAGAGGGGGCTGGAGTTAGACTTCTGATGGAGCGCACGCTCCCTTGGCTTCTTCCCCTGCCCATCCTGCTTCCCTCGACTTCTCTGAGGTCCCTCCTGAGACCCTCCCTCAGGAAGTCCCTGTTCCAGAATCCCCGTCTCAGGTTCTACATCCAGGGAATCGGGACTAAGACAGTTTATTCCAGAAGCGCGCGCGCGCGCGTGTGTGTGTGTGGTTGCGTGTGAAAGAGGAAATGTTACAATGGAAATCATGCTCATTCAATCCACTGAACATTTCCTAGGAACCATGTGGAAAGGGTTATGAGAGAGGTTAGCACAGGACAGAGGCCCGGAGGGAGGAGGTCCAGGAAGCCCCGGGAGACCTGGGGAGAGGATGTTCGCCCTGTGTCTTGAAGGATGAAGGATCAAGAGCACAAAGGAGAGGAGGAGCAGCAGGATAAAACAAGGAACTGCCCCTCAGCTAGAGGGCAGGCCACGTGCCCAAGTTCATGTGGAAAGCACTGAAGCCCAGACTCTGACTCCAAAGGCTGCCCTCCTCCCACAAGGCCTCCCCCCCCCCCCCCCCCCCCCAAAAAAAGCTGGGTGGGGCTGAGAATCCCGCGCTCCTCTGCCCTTCCTGCTCCTGCCATGTCAGGGCCTTGCTTACACGTCTCTGCGTTGAGGGGCCTTAAGTATCTGTCAGACTAGCCTGAACCCAGACTCACCTCATTTGTCAAGGTTCCGGGAGGGAACGTGTGTCTCCCTTTGAGAGACTGTAAGCAGAACAGAATTCAGCGCAGACACGTGGGGGCTCACGGATGGCTGGGAGGGCAGAAGCAGACTCAGCGTCGAGACTACTCGAGTGGCTCCTCTGATGATGCAGGATGAGGGGCTGGGGTGCTGAGGCTGTCCCTGGCGCAAAGCCCCTCGAGGCTGAGGCAGCATCTGGCCCCAGAGCTGCCTCTGGAGGCCCCGAGGTGGGAGACTAGACAGTAGAATCCAGGGATTAGATTGTCAGATGAAGAGGCTGCTGTTATTATTGAAATGTAGAAAATGACTAATGAACATTGGAAACTCCTGCAAGACTATTATGACCTTGAAAACTGCCTGGTTGGTGTAGCTCCATGGTTGAGCTTTGACCCATGAACCAAGAGGTCACTGGTTGATTCCTGGTCAGAGCCCATGCCTAGACTGCAGGCTCAATCCCCAGTAGGGGGTGTGGAGGTAAGCCAATTGATGTTTCTCTCTCCCTCTCCTTTCCTCTCACTCTAAAAATCTATAAAAACATGTACAAAAAATCTGAGCAGCATTGTTCCTCAGGATCATTTAAAACACACACAACAACCATCGGCAGCCAAATCTGCAGGAACATCACCTCCACCTCCTGCCTGTCTTCCAAGGATTGCACAAGCACCTGTCATGAGGAGACAGAAATGTAGCTATCAGGCGGTTTGGCAAATGGTTTCTAACCTTTCCATGTACCTGGTGAGGTGGCGGAAAATGACATGGTGGGTGACAGAGCCAGCCTTGGGGATCGCCCACAGGCCTTTCCCTATCAGAGGGAGCTTCTGTTCAGGGGGCAAATGACTGACAAATGGCAAGAAGTGTCCCTCAGTCTAAGCAGTTATAGCTAGTGTGGTCTGAGGGGGGTTCTGGTGGGCAAAGTGGATGGTCCTTGAGCTCTGTGTGGGGGAGGTGTGACAGTGGGTTACACAGAGCAGCTTCCACGCATGTCCCCTGTGGAGAACAAGTTCAGAGACTCCACTTGAAGGCACTGAGGTTCGGATTGTGATGCTGGAGCCAGGCCTGGGGTGTGTGTGCAAGGGCATGCGCAGCGCTGAAAATGTTCTCCTCAGACCTGAGACAGATCATCAGTGGTGAGAATCCCATGACCTCACTTTATTTTTTTTAATATATTTTTATTGATTTCAGAGAGGAAGGAAGAGGGAGAGAGAGAGAAACATCAATGTTGAGAGAGAATCATTGGCTGCCTCCTGCACGTCCCCTACTGGGTATCGTGCCCGAAACCCGGGCATGTGTCCTTGACCGGAATCGAACCTGGGACCCTTCAGTCTGCAAGCCGACGCTCTATTCACTGAGCCAAACCAGCTAGGGCATGACCTCCCTTTATTTTGAGGGAAGCTGACCCCAGAGAGAACCAAGAAAGAGCATGCCCACAGTCACATAGGAAAATTAGCAGACACAATGGAGACCAAGCTCGAACTGGGCTTCCTCCCCAGGTTGAAAGCCATGTTGGGCATTTTCAAGATCTCCTCGTGCCTGTGATCTTGCACAAGATCTCCACCTGCACATTCTTCTGGGAGTGAGATGACCCCCAAGGTCTCAGTCATGCTTCTCTGGACAGAGTCCTGCATGGAGCACTGGGAGTAGATCTGTAGAACAGTGTTCTTTCCTATGAGGAGCTTCAGTAGAACCACCAGTCATTTATAATTCAGTGACTCTCCTTCTTCATGTCAATGGGTGGACATTCAAGGGAGAAAGACTTTGTCAGGATTTGAGAGCTGTTTAGCCAGAGACTGGCTGCTTGATGAGAGTTCTCCATTCCCAAAGGCATCCCAGTGACCATGTTTGATGGACAGTCCCCTGTTGAGAAGGTCATTTGGAAATTTGCACATTTGAGAGAATGGGCAGGGGGTGACCGAATCATCTCTAAGGGCTCTATTATTCCTGACGTTTTGTGTTTCTGTCACTTGACCCAGAGATGGACTTGGCATGAGACCAGTGGTCTGGGTGTGTGTGGTGGAGAGTAGAAGAACTTGAACACAGGGAAGGGGGCAGTGCAGTCTGAGGCCTTGGGCACCTGCTCGGGCTGTATCGAGTGGGTGGTCCATTCTGCTTCTCTCTCTCTTCTGACATTCTCTCTGTGCCCCCATGCCTGCGCTGTATGGAAGTGGGCTGGTGGCTGTCACGCTGCATCGGCTTCTGTAAGTCTTGGCACCTCATTTCCTGTTGTTCGGGGCCTCAGGTGCAGATGTGCTCCCAGCTCCTCTGAGGATGGAGGTGTAGGGAGAGCCCAGCTGAGTGATAATGGGCTCTGTCTGGTAGAGAAGGCGCTGGGCACTTCTCCAACACCCCTGAAGGGATCAGCAGGCAGGGCACGTCCCAGAGGGTGGGAGCCAGAGTCCTACACAGCTGGCAGAAGAGCTTGTGCTCAAGGTGGGTGTCACAGGAAGGTCGGGCTCGTTACACTGTGACTCACAGGCAGTGCGTGCCTCTGAGTGTGCTGTTTGGGGAGGTGGGGCGGGGGAAGGGATGGTAAGGAGCTGGAATTCTGCTCATCACTTAGCCAGAACATGCTTTCTGTGGTTCTAAGGGCCCTCCTCTTCTAGTCACCAGCATGTGTACATGGCCCATGTAGGATTGTGTGTGTTTGTGTAACACGTGTAGACATACAGGAGAGTAGCCAAGCATGTAAATCAGACTATGTGTCTACATGCACTTCTCTATGTGTGGCCCAGTGCATTTTGTGCACATACTCAGCCACATGCCTTCTTAAGCGTGGGTGGGCGTGGGCGTGGGCATGCACATGCAAAGTTTGGGCAGGCAGGTCTCTCTGCTGGTCTTTGCCCTGGGCCATTCTTTTCCTAGAGGGTCAATTTGGATTCGTCCTCCCTGTTTTGGGTCGATGGCATTGATCCAGGAGGAGCGAAGAATCGATTGTAATTTGGTTGGAGGGCCTGGCGCCAGAGTGTGTGAAGAGTAATTAGAGGGAGAGGAGCTAACGCGGAGGGCTGGGTCCATTGCCCTTGACTTTGACGGGCGGTGGCCTGGGGGCAGACTGGGACAGGGAGTGGAGAGGAGACTCATTCAAGGGGATCAGGGCATTCTCCCTTGAACACATGGAGCCAATTCAGCCTCCTTTCCCCCATCCCCTGGCTCAGGATAGGCTCTGAGGAGAGAGCCCGTGATGGCGGCACTGGAGGCCCGTCTTCATGGTGTCTGCCCTTGCTGCTCTGCGGCCTGGGAATGGGCTCTCCTGACAGATACCTGTTTACTCCCACGCGACTCTTACATCATCAAAACACGTCATTTGTTCAAGACTCCTAGCTTTTCAACCAGCGTTCACTTTTCTCATTTGAACCTTGCAACATAATTATGAGGCGAAAGAATAAGTATCGTGCCCCCTCAGATAAGCCAGGAAATGGAGGCACACGTGCCAGGTGACTTGCCAAAGGTCCCATGTGTGTTCTTGGTAGGGCTGATTTCACAGCTCTAGGCTGTAACGGGTTCATCTCTGCCGGTGATTCTCCAGGGAGGCCGAGCACGTCCCTTGGTAAAGGTGAGTGGGAAAGGATGTGACCCAAACGGCCTGGAAGGCTTATTCCTGTCACCCTGGGATCGTATCTCCTCAAATGGCAGGAGATCTGAGCCACGAGAAGCTTTGTGGAGTGCAGATTCTCGGGCCCTCCCCCTAAGCATCTGCTTCCATCCGGGGTGGATCTGGGGTGAGGCCCAGAATCTGAGCTTTATCAAATGGTCCAGGGGATGCTAAGGCAGGTGGTCCAGAAGCCATATTGAGAGAGGCACAGCGTTAGGGGGTGAAAGAAGGAGAAGGGAGGATGTCAGGAAGCAGCTAGTTGTACAGGGGAAGAGGCAGCTAAGAGGGAGCACGCGTGATGGGGCCCTGTCTGCCTGGGGTAGGCGGGGCGAGAAGGAAAGCTGCTGGGCAGAGCGAGGAATCTCCAAGCCACGAGTAAAGAGGGGAGAGTAGAATGACGATTTTTAAAAACCTATGCTATTCTGGGGTTCGCTGGGACTCCCTCAGGGTGTTTTCAGCCTCCTCACATCTAGTAGGAACTCCTTAAGAATCTCATTCCTTGAAATGTAGAGAAGAAGCGATTGCAACATTTTGAGGCAGGAAGGGGTCCAGATGGAGTTGTGAGGGAGCATGATAGGAGATGGGAGAGGAGCGAGAGCAAAGGAGAGAGCTGGCAGCTTGGGGGCCTCCGCAGCGCTGCTGAGGGGTCAGGTTCACAGACATGCCTGTTAAATGCCAGCTTGAGGGGCACACAAAGAGAACTCTGTCCTAATGGGTTTCTCACCCGGGAGGGGGAAGGAGGAAGGAGGAGGCTGGGGGAGAGTCTGGAAAGAGTAGGAAGATTGGGGGGAAAGCAGGCAGTGGGAGGAACTTGAAGGACCCTCTCGCCTGGCCAGTGACTATTCTGTCTTATATGGTGGCCAGCCAAGGAGGTGGGACATGGGGCTCCCCGCCTCAAATGGGGCTTTTCCTCATCTATGTGGAATGATTTCTTCGGTGGCCAGCCAAGGAGGTGGGACATGGGGCTCCCCCCCACCCAAAATGGGGCTTTTCCTCATCTATGTGGAATGATTTCTTTCGAGAATCAGTGACCCTTCTCCAGGAAGCAGTAGGTCATGTCAGGATGAGTCTGGTTGGGCACCAAGGAGTGTGTCCTGAGGTCTCCTTTGCCTCCAAATGGAGCTCTGGTCTCCATGAGACAGCAAAGGGACCCGCTCTGATCCACAGGGGCCTCTCGACTCGAACGCACTTCTGAGACCTGCCCTAGGAGACTCTGGACTTAAACGGTGGTTTTCCCATAACAGCGATTCTCAAGTATGTCATGAAGCAGGACATAGGAGAGGGGACACTAGAGACTGGCTGACGAGTGGTGATGGGGGGTGCAAAGGGGCTAATACAATGTTTAGAATAGAGAGAAACATTTCAGGGTGACTCGAGAATGATCATCTTCATGTTCTACAAAGTAGTTTGACCTTCAAGCTAGTAGTGGATTGACGAGGAGGGAACCAGAAGCCACGCAGGGATGCCCGTGGCTGCGCGCCCCTTTCGGCCCACCCTTTACCATTTCTCTCTTCTTGGTGTGATGTGCCAGTCCCAGATGGCACCCATCCCCAGCCCGTTTCATGTGTTCAGCTCGGTTCTCACTTCTTGTGCAATTACTCATCGCACGCGCCAGGCTGGGATGCATAGCAATATACCCCTCATGTTTGTGTAATGCTTTGCAGTCTTCAAACTACTTTTACTCCCATGATGTCATTTGTGAAGGAGCCAGTGTCGTGTGATGGATAAGAACATGCGTGCTGGGGGCAGGCCGCCTGGGTTTCAACCCTGTCTGTGCCCCTACAATTGGTGTGATCTTCGACAAGTGCTTTCACGTCTTCTCCTATGACGTGGGGACGAAAACAGACCATTCCACTTAATGCCATGAGGATTCAATGATTTAATCTTCATCAAGTGCCTATTCCATGTGTTACAAGCCTAGCATGTGTTAGCTAATATGGCTAGGCAATAAAGGGGGAACTAAAATTTGACAAGGTTGGGCTTGATCGCAGATCACCCAGCTCATAGCCCCACAACACGGAAATGCCACATCACCAAGCAAATTGGATTCTTTGCACGGGCTATTCACCTCCTTGTCCAGAAGTTCATGGGGATGGAAACCAGAGTAGCTGTCCCTTGTACAGGAGTTTCCTCTAGAATGTGCCAGGCACTGTGCTCAAAGCTTATGGTAGTCAAGTCATTTGAGCCCCACCACAGCCCTGGGAGGCGCGCATAGTTAACTCTTAGTTATGAGACTCCAAAGCTGGAGGAGCTGGGACTTGAGCGTGCCTGGCCCCAGCTGCTCTTCTGCAGAAAGGGAGCTCCAGCCAGCGCCAGGAGAGCTGCTCTGGGCGGGCCTTCAGGTCCCTGCCTGTTGAGGCGCTGTCCAGAGTGCTGGGGGACCTCAGCAGGACCATCGGGACAGGCAGCTACCTCCACTCCCCACACCCAAACAAAAGGCATGTGGAGTGGTTGTTCTCTGCACACCCTTCCCCAGTCCCCAGACAAGGGGCTCTCAGATTTCATACTTCTCTCCTGGACCTCTAGAGGCTCAGAAACTAGGGTGTTGGACAGGATAGGGGAGTCATCTCCTCTCTGTTACCCCTGCCCCCCTTTCCTGGGAGTGGGGGGGGGCACTGAGAAGTCACGGGTAGAGTACAGAATGTGCAAGCGTGCGCACACGTGCATGGGCGTGCAGGCCCATGTGTGCTGGGCGGCAGTGTGCGTCTCGCCTGCATCTATATGTATTCCCATGGTTCTGCACACGGCCCGTATATATGTGTGAAAGTGTGTGGGTGGGCAGGTCTGTAAGTGGCAGCACAGCACCTGTCTGTGTGGGTGGTATGAGAGTGTGGTGTGTGTCCCTGGAGTGTACATGGTGTGGTGCGTGTGTGGGAGGGGGCGAACAACTACTGTGTGTGATGAAGGTGGTATTGTAGTCATGAGGATCCGCTTGCTTGGCTTCATCTTTATCCCTCCCTGAGTCACACTACACACAACACCCTCCCCCCCAACACACACCCCTACACACCTACCTACAGTCTCAAGTATATTCACACCTACTCCTTCATATCCACTGACACCCAAGTAGCCCACCAGCATACAGCACGGCCCTCAAATGTGTATGCAAACACTAATGCATGAGCACCCACATGTACAAACCTCTGCCAGCCCACACAGGAGCTGGCTCTCCGCTCCCCTTCCTCTTTTCTATCCCTAGTCTTCAGCTCCCCGCCCCCCCCCTCCAAGCTCCCAATATTTTGTCCTCTCCCTCCTCTTCCTTGGGAGTGGTTTCTGTGGCCTGGTGCTCTTGGTAGATCCATTTATTGGGCTCGGCCTTGGACACAGTAAGGAGGGAGGGCTAAGGACCAGCATAGAAATGTAGATTTGTTCTCAATACCAATCTTGGTTGCAAGAGTTCCTGCTGGCGCCACCTGCTGGTGGCTGTTACTAGTGTCTTTAACAGGTCGGGGTGGTAGCTGGTTACTCTGGGGACAAGAATTATGGTGACGACTAGAACATCCTGGACACTGGGGTCAGGTGAGTTTGAGAAGGTGGATTTCATGTGAACAGGTCTCCTTGGGATCACACTTAGACAAGAAGGGAGGAACGTCCTAGGGACATCCCAGTTCGCAGTCCTCGTGTGGGAATGCTGGAGGTCCCATGTATATATTAACTATGGGCCGGTATATGTTAACCCTATGGCATATAGTGAAGGTATGGTGCACATGGGCTCACATCAGCAGGTTAAGAGGATGTGAACTCTGCAGATACACAGTTGCAGAAATGGCACATGTGTGGCTCTCTGAAGAGATGTGGCCTGGGAGTCCGTGCACAGGCATGTCCTGCAGTTGTGTGTGTGATTTTGCATATGTGTGTGAGTTCCTGTAATGGGTGTGTGTGTGTGCAATGAGTTTCGTGTGTGTGTGTGTGTGTGTGTGTGTGTGTGTGTATGTTTATGGAAAGATGTGGGTCTCAGTTGTAGTGACATACCGTAAGACTCTCATTATGTCAAACCCTCCCACCTAGACACAGGCCCACAGCTTGGGAAGTATCAGGATTCTCTCCTACATGGTCAGCTCCTGGTTCCCCTCCTCTAAAGGTAATGCTTAATTTTTAGAAAATACTCAGCGTTCTCCCCTTTTCTCTAAGTACCCATAATTCATGGAGATCCCAGTAGCCAGACTCTGGAAGTCCATGAATAGAGACCCCCCTCCCCGCCATTTACCATCATCAGTGGGTTCAGGGGCCCAAAGGCAGCGGAACCAGTCCCTGACCCCGTTCTTGTCTGCCGAGTGTAGGCCACTTGCCTGGATGACGAATGGCAAACCACACACCCCAGGCTGTTTCAGGGAGCGCAGGCCTCACAGAACCTCCACAAAGGAGCAGCAGCCCGGGCCAGAGAGAAAGGCCCCTTCTCCCGGCAGCAAATGCTCTTTTCAAACCACCCTCCCTCTTGTTGGGATGTCTCGGCAGCTTCTTGGTGCCCCTCCATTAACCTTGGGAAGCTGCCAAGAGAGCAGCCTTCCCCGCCGCCTGCCCCTCCAGCCCCCTTCTCGCCACTTCCCTCCTCTATCTGCTCATTGTCCTGGACTCCCTATGAGACTCTCTTCAGTGCCTCAACTGGCCTCCATGCACTCACCCCTCCTGCTCCGCCTCCCCTGGCAGCTGTGGCCACCCCCAGTCCACAGGCTCTTCCAAATTGGTTTTCTAGAAAGGGAAGGGGAGGGAACATCGCTTCTAGGCCCTCAGAAGTCAGGGCTCTGGGTGAATTCTTCTCCCTCCCAAATCAGTTCCCATCATGATGTATATATTTCTCCCATCCTACCCCTGGAACACATACATCTCAAGCACACACATCAGGATCTCCCCTACATCTGGGTCTCCCCAGGTGGGGCGATCCTATTTCCTAATGATTCCTCATTAGCTCATGTTGTTCCTTCGTTTCCAACCACCTAGAAACTGACCTTGGGCTGCACGCGAGGCTAGAGGTGCAGTACGATCTAATTTGAACCAGCACTGTAGCAGCAATGTCTCGGGGGAGATACAGAGGCCAGACGGCTCTCCTCACCGGGCGTCCGATACACCTTCTGTGTCCTCTTGGACACCTACTATGGACTGCCCACTGTGCTACCCCCTTAGCTCCCTGAATGACCCTATTGGCTATTCACTGTACGTTCTATGAAGCAAGAACCATGTCTGCGTTGCTCACCCTGCACCTAGGAGAGTGTGTGGCTCACTGGAGGTGCTCATGACATATCTGTGAATGCCAGCTACTGACTGGACAGCTGGACAATTATGGACTTTCCAGTGAGGCTTAGGGAAGTTACGGCTCGTTGGTGAGGTCAGGTAGGGATGGGACTCAGGCTTCTGACTTTGAACCCAGGACTCTCCCCTTTATACCATATGTACCTCGCGTCCCAGAGCCATGGAGACTTGTGGCTGTGGTCCCTCCGTCATGAATGTTTTCTATAGAATAAATCTGGTTTTGTCTCTAGGCTCTTCCTACCACCTGAAGCCAATCAGGAGCAGAACGGAGAGGAAGTGAGGTATGTGATAGAGGGGGCGGTGAAAGGAGGACAGGGACAGGAGCAGAGGGCAGGGGTGAGAGTAGGGGGCTGGCTAAGGGGCTGAGACTGAGAGGAGGCAGCAGGGGGCAGGGGAGACTGAGGCGGGAGGGCTGACATTTCCATCTGACCTCTGGCTTCTGTCTGGTCCGCAGCCCCTCTTTTCCCGTTTCCTGCACCTGGTGCAACGACGCTCATGCCAAGGCTTTGGGGAAGGGGAGGGGAGGGCAGTGGAATAAAGATGCATTTGGCATCTCCTCGCACTTATACACAAGGCCCTTTTGTGTGGGGGTTGAGAACTGAGTGTGGAGGGTCCAAGAATGAGAGGTCTGGGGGTGGACTGCGTGCCAGAAATCGACCCCCTATGGCCCTCCAGCTGTGTCTGCAGAGCTTCTCTCCCCCCTACCCACAGCCTGTCCATCTGTGAGTCCAAAGCAGAAGCACAGCCCCTTCTCATACCATTGCTTGGGCTGCTTGTCATCACCCATCCCCCACTTCTTTGCCCCTTGATTTTATTTGAGCCATGAGAGATGCTTTCTCCTTAGCCTTTCCTCTCTCCCTCCCTCCCTCC
>NW_005370438.1:411249-418024 GCF_000412655.1 Myotis brandtii
AAAAATATATTTTTATTGATTTCAGAGAGGAAGGGAGAGGGAGAGACAGAAACATCAATGATGAGAGAGAATCATCGATCGGCTGCCTCCTGCAGCCCCCTACTGGGGACCGAGCCCACAACCCAGCATGTGCCCTGACTGGGAATGGAACCGTGACCTCCTAGCTCATAGGTCCATGCTCAACCACCGAGCCATGCTGGCCAGGTCTCCTTAGCTTTCTCTTAGGCCCAGACCCGTTTCTCCCCTTCTCCCTCCTTACTTCTCTAATGAACCCAGCACTCCCTTGTGTTACTCCTCTTTGCCTACTCTTCCTTCTCACCTTTCCCGGTTGACCTATTTCCTCATTTTTCCCCTAACATCATCTCTGCTCTAAACATGGACGCCTTTTCCTGGTGCATGGATCTGCCAGCCATGTCACCTATTACCACTTGGGTACATTCATTCCCCATGAATGCCTACTGAGCATCCACTACCTGGTAGGTACCAGGGGTGCTAGAGAGCAGGAAACTGAGTAGACTAGCTCTTTGCCCTCAGACCAGCAGCGTCTCTGGACCCAGTGCCTTGTTTTATCCATCCAGTCTTTCCCCTCCTCTATTTGAGATTTAGCTCATGCCTCACTTCCTTCACACAGCTTTCACCTACCTCTACTATCTCTACCTTCTTGAGGTTCTATGACACTGTCCTTCTCTAGATTCCATGTGACCAGTGTCTTAAGTGGTGTTCAAGGGCCCAGCCTCACCTTTCTGGCAAGATGCTAAGCTTCTGCGTGACAGAGGTTGTGGCTTGTCACCTTTTGTCCTCCTCAGTGCCTAGCACAGTGCCGACCGCCAATTGGTATTTAGTGGCTACTTGTTAATTGGAGAATTCTTCCTTCTGCTGCTTCTTGGGCCCAGGCCCCTGACCTTTCTGCTTCTTGAGTTCTAGCAAGACTTCCTCTTTGGCTGATTCCCTCTATTTTCCTGATCCTGTGCTCACATCAATCTTTTGCCAACTTCAATGATGACAGCGACTCTAATCCATGACTTCACGTGCCTCTGCAGAAGCTTCTAGACTACACGAGAATCCTGACCATTTGAGCTCTGGAATAAGGCCAGGTTCAATTTTTCTTCTATGTAATGGAACAGGGACACAGAACTGAACTATGACTTGAGACTGTTGGATGGTCTGTGACAGAGAAACAGCACATAAGAACCTGCAGATTCCTGTCCCCTGCTGACCTTCATTCCTGTTACCTTCCACTGTCCCTTCTATAGATAGAGAAAGTTTAATTTAGACAAAAGAATGGCCCAGGCCCCCAACTTGCTAGGACCAGAGCTCAGATGACTCAGCAGAGCCCTAACTCCTACTGTCTTTTAGACTCTGGAACGCCAGAGTGTGTAAGTGGGGCCACTGCTGCCCATCTGTCCCAGCAATTCGCTGCTGCAACCGTTAGCCCTGGACAGGTGAGGGGGTACGCAGGTGCTCCCCAATTGCCCAGGAAGTCAGCAAACCGCATTTTCTATGTGGCAGCCCTAGGCGGAGAGATGGCTTGCTGAAGACTAATGGCGACATATTCCTGTGGGCACTTCACAAGGAGGGCTGTCATCAGGGCTCCAAAGTTCTGTGGGAAAAACGTGATGTGAAGCGGAGAACATCTTTTCTGCATCCCTTAGATCAGCGGTTCTCAACCTTTGGGTCGCGACCCCTTTGGGGGGTCGAACGACCCTTTCACAGGGGTCGCCTAAGACCATCGGAAAACACATATATAATTACATATTGTTTTTGTGATTAATCACTATGCTTTAATTATGTTCAGTTTGTAACAATGAAATTGGGGGTCACCACAACATGAGGAACTGTATTAAAGGGTCGTGGCATTAGGAAGGTTGAGAACCACTGCCTTAGATAAAGCCACAAAAACACGAAACCTGTCTTCTTTTATTTATTTTTTAAAATATATCATTATTGATTTCAGAGAGGAAGGGAGAGGGAGAGAGAGAGATAGAAACATCAACGATGAGAGATTCATCGGCTGCCCCCCTGCACACCCTCTACTGGGGATTGAGCCTGAAATCCGGGCATGTGCCCTTGATCAGAATCGAACCCGAGACCCCTCAGTCCACAGTATAACACTCTGTCCACTGAGCCAAACCGGCTAGGGCCATGTGTTCTTTTAGATTGTTCAGAGCTGGCCTGGGAAGCCAAGAAGGACGAGTCAAGGCTGATCCTACGGTGGTCAGAACAGGTGTCTGACACCTGGAAGGACTGGATCTGTCTTGGGGCCAGTCACTACCACCGAAATGAAGAGGTAGCCTTTAGGGGAACTGCAATGCTGTAGGGGAATACTGGGTGTTCTGGGGAATTTGAATCATAATGACGTCTGAATTTTAATAAGAAAGAGTCTTCAGGAATTTATTTTTGGCGAGAGCAAGGTGGACTGTTAAAATAGCTACTCAAGTCCAGAAAGACCACCTGTGACCAGAGCCACCTGGGAAGAGCAGGGACCTGGGAGAGAAGGAAACAGGCAAGGGGCCTACAAAGATTTGTGCCTGTTATGAACCCAGATGGGAGATTCTTAGGATCAGGAGGTTCGAGAATCTTGCAAAGCTTTCCTCCACTTCTCCTGCATCAGATCTGAAGATTAGATATTTATATGTCGGAAATCCAATTTCCTTTGTTTATTTTCTTCTCTGCTTGCGAGTTCTTTTAAAAACCTGCTGACTGGTCTTGGCATATCAAGAGAAAGCAGGTGAAATGACCGACTTCACAAACGGGCTTTACTTACACAAAGGATTGTCTAAGGGCCAAGCCCCCCTCTTGTGTGCCTGGGACTGGTGGCAGCAGCTAGAATTAAAGTGAGAATTTTCTAAGATCTAGATACTGTTCGCGAGCCCTTTATGTCTAGGAGTTTCTTCTAGAGTTCATTTTTTGTTTAAATGTTGAAGCCTGTTTTCATGGCAGGCTGTATCACTCCCAAATGGCGACAGCCCAACATCTCATCCCACAAGCTCTTCATGCAATGGGCTGGGGAGACTGCTCCTCCTAGGAGGTGGGGATCTACGTTCTCTGCCTTGGAATTGGGGCAGGGCTTTCCCTTTGGCAGAAGCGATGAATTGCCTCTTCCAAGGCTAGGACAGGAAGGGCTTCCGGCTCTTGGAACCCAGCCACCATGCTGTGAGGAAGCCCAAGCTGCCTGCGGAGAAGCCTACATGGAGAAGGACTGTGGTTCTTTGCCTACAGCCCTGGCTGGCAGCCAGCCCCACCTTGCCAGCCATGTGAGTGAGCCATCTTGAAAGTCCGACTTCCACCCTGTTGGTGCGATGTCATATGAAGTAGAAAAAAGCTGCCCACACCAAGCTCTGCCCAAATCGCTGATCTGTGAGCAAATGAACGACTGTTGTAGCGTGAAGTCACTACATTTTGTGATTTAAAAAAAAAAAATATGGCAAGATAACTGTAGTTTCCTAATTATATAAAAACCCAGCATGCTCTTTGGTGTTTATTTGGGTGAATTGTTTTGACTCAGAGCTGCCTCTTTTCCTCACATGCAGCTGTGCCAACAACTGTCCTAACCTCGATTCTACAAGGAGGTCTGGAACCACCGAGGAGGGTAACAGGCGACACAGGAGAGAGCCATTGTTTCTGAGTCCTACTGGCTCAGTGGATATGAGGGAGGAGTGAAGACAGTGTCCTTTTCTCTTGGACTTGAGGCTCTGTCAGCCACCTTTCTCACTTGTTCTCCGAGGGCCTATTGGGGATGTGCGGGTAGGTGGCCAGCTGTGGTTTTTTATAGAGCAACTGGTAAGACTAACATTTTGAATTTCCAAAAAGGAGAAGAAATGACCTATACTCCTATACTTGATGTACATACTAGTACACTGAGGTTATCAGGGACCTCGATGACGAATCAGGTCCACCTACGAGATACTCATGGGCGTGGTTCACCGTCTTCCTTCATGTCCCTCTCGGACAGCTGGGATCCATGCTAACTTTCAATCCTCCCCTGGATGTATCCATGCCAGGGAGGGGCTGCCATCCTTCCTGGGTCCAGAGATTAGCCACATGCCAAGGGGGAAATACTTAATTGGTCCCATTCCTCACTGTGACCTGATACAGCATGTGTCTTTTGAGCTGATATGAAACCAAACTGAGACATTATCTGGCGATGATGTTCACTTTTCCCTTTGTAGCCTAACTTTCTTCTCTTTCCTCACTGCCTTTACTCCTTTGTTCCACTCCATTTTCAATAGATTTATCCAGAAGAAATTCGGTCTTCTTTTTATTTAAAAATATTTTGATTGATTTCAGAGAGGGAAGGGGAGGGAGGGAGAGATAGAAACATCAGTGATGAGAGAGAATCATTGATCAGCTGCCTCCTGTACACCCCCCACTGGGGATTGAGCATTTGCTCTGACTGGGAATTGAACTGTGACCTCCTGGTTCATAGGTTGACGTTCAACCATGGAGCCACGCCGGCCAGGCTAGTCTTCATTTTAGATAGCTCCTTTGAACCCTTTCCCAATCCAACTCATGCACTTAAGCTCTTTATGTGGCTTTTCTCCCTCCAATTTGACAGTCTTAATTCCCTAGCAGAGACCAACACACTGAGTAGGACAGATGGCCAGCAAGGACAATCAAGATGATGGTGAGAGTGGCTCCTCTTCTTTTCCTTATTCTGCGGGTCACTAGGAGAATGCTTCTCTGAGCACAGGTGCTTCTCACTCCTCTGCTTTGTCTGTATCTGAAAGGGGCCAGGAACGGGGGCTGGCCCTTAGGAATCCAGCATTTCTCTCTAGGCTGGTCAGCTGCTTAGAGGTTTTGGAAGCAGAAGAATCCTGCCATCACCAGCTCTGCAAATGGATCTCAGCAGGCTTTATAATGCTAGGTCCCTGGGAAAACATGTGAATGTGTGTGTGCATGTATATATTGAGGGCAGACTTGTTATTCTTGGGCATGCTAGCTGGTAATTAGCCAATCAGGGGGGACCTAGAGCTTCCAATTCACTTTATATCCCCAAAGAAAGGCATCTTTGGAGAGAAAGAGAACCTGAAGTAATTGCTCAGTGAGAGACGTCCCCAAAGTTATGCATCTTGAGTGTGTTTGCATGACCGGAGGGGGTGGGTAGAGTAGGAGGTTATTCAAGGGTTCTGATTCTTTAGATTACATCCAGATGCTAAAACTTGACCAATGCATTTCCTGCTCTGCTGGGGATCCCAGGTTTCCATCTCCTGGCTGGCAGTGAGCTAAGCAGCTTCAGGTTTAGGGAAAGTTGTTCGAGGCTACATTTGATGTGCGGTGTGTGAGTGTGTGTGTGTGTGTGTGTGTGTGTTCACAAAAGCAAATCTCCTTCTTGTTCTATTGGGAGCTTCATGTCCTAGAGCCAGTGCTTTGTGACCAAGAAGTATTTTGAGGTGAAATTCCTAAGCTCTCCTTTGCTGCCCCTCTATCTTCCTTCCTTGGCTGACAGCCCATCCTAGGGAGCCCTGCCACTCTCCCCACTGCTCGCACTCCTGAAAGAACAGACATCTTCACTGCAGTCTCAGAATGCTGGCGATTGTTTGTAGTAGATGTTTCCATGACACTCATTTAGGTCTTCTGCAAATGCAACTGTACTGGGGGAGGGGACAAGGCGCGGTTACAGTAGAGAGACCGGGAAGTATGAAGACCTTCCCTGCTCATCTGTCTTCTTCCGTGGGAATCAGAAGCCCACCTCCCCCTTTTTCTGTATCTCTCTGTTCCAGACCCCTGCACTGCTCCCCAAATCCATCTTGGCTCCATGCTGCTCACATGGGGGTAGGCCCCAGCAAGGTAGGGAGGGGAGGAAACTTGTGCATGAGGAAGCAGCCTTTTATAGAAGAAAGGAAAAAAAGAAAAACTTTGATTGTTCAAAGTTGAGATTTAGTAATGAAGCTCCATGCTACTCACATGGGGGTAGGCCCCAGCTAGGTAGGGAGGGGAGGAAACTTGTGCATGAGGAAGCTGCCTTTTATAGAAGAAAGGAAAAAAAGAAAAAAAAAACTTTGATTGTTCAAAGTTGAGATTTAGTAATGATGAGCAACGCTGACCCGCACTGGGGGTGGCAGTGTGTGTGTACAGTGTGTTCCAGAGGCTGTTCTATGACACTCCTCCTGCAGCTGAACCAGTGACTCATTTGAAATCTTAGCGACTTCCAGAGGTCATTTTAGTCATTGCCCTGCCTTCAGGCTGGGTGGATGAACTTAGCATCACGTCTGGGTAGGAGGGGTGCGTGGCCGAGGGAAGCGTGTCCGCGTGTGGAAGGGGGTGGGGGTGGGGGAGGTTGCGCGTGACCTCTTCGACAAGATCTCCAGCGAAGGACATTCCCGAGCTTTCCCAGGCTCCCCGTTCCTGGGTTTCCCCATCACTGAATCAGCATCCTCCTCCCGGGAATTGCTTTTCGCTGGATGGAAACCGGATGTTGGGTTCCCTGGGTGGGCGGGGACGACGTCCCCTCCGAACTGTCATGGGTAATGTGAGACTCCCAGGGTCCCACGATCGAACCAGAAAAGCTACCATTTCCTTCAGCAGAAACTTGCCTTGCAGTGTGAGCAGAGAGAACAGAGCAGAGCCGCTACAACGCCTTCTCTCAGGCAATGCGCATGATTCTGCGGCTCTGTGCTGGCGACACTTCAACGCACCTTGAAATGGGCTCGCCTCCCCAGCCGTGACGGGCAGACCTCCGACCCAATCGGCCTCGAGGCTTGTGGGCGGTGGCCAATAGGCGGGAGGTGGGGGCGGTGCCGGAGGCCCGGCCAGCTAGGCTTCACCGTGGCGCTGG
>NW_005370438.1:418654-418855 GCF_000412655.1 Myotis brandtii
GGGCACGGGCTGGGGCGAGAAGTGTGCGGCGCAGGAGCACTTTGCGATAGGATGAGGCTCCGGGCTGGCGCGCGGTAGTACTATGATTTGGTATGTGGCCACTTTGATAGCAAGTGTGATCAGCACCCGAGGTCTCGCGGCTCAAGGTGAGTTGAAGTGCAGCGCCCCTGCTCTGCCCTCCCGTTGTTCGCAGCCCCTTCC
>NW_005370438.1:419595-421638 GCF_000412655.1 Myotis brandtii
AGAGCTGGCGGGGGGCAAGGGCAGCGGGGAAGGGGTCCCCACGGCAGCCTCTCGGAGCGCAGGGAGGTTTTCTCTTTCCCTTTTTCCCCCACCTTGTCTGAGCTGGGAAGGTAGAGGGAAGCCAGCGAGTAGGGTGATGCGCTCGTGAACGCGCGGGCTTTTGCTCTGGAGACGGGCAAGGCGACCTACAAGCCGCTGGGTGGCACCCCCAGCTCTCGGCCCTTGTATGGAAGTAGGAGCGCAGCCTGGAGGGTGCCAGGACTCTGAGCTCACGGCTCCCAGCCGCTGACACGGCCGGCGGGCGGCGGGCAAGTTCACGGAGCCCGGAGGAGGTGGCTGTGCAGAGAGCCGGCCTTTGCTCGGAAGTCGGCGGGGAGGACCCGCCTAGGAGAGAGCCTGCGCCCAGCGGCGGGAGGGCAGCAGGGGTGGCAGGAGGCGCCTTTTACAGGGTCCTCTCCTCACCTTGTCTGGGCGGTGTAGGGGGCAGGGGAAGTGATTTGAGAAAGTTTCTAGAAGGAATGACTCCCATGCTATTTGGGGGGGAGGAAGGATCTGAAAACGGAACCAGAGGAGGGCTAAGGGAAGGGTGATTTTGTTAAATGGCATGGTGACCTGGTTGGTTTTCAAACCCTCTATTTGTCAGGTGGGAAAACGGAGCCAGGGAGACTGCAGGAGCCTATAGAATGGGGGTGGGTGTGAGGTGGGTCAAGTTGTGCTTGGGAATCTCCATCCTCAGCCTCCTCTCCCCCTGCTTCCTTGTAGTCTTCCAATGCCCTCATCCTCCCCTCCAGTTTTTGGTACGTTCCTGCGATGGGACTGTCACGGAAAGCACAAAAGGATATGCTGGGATCTTTGAATAAAAAAGGAGACACTGAAGGGAAGCTCTGAAATAGCCTCTGAAGCTGAGAAGCCAGGGCGAGGGGAATGGACTGTTTGCAAGTTTTAAGCACAGAATAAAGGAAAAGGCGTTGATGTAGTGCAGCAACACACAGCATGGCCAGACAGAAAGAAGGACTTCCTGGTATTGCCTATGGTTGGGCATGAAGGTTATGCCTTCTTTCTGGGTGTGGAGAGGGCCTTCTGTTTGGGATGGCTTGACCTGTACTCCTGCCTGCCACCCCTCATTGGTCTTGGGGTCTTTTTTTTTTTTTTTTGCTCAAAGAGGCTCTGAAGATAGTGGTTAAGGACCTAGGCCTGGAGTCAAATGACCTGGATTCGAATCCTGGGCTCTGGCACGTGCTGGCCCTGTGACCTTGGGCAAGTTGTCTAAGCTCTCTAAATGTCACTTGCCTCCGTGGGAAATGGGGTGAACAGGATGAGCGAGTAGGGCTTGGGGTCTTTTTTTTTTTTTTTAGCTCAAAGAGGCTCTGAAGATAGTGGTTAAGGACCTAGGCCTGGAGTCAAATGACCTGGATTCGAATCCTGGGCTCTGGCACGTGCTGGCCCTGTGACCTTGGGCAAGTTGTCTAAGCTCTCTAAATGTCACTTGCCTCCGTGGGAAATGGGGTGAACAGGATGAGCGAGTAGGGTTTCTTGTGAGCCTTCGTGCTATAAAGAAATGAGTGACTACCTGTTATATAGTAAGTGCTCAATAAATGTTATCATCATCACCATCATTTCATTATCTCTGGGGTTCCAGTCTTCTCAGTTTCTTTCCCTTGGGGCATCCAGGGCATCAGGCACCAGGAGTATCTTGGGGAGGAGTTGAGAAGGCTGCCTCTGTCAGACACCAAGTACCCTTCCATGGGCTGACCTTGTCTTAGGGAGAACCTGTCATCCCTCTGCAGCCCAGGGAGATGCGTGGAGGGCATGCAGGCCACGGGGCTGCTGCGTGGAAAGCCTTAGAAAGGTCTGGGATTTTGTCCGTGGCCAGAGGTTTGTGGGAAGGATGCAGGAGGTCATAGCCTCACCGCCTCTGCAGGGAGGGAGAAGGGAGGCCTTCCTGGCAGGCGCCTGCTCACGGGAGAAACAGCCAGCAGTGTTCAAATGCTGGCTCTGTCTGTGTGAGAGCTCAGCTGCTCTCTGACTGGCAGAGTTGACTTC
>NW_005370438.1:421725-422971 GCF_000412655.1 Myotis brandtii
GGGGGCGGAGGGGGGGGGGGTTGGAATTCCTGAAGGGGAGGGGCTTTGCAATGCCATGTTTGGGTTTGGGTTTGCCGGAAGCAGGGCTGCTCTAGCACGGGGGTAGAAGGGAGCAGCCCCTTGGGCATTGTTGGGTTGGGGCAGAGGTAGGGATGAGCTCCCCCTTTTGACTTGAGTTGTACATCTGGAGGGGATTGAGGTGGGTGGAGAGGCTGGGGAGGGAGTGGAGAAGAGAGAGACTAGAGACGTATCTGGAGTCTGATAGGTGGTGATTGGAGTCTGAGCATCCCAGACTTTTGCTGAGCAAGCTGGGGGGTGGGGGGGAGCCCCCTGGACCACGCTTAGCTGACTCTGGGCCTTGATGCCCAGGGCTCCCTCCTCCCGTCTCCCACAGATTCTGTGGCTGGGTTATCCCTGACTCCAGTGTCCCCAAATAAAGTGGAGCTCTGACTCAGATCCTGCGTGTAGCTGGACCAGTGCCCTCTCTGTTCTCCCTTTGGTAATGAAGATGAGAGGGAGGAGGTTTAGACCCGGAGCTGCTGGAAAGACCTCCTGGGCAGCCTATGGGCCAGGGAGGGCTGGCTCAGGAAGTGGCCAAGTGGGGTGCGCAGGGCCCTCGCACGGAGTCAGAGGGGTTGTGTCGGGCAGCATGCGCCCTGGGAGAAACTGAGGAGAAACTGTGGGCAGAATCAGCTTTCAGCTCCTGGCCTGAGGCCCAGCACTTGCTAGACTTGGAGTTGTCAGGTCCCAGAGCTGGGTGGTTTCATGTTTATGCCTCTGATAGAAAGTGGGATCTGGTTACCCAAGGAGCAGAGGCTGCCTAGCTGGGGAGATGCTAAAGCCCGGCATCTCCCTCCATCCCTCCCTCCTGGCTCTGCTTTCTCCAGTGCCTGCGTTTTCTCTCTCCTCTCTGCCCTCCCGGCCAGGGCGCCTGGGCGCGGCTCTCAGAGCCTGGCCTGCCACTCTTTCTCTTCTCGTTGGCCCCTTTTGTCTCTGGTGTGCTGGGCACCATCCTGTGTGCCTTGCCCAGGGACTGAGGGTGGGGAGATGAACCCCAAAGGGGGCCGGGCCTGGGATTTACCACACTTCTTCACTAACATCTCCCCCCTCCCCCCATCCTGTGGCCTCTTCAGGCTGGGGCTTGGGGCTCAGGGGAGCGAGTTTCTTCTGTCTGCTTCCCTAGGATGGGTGAGCAGCTTTTGTGGAGTGGCTCTGAATTGTGAAGAGCTGTGATTGGTGCAAGCTG
>NW_005370439.1:0-7490 GCF_000412655.1 Myotis brandtii
AAAGCACTTATTCTTTTACTTGAGCACTTTAAATTTTATTAATAAAATTATGTTGTTAATAAAAAAATTTTGTTTAAGAAGAGCATGAGATTTGGCAATAGGGAACCTGCATTTAATTTTCAGCTTGATTACTTGCTATGTGTGCAAAGGAACAAAATAATTCAACTTTCTGGGCTTCAATGTCCTCATCAAGTCCAACGAATAAATAATAATACTGGGAATATTTGTGGATTTAAAATAAATTATATATCATAAGATGTTATTTAAATGATAAATGGTAGTTGATATTAAATACATTGTTTTTCTACACATATACCTCTCCCTTCTTATATTAGACAATGCATAGGAGCTAATGATTATATATTCCTTTATATATCTGTACTTGACTTAGATTTAACACAGAAAACAAGGTTTGGGAAATTGCTCTATTTCCCCCTTCATGGATCTTTTGCCTTTTTGGAGGTCGCATTCCTAAGAAGCATGCTCCCTCAACATTACAACCTGGACTCTTCTGCTGTGATAATCACACTCTCAGAAAAAAATCATACATTTAACAAGTGGGAACCTCAACAATAGCACATGTTTCTATGATTTGTTTGTATCTATCAGAGCAGTTTCCCTGTGAGTTATGCCACTGATAGAGCTGCTGTTAATTCCCCAGGGCTGACTAAGAATTATGTTCTTCCCAATAGCTTATATATCTATTCACTGGGTCTTTCCTGTAAAAGGACCAAGAGCTCAGAAGACCACAAACACTTCCTGGATTCCCTAATTCTCCTGGATCTTAGGTCTCCTGGGATAAAGAGCTATAGAAAACACCAGCTTCTGAGGCAGCACTGGGACCTAGACCAAGGAGAGACACTCGACTTGTGGGACCTCAGTAAGTCTGCAGCTGCAGAATAAAGGAGGTAATAAGCACCTGGTATTCCACACTGGACAGTAGGTTACTGCTGAGGTTAGAAGGTGTCCCATGTTTCTCAGGTTTTTGATTGCACGCACTCCTGATGCAGAGCAAGGTACCTGTGACTTTTTTCCTGTCATATATGTCCATATTGTGGCACCTTCCCAAGGCCATGGCTTAAGCAGATCCAAGGCTGAGTGTGGAGGCATGTCCTGTGCTTGTCAAATGATATTTGTTATTTTATTGATTGAAATGGCCAGACCGAACTCTTTTGGATCAATAAAAGGTTTGTTGAAGGGTGGTTTATGACTCTTAAAATAGCCAATCTCTATGAAAAAGAGTTAAGAATTATTTGTGAAAGTTGGGCTTATTCTAAAATGAGGATCAACAGAAGAAAAGAACCTGGGGTTTTGTTGCATTAACTAGAGGAAGATTTTCTATAAGTGAAGAGAGACACTGAGATTTTTTTTTTTTTTGGATTCTATCTCATAGATTTCTGTGTGATTTTAAGTCTGCTTGCTGATTAAATCTCTCTTTGGAAAAATGGGTTTGCTTCATTTCATTCAAAAAAAGAGAAAGAATTAAGACACAAGGCTAGATGTAGTAGGCGTAGAAGCCTATTTGACAGGACAGCAAGAGCAGGAATATCAGGAGACTATCATGCCAGCTTATACTTATTTTTTTTAATTGGGGCAGGGGGTTCTTATCTATCTGGGCAGGGTAGAGTTAGGGTGGTAAAGAAAATGGAAAGGATAAAATATGACATAAATTGGAAGCCAAAGATATGAGAGAGATAGATATAAATGGTTGGGGAAAAGGAGGTAGAAAATAAAAGAACGTTTAGTGAAACATCCTTTTTGGTAAGCAACACTGGTCACATTAATGAAGGTCTAATATCTTTCACTAGAAACTAGTAAAGGTCTAATATTTTAACTTCAAATTCTGCTCTCAGTACAACTGGGAAGTGAAACAATAATAATAATATAACAACACTGGAAATAATAAAAATAAGAATAGCATTGGAATACAGGCAACAAACTATGAAAATGTAGTAGGAAGACAATAACGTAATGGGATTAAGGAAACCAAAGGAGAATAAAGTTTGAAGAAGAGATTGTTCAAAGGTGGCAAATTAAACAGTATATTAAAAGCATGGGATTTAGAGCAAGATGACCTGAGTTTGAATCTGTGCTTGATTGGATACTGGCTGTGTGAACTTAGACAAGTTATTCAACCTCCTCATGCCATAGTTTTTTGGTGTGTTAATTAGAGATCATACTAGCAGCCATTTTGTTGGGTTATTATTATCAGCAAGTGATATTTTGTGAGGATTAACTTATAGAAACTTGTTAACACAGGACATAGCTCATGGTAAATACTCAAAAATTAATTTAAAAATATAAATAATATATACTAAAATGTGTTCTTTGGATTAAAAAGCCCAGGTGATTGAAGGCTTTCACTGTGATCAAATACACTGTGTGATTGAGATATAGCTAAGGAAGAGATTTAACACCCAGAATCTTTCTCTTCTTTATTCTTTTTTGAATCTAATAAATAGATTTACAGTAGAACTGAAATAAACTGCCTACTGTTTTTTGGTTGTTTTTTATTTTTTGGTTTTATTTGTTTGTGTGCCTTGAGCTCCTGGTCCATGGTTGAATTTTAGATTTTTTTTATTTAGAAGATAAATCTTTATGAACTAGTTTCATTCTAATCTGTGTAGAAGACAGTTCAGCGTGGTGAAATGTTTCCACCAAGGTTCCAGATCATTGGTAGCAGAGCTGAGGCTATAGCTCAGATAGTGCCTCATGCCTAGTCCAGCTTTCTTTCCCGTGCACTTTCTAAATTTGAGACAGTCCAACAAATTTATTTCCTTAATGGTTCTTAGACATGTGACATATTAATAGTTTAGAAAGAATTGCATCAACCATCTTTAAATCTTGCATCTCTATCTCTACTTTATAATATCAGTAACATCAATATTTTTTCCAGACAGTATGTCTCAAAATATTACATTTTATTTATCCCTCATCTAACACTTGAAATTCCCTATTTCATTTAGTTTTTTTAAAAACACATATCTCCTTTATCTCCTGCTTTCAGTGTTTTTAAATATCTTTTCAAATTACATGTATTAGGGTGACATTGGTTAATAAGATTTTATAGGTTTCAAGTGTACTTTTTTTGTGTTTGTTTTGTTTTTTTGTTTGTTTTATTTTATTTTATTTTTAATGAAATCTTTATTGTTCAGATTATTACAGTTGTTCCTCTTTTTTCCCTCCATAGCTCCCCTCTACCCGGTTCCCACCCCCATCCTCTGCCCTTACAACCCCCCCACACTGTCCTCATCCATAGGTGTATGATTTTTGTCCAGTCTCTTCCTGAACCTCCCATATCACTTCCCCCCTGAGAATAGTCAGGGAACTCCCTTTCTATGCCCCTGATTCTGTTATATTCACCAGGTTATTCTGTTCATCAGATTATTTATTCACTTGATTTTTAGATTCACTTGTTGATAGATGTGTATTTGTTGTTCATAATTTGTATCTTTACCTTTTTCTTCTTCCTCTTCTTAAAGGATACCTTTCAGCATTTCATATAATACTGGTTTGGTGGTGATGAACTCCTTTAGCTTTTCCTTATCTGTGAAGCTCTTTATCTGACCTTCAATTCTGAATGATAGCTTTGCTGGATAAAGTAATCTTGGTTGTAGGTTCTTGCTATTCATCACTTTGAATATTTCTTGCCACTCCCTTCTGGCCTGCAAAGTTTCTGTTGAGAAATCAGCTGACAGTCGTATGGGTACTCCCTTATAGGTAACTGACTTTTTTTCTCTTGCTGCTTTTAAGATTCTCTCTTTGTCTTTTGCTCTTGGCATTTTAATTATGATGTGTCTTGGTGTGGTCCTCTTTGGATTCCTTTTGTTTGGGGTTCTCTGCGCTTCCTGGACTTGGAAGTCTATTTCTTTCACCAGGTAGGGGAAGTTTTCTGTCATTATTTCTTCAAATAGGTTTTCAATATCTTGCCCTCTCTCTTCTTCTGGTACCCCTATAATTCTGATGTTGGTACGCTTGAAGCTGTCCCAGAGGCTCCTTACACTATCTTCGTATTTTTGGATTCTTTTTTCATTTTGCTTTTCCGGTTGGGTGTTTTTTGCTTCTTCGTATTTCAAATCTTTGACTTGATTCTTGCGATCCTCTGGTCTGCTGTTGGGAGTCTGTATAATATTCTTTGTTACTACTTGTTTTGTTGATAAAAGCCATTCTGACAGGGGTGAGGTGGTATCTCATTGTAGTTCTGATTTGCATTTCCCTAATAGCTGGAGAAGTTGACCATCTTTTCATATATCAGTTAGCCATTTGTGTATCTTCTTGGGAGAAGTGTCTGTTCATGACCACTGCCCATTTTTAAAAATTAGATTGTTTGTTTGTTTGGTGTTGAGTTGTATAAATTCTTTATATATTTGAATATTAACCCATTGTCAGAGCTATTGTTTGCAAATATTCTCTCCAATTCAGTTGGTTGCCTTTTTGTTTTGTTGGTAGTTTCTTTTGCTGTGCAGAGATTTTTGGTTTGATATAGCCCCATTCATTTATTTTTGCTTTTACTTCCCTTGCCTTTTGGGTCAAATTCATAAAATCTTCTCTAAGACCAAAACGCAAAAGCTTAGTACCTATGTTTTCTTCCTTGTAGTTTATTGTTGCTGCGTGATTTTTTTTAAAATTCTCACCTGAGGATATCCTTAAGAGCAGCAGAAAGCACTAGCCAGTTTGGCTCAGTGGATAGACATCAGCCTTCAGACTAACTAAAGGGTCACGGGGGTTGTGGGCTCAATTCCCAGTAGGGGATGTGCAAGAGGCAGCCAATCAATGATTCTCTCTCATCACTGATGCTTCTATCTCTCTCCCTCTCCCTTCCTCTCTGAAATCAATAAAAATACATTTTAAAAATGTCATTAGGATTTTGGATGGGATTGCATTAACATTGCATATTTCAGTAATAATACTCAAGTTTGACCAGAAAAGGGAAAAATGGAAGCATAACACAAACATTGAAACACAAATTGGAAGGAATAAACAGTAGAAAAAAGGCATTGTAGGCAAAAGAGAATGGAGGCAGGATGAAGTGTGTGAAGAAGATGAGAGGACACTGTTTGCTGAGTTACAGATGTTATATGAGTGCTTGCGTTGCACAGTAGTAGTTTAGTTGAAATGCATGCATACTGGAAATATGCAAAGACAGAACATAGTTCCAATATGCACAACATTAAGTGAATACAGCGCTGTGCAAAACCAGGTCCATTCAGACTTCCATTTTTCTCTCTCCAAGTCATTTTTATTTGATGATGAAAGGCTTCATATTAAATTAAAGAAATAATAATTTTCACGGATTTAGAGGTCTTGAGCTGTCCTAAAATTCACACCCATATTCTGAACATATTATTTCTGGGGCTCCAGAGAATAAAGTATGATTACTCACCAGAAATGATCAGTCAGACAAGGAGGAAAAGTCTGATGTGCAAGAGCTTACAAGGGACTTTCTTGAATGATGCTGTCAATAAGTATATGTATCGACTATAGTGCCCACACGGAGTTATAAACCCATTAACTGTTTATTATTACTATTGTTGTCACCATTATCATTATCGGTAGTATTAGCCCTATAAATTTGGTAACTTTCATGTCAATGAAGCTAATCTGGCTCATTATCCTTGAATAATTACTGATGACCAGTCCTTTCTTAAGGTAACTAACTTTACTGCAATGCCAAGATTCACCTTCAACTTGATAAAATAACTTTGCTTATTCTCTCTCAAGTTCACTATCATTTTTTCTCTCACTCTCTCTCTAGCTTTTCATTCCAGGTCTCAATATCAGAGGACACAGTAAAAGACGATGACTTCAAACCTTACCATCTTTAGAGACATTTGGTACACCATGATTGGAATCCCAGGACTGGAAGATGCACATACTTGGATATCCATCCCCATCTGTTCCATGTATATAGTTGCTCTCGTGGGAAACGCCCTCTTATTATTTCTGATATTCACTGAGCATAGCCTTCATGAACCCATGTATTATTTCCTCTCTATGTTGGCCCTGTCGGATATTTTTCTCTCCACAGTTACCACACCAAAGATGCTAGCAATCTTCTGGTTTCAAGATGGGGGTATTTCTTTTGGTAGCTGTGTGTCCCAGATGTTTTTCCTTCACTTCATCTTTGAGGCAGAGTCTGCCATATTACTGGCCATGGCGTTTGACCGCTATGTAGCCATCTGTTACCCACTAAGATATACTACCATTCTAACCCCCTCAGTCATTGGAAAAATGGGTATTGCATCTGTAATTAGGAGTTTCTTTATCTGCTTCCCCTTGGTTTTCCTGGTTTATCGGCTTACTTACTGTGGGAAGAACATTATTCATCACTCATACTGTGAACATATGGGCATTGCCAAGTTATCTTGTGATAGCATCAAAATCAACATCTACTACGGGGTGATTGCAGCCCTATTTTCCACATGCCTGGATGTTGTGCTTATCATCATCTCCTATTTTCTTATACTCTGTACTGTGTTTAGAATTCCTTCCAAAGAAACTCGACTCAAGGCTCTGAGTACTTGTGGCTCCCATGTCTGCGTTATCCTACTATTCTATACCCCAGCCTTTTTTTCATTCTTTGCTCACCGATTTGGAGGGCACAGCGTACCGCTCCACGTGCACATTCTTCTGGCCAATCTTTATGTGGTGGTACCACCCGCTCTCAACCCCATCATTTATGGTGTTAAGACAAAGAAAATTCAGGAGAAGGTTATTCAGGTCTTTTCTTTGAGCAAGAAATTGTGCTGATGTAGACTAAACAACTTAGTCTTCGTTTTTCAATGTAACTCTGCTAATTGAAGAGTACCTACAATTATATTGGACATCTTAAATCATTTCAGTATTAGAAGAGAATAATAACAGTAAAAATTTAAGTAAATGAGATGAAAAATAAAAACTTTCTCTTTTTGTGATTTTGTTCAGGGCAATATCAGAGTAAGCACACCTTAGATTGTATGTAATACTGAGTTTTGTTACAATAGGCTTAAAGTATAATTGATTGCTTGCAATCATTTTCATGTAATTAATAAGGAAATACTAGTTTTATTTATTAGATTACATTGTAGGATTATGACTAAGGGGGAAATCTCTGAAGTCATACTGCCAATAATCAAATCTCTGCTCCACTGATTCTAAGTATAAAATCTTAGAAACATTATTTTACCTATGCGTCCATTATTTTTTTTAAAAAAATTGAGGAAGTATATAGTATCTGGAACATATTAAGTATTTAATGTTAGTATTCATTTATAGATATAGTAATAAAATTTAGTTTGCACATTTGCAGCGTCATGTTGGGTTCAGAATTGATTTAAATGTGAAACAGTGGAAAAAGCCTAACACATGCCAACAGCATGGATGGAACTGGAGAGCATTATGCTAAGTGAAATAGGCCAGTCAGAGAAAGAAAAACACCAGATGATCTCACTCATTTATGGATAATAAAGACCATTATAAACTAATGAACAAAAATAGATCCAGAGGCAGAG
>NW_005370439.1:7839-22865 GCF_000412655.1 Myotis brandtii
TTTTGTCTTTTGAATACTATTGATTTTTATTTTCTTTCAGTAGAGTTCTAACATCATTATGTCATTGAACACTTCTGTTATATGGTACCAGCTAGAAGAAGGGTAGGGAGGAAGGAGGTTGGGATGTAGGGGATGCTCCTCTCAGACACAAAGAAGTAGTGGACTCCTTTGAACATGAGATGGGTAGAAGAAACACAGATGGAAAAGGCGAATAAGAAAGATATCATCTTCAAAGTTCCAAGTTTCAGCTGCACATTCCCAGGCCCTCATTTGAAGAGTCAGGACATGAAAGGATAGAAACTCAATGGGTTATAGGGGAAAGCTAAAAGCAGAGGGAGATTAATATCCCTTCCTTTTTTTCTGCTTAAATATCTGAGGAAAGTTTCCTTGGAAGATATTTCACGCCAACAAGAGAAAGCAGCACTAGAGTAAAAATGGCCATGTGCATTGGTCAGTCAGAAAACTGGTGTCCTTGTCCTCCACCAGGCAACAAATGAATCTAGGAGTTCTTTAAAGCACTGAGTGGGACACCCAATTCATGGCTCATGTTGAGCAGTGACGTTGCCAAGGGAGTTGCTTTGGCTAGGGAAAAATGATTTCATAGTCAAGGGCCATAAACACAAATGTTAAGTCAGGGAAGTAAGAGAAAATGGGTCCAGTTTCAGGACTGGAGGAGTAAAGAACATTAGGAATGGGTCACTAAGTGGATTAAAGAGAAAATAATGAGTCAACATTCAGTAGGGGGTGCAGAAAGGATAAAGTCCCAGACTCATTTAGATCAGCATCTCATCCAATTCTGTCATGCAATCTCTCAGGGACATGAGGGTTCCCCGTTAAAGCAGGTGGTAAGGCACTTGGATGAAGGTGAGAGCAAGTGAAGAGGTAGAAAAAAACCCCACAACAGTCTAGCAGAGAATACCAATTTCTAAATAACAGAAAAGTTGTTAAAATAAAATTGGGTTTTATTTCAGCAAAGATACTTTTAAACTCAAAAACTTTAATTGACACTTAAGTGCAAAGTTAAAAATTCAGACAAACATTGACATAGATAGGTTCCCTTGGAACAAGATAATTCTAAAAAAAAACAAAAAAAAAAACAAAAGTTACCACATCTTTTCAAGTATAAAGTACAAAACCTATTACTTAGGATTTTGGTATATCATAATACTGGCTGAGAGAGGAATGACCTATTAAATAATTCATTTGAAACTTATATTTAGATAAATACACAATTTAAAATTCCCAACTCCCACCATGACACACCCCCAACAGAAACAAATAGAATGATGTGGAAATATCTATAATGTAAAATAAAACAGCAATAACAGTAGTAAAAATGCTGTGAAACTAAATTGTCCCACAATTATTTTCTAGTAATTTAAAATATCTTTACCTCAATTTCCTCATCTGCACAATTAAATGATTATTGTTTACCTCACAGATTTGCTCTAAAGATTAATATCAACAATCACTATTGAGTGCTTCCATAATGACTGGCATATAAAAGGCTTCTCATAAATATAAACTAAGCATTATTTTTATGACTATTATTATTACTGCAGTAGTTGCATTATTAATAGTAAAAATATATACATTAAACATAAACTACCAATTTTGAGGAAATACATTGATAATCATGGGGTGTGTAGGTTTATGATAGCTTTGTTTAAAATTAAAACTACTAAACACTAAAGTGTTGATCAATTGATGAATAAATAAATTTGCTGTATGTGATACAAAAGAATAGGATTCAACAATAAAAATAAATTGTGGATACAGACAACAACAAAAATAAATGTCAAAAGCATTGTTGCAAGTGAAGGGCCCCAGATATAAAGTATTACATTGTTTATGATTTAATTTTTATGACCTACTCTTAAAGGCAAACTGTATGATAAAAATCAGATTATTGGTTGCCAGGCACTTGGGGTTATGAGAGAAGACTGATCCCAAAGAAGTAAAAAGGCACTTTTTGGGGTGATGAAAAGATTCTATACTTGATTGTGGTGGTGATTACATAACTATAAATATTTTCTAAGCTCATCAAACTGTGCATATATATCTAAATAGAGTGAATTAATGTTTGTAATTATACTTCAAAAATTGCCTTGAATATATTAAGTAGATTATGTAAATATCATATGACAATAATATTTTGAAGAAACTTACACATACTAACAGAATCCAAATGTATGTACTATATTATCATCCATGATTTAATTTGATCATTTTTATTTAGCATGTCAACGTTTTACAATGATTGCATAAACATTTAATAGAGTTCATATTAAAAAGTACAGAAGGAAGAAAATAAAGTTGTCATGTGATTTGAAACTGAAATAGAAAATTTTTCCACATCCCATCACCCATCACCTCCTAAAAGTAGAACATATCATTAAATTTCTGTACGTTTTAAACTATTGAAGCATAGTAACCTCCATCTTGTATAAAAAACTGCTGTTTGAAATCTTTGCTATTTTTAGATAGTCCCTAGTCCTGTAAACTCTGTCATTGTAAGCTCTATCACTTTAGGACAGTCTCTTATTCTAGAAAATGATTTTGCTTTTAGTTCAAATAATAGAAAAAAATTAAACTTAACTGTCTGATCTTGCAAGCTAGCCATTCACTGTATTAGACTAATATAGACTAATACCAATAATAATTCCCATATTCTTATACCAAGTACTAACTCATTATGTATTCAAGGTTATAACTGTCTGTAACAATAATCCACACAGACATCTTTGTGAAATCTGCAAACAAAGAAGCTCAAAAAGTATAAATATGGGAAACTTCTTATATGTGGGGCTCAGAGATTTGGAAGAGACACCTCCCTCTGGGCCATGCGCAATAAATGACTCCTAATTAATTGGCTTATTAAGGCGTCTTGTATCTTATTCGCTGATTTATGATACAACACTATCCATGCATTTAGTAGAAAATAATATCTACCACAGAATCTGATGGAGAAAAAAAATAAATTAGAAATATATTTATATTATTGCCTTAATAATACTCTGTGCTCTTCCATTTTTTATTAATTGGGACTTGGATTTAAATGTGATATGGACTCATAATAAACATTTCAAATGGTTTCCAAATGCTAATTGCTATTGTTATTATTATTTAGATTTAAAAAAACCGACCACAAAAGTCTGGTTCTTTCTACTCTGGCAATTACTGGTTTTCTATATCTCCAGTTCAATTACTATTCATATGATACAAGTGAGAAAAGAATGTTTGGCTGGTGGGCAAATAGCATCAGATTAGTTTTTTGTTTGTTTGTTTCACTACTTTTTAAATCATCCAAATAGTCTAGTGTCCTTATATGCTTACTCCATTACATTATCATGGGTAGCAGAGATGATGGCTAAACAATAAACAAAAATGTTGCCTAGACTAGTGAAAATGGACTAAGATCATTATTGATCCTTTAGTAATTACCTGAAGGAATTTAACTTAGAAAATTCACATTTTCTGTATTGGGTGAATTCAAAACCATTCTCACTCAGGTAGCCATAGTAAGATAGAAATTTTAACAGCTAATTTTTCTCATATATTAATATGTATATGTATATATTATGATTTATATAATTGATCAGAATATAACCCATGTCAATCTCACTGATTTATGATTGCTGTGGGCAAAATGAAGAGGAAATTATTTGCAACATAGCAATTACACAAATAGAAGTCATTAAATACATTTTTAATTATATACTGATTCTTACCCTTTTGATTTCCACTTGTCGACTTTTAAAATCATGCACATTTGATCTCAGCACATTTCTTTCAAGTAAAACAGTCTCTGGACTCTCCTTCGTATTTGCTGGGTTTTGATGCTATAAATAATGGGGTTCATCAAGGGAGGGAAAAGGATATAGATGTTGCCCATGAACACATGTACCAAAGGGGAGAGGTGTTTCCCAAAGCGATGCACCATAGTCAGGCCAATGATTGGGATATAGAAAACTGAAACAGCACAGATGTGAGATACACAGGTCTGCAAGGACTTGATTCTCTCCTCCTGTGATGCAATAGCTAGGACTGCATGCAAGATCATGACATAGGACACAAGTATAAGCACTGCATCCAACAACAAGTTGCTGATCACCAGGGCCAGACCATAGATGCTGTTGAAGCGGATGTCTGAGCAGGCCATTCTAATTAAGTCTTGGTGCAGGCAGAAAGAGTGAGAGAGAATGTGGGGATGGCAATAATTTAAGAACTTTAGGCGAATGATGACCGGAGGTATGAGTAAAGTACTTCTACAGAAGATTGTGACCCCAATTTTCATGATTTTGTCATTAGTTAGGATGGAGGAGTAGCGTAGTGGGTGGCAAATGGCGATGTAGCGGTCAAAAGCCATAGCGAGGAGAACAGAAGACTCCATAAAGGACAGACCATGGATGAAATAAGACTGGGCAATGCAGGCATCCAGGTTGATCTCTTGAATGATCCCCCATAGGATTCCCAGCACTGTATACATGGTGGAGAGTCCCATGCATAGGTCAGTGAGGGCCAGCATGGCCAGGAAGTAGAACATGGGCTCATGCAGGCTCGGCTCAGTTCGGATCACATGCAGCACCAAGCTGTTTCCCAGAAAAATCATAGCGTAGATGGAGGAGAAAGGGATGGAGAGCCAGAGATAGTCAACTTCCAGGCCAGGGAATCCAGTGAGGATAAATCTGGAACTATTGTAGTTTGAGATGGCGATAGCAGACATGAAGAGACAATTGGATTATTTCTAGAGATGTGGAAAATGAGATCAGCTTATGATCCCCTAATTTTGAATAATGTTTGTCTGCTTTCAAAAAGAACAGAAAATACAATGCAATTTCCTTTAGTGTTATAAACTCAGCAAAATAGAGACCTGATTCTTTGTCCTTTAGGGCAAAATCCCTCTCTCTAGACATAAATTTTTCCACTGCTAGTGACGAGCAATGCCTGAAGACTAGGGGTTTTTATGCAGAAGCAATCATCTTAATGCACATATGGGATTAGGTTTGGGGCTGGACTGCTGGGACTGTTTATTTTCAGAGGAAGATAATATATGATCACAGGTGTTTACTGCTTTCATGGCTGGTAGCATCCTCAGAAAAATGTGAAATGGGTAATTTTTCTCTTGGGTAACACAGCTCTTCCTTCACTACCCCCAAAGGGTCATAAGACCCCAAATGAAGTGGACTGGTTAAGGAACCCTAACTTTGCAGATAAAATTTAAGTAAGAGAAACTTAACAAAGTGGAATAAAAACTTTTTTGCACATTTCCCATTGCCCCTCTCTAAATGCTTTACCCTTGTACAATTGTCTTAGTTATACTTTTTCTTCTCTACATTCCATATTTTTCTTCTCTATTTTCATGCATCTCTATCTTATACAGAATTTTTACTTTTTCTGACCTTCACACTAATTTTACCTCATTATGTTCTATATTACATAAATGACATGCATTTTAAACTGGAAAGTATTAGGCTATTGGGTAATAGGTGGAAATGGAATGGCTAGATCATGAGGTAAATATTTATTTAACTGTTTAAAATAGTGTTAACATGCTTTCCAAAGCAATGGTCCCATCTGACACTCTGACCAGTAAGTAGTGAGAATTACAGTTCCTCCATCTCTCAGCCAGTACTTGGTATGGTCAGATATTTTATGCTTATTTTATTTTGCTTTGCTATATTGATAGGCATGTAGTGATATGTCATTGTTTTAAATTTGTATTTCCCTTATGACAAATACATTTTTTGCATTTTTTCATGTGCTTATTTGTCATATATACATCTTCTTGGTGAAGTTCCTGCTTGAATAATTTTCCCTTTAGTGATGAGGTTGTTTTTTGCTTATTGAGGTTGGAGAGTTTTTTAGATATTTTAATTATAAAACCCTTAGCAGATATATGATTTGCAAATTGTTACTTCTTTTTCTTAACTGTGTTGTATTATAAAACTGTACACATAAAACCTATATAATTTTATTAACCAATGTCACCCTAATAAATTCAATAAAATTTTAAAAAATAAAGAATATGATGATAACAGAAAGACTCACATTGAGTAAAAGAGGATTTTAGTATTGATTTTCCTTATTAGAAAGAAGTATGTAGTTGAGGACTCTAGAGTGAAGGTAAGTAACCTTATACGCCTGGGACATATAAAAAGATAAAATTTCAGAGCTTATAAAAAGAAAAGAAAAAATCTTGAGAATACATTAAACATTATACATTCACCTGTACAAAAAACAGGTGAATAAGTGGCTCTAAACCTCAAAGTGGAAAAGTGAAAATTAAGAACAGGTTATAAAAGATGAGATTTTAATTCAGTTTTAATTTTTAGGGTAAAGTGCTAGTACTAATAACTTACAATTAGAATGGTCATGTGATCAGAATCAAACATAGCTGTTAAGAACATTAGCCCTCCTTCTCAAGAGATGAGAAGAATAAGAGTAAACATAAATTCTGTGAGAAATATGTATATGTTTTTTCAATAATTGTATATAGTTACTGAATTTTTGTAATAATGGAATAAAATTGGGTTTTATGTTATTAGAGGTCTTCTAAAGTATTCACTATAGAAAAAATACAAAGTCAGAGGCTAGCAAGGGATAAAACTAAAAGGTAAGAACTGATGGGATAACAGAGTATTTTAAATCCTACATATGTATTAGCTATCATTCTTATGTTCCTCATGTCATAACATTTTCATAGATGACTCATTACAAATTTTAATAGGTTTTACAACTTTAAATATTGTTGTTTTTATAGTGAGAGGAATATTGTAACACATTTTAAGTCATTTGACCAATGTCACACAATTGGAGGAGGAGCCTGGATATGAATCACAGTTTGATAAGAAGAAAAAAAACAAAACAAAACACACCAATTTTTTTCCTTCATATTTCTTTCAGAAATACATTATTTTCCCCCAAGAGGAATCTGAGTCTCAGAATTCTGTCTTTTCACTTATTATTTTATTCTAAGACTACCCTTCCTCTCCAACTCTAGGTTTTTACTACACACAGAATTTAAAGCCAAGTCTAGGTTTTACATTTGTTCTCAGTTTATTTTAGTAATTATGGGAATTTTTTTTTAAAAAAAAATCAATAACCAAGGTATTTTCAATTTAAAAAAATCTAGAACATGTTCTCTTCAGATATCCTTTCCTTCAGCAATGAAGGTAAAACCCTTGCCTATAGACTTCTATCACAATCTCTGACTTCAAAGTTTTTGTTCGGGTTCTCTGTGTGCAAAGCATCCATTATCAGTTCCCAGTGTTATAGAAAGTTAGGGCAGTCTAGGAGTTTCAAAATAAAAAAAAAAACTAAATACTACCGCTTTATAGATAAAGAAAACAAGGCCCAAGGAAGGCATGGGTAATGATTAGTACATTTATCAAGGATTTTAATAGAAATGGATCTGGCCTGGCCAGCATGGCTCAGTGGTTGAGCCTCAACCTATGAACCAGGAGGTCATGGTTAGATTCCTAGTCAGGGTACATGCCCAAGTTGTGGGGTTGATCCCCAGTGTAGGGCATGCACGATGCAGCCGATCAATGATTATCTTTCATCATTGATGTTTCTATCTCTTTCTCTCTCTCTCTCCCTTCCTCTCTGAAATCAATCAAAATATATATATTTTTTTAAAGGCATGGATCTGAATTCACAGACTGGATCACTGTCCCCTGCCAAACAAGAAGCCAAAAATATGTTACAAGTTACTTACTAGTACATGGCTTACCTGTGTGTCAGGACTATTTCTAAAGAGAAAAAATTATAATAGCTGCAGAGTTATCAATTCACAGTTTAATTGATTATGTAGTATTATTGATAGTAATAATGATAATACACTTATGGGAAAATTTTCATTCCTTCAGAAACTAGAAAGTACCCTCTTCAGATCAACAACTCTTTTCCTATGTAAAAGAGTAAAGGCTATGTTAACTACTCTTTGATGCTTCAGAATACTAGTAATTTTAAATACACATGTTGGGGAAAGTACAGGGATTATGAATCAATATAACTCCATTTTGTATAAAATGATACTTTTTTAATAACCACAATAAAAATGTGCTTATGACTCAGCTCATATGAAAGACAGAATAGTAGATCCCAGATATTGGGAGTTGCTAGCACCCATTGTTCAAAACTGACAACCACCAGAGGAAATCTCTAGACATAAGAGATAGATATTTGTGAAAAAGTCCATCAGGCCCAGATCTGTATCTCAAGAGCATTTATGTAGATAAGCTCTGTTGGAAAGAACAGTTCTTTTCTACCATCTCACTTTTACTTTCATGAAATTAAATTATGAGTCCCTGTGTGTACTAGAAATGGTAATTGGAGCTAACCATTCTCAGTATTGATACATTTGATTTTAGTAGTCATTCAAATCCAGAATAAATATTCTATAGATCGTGATGGCATTCCTTGACCTCTCTTTTATTAACTGAAATGTTAAGGGCTGTCTAAGACTGAACTGGGGCTTACTTTCCTAAAACTTTATGGGAAGAATTGAGTCACTGAAATTTAGGAGGGGGAAACTCAGAGGCCTTGCAATGCTTCTTACGTATGCCTTTTTCATACAGAACACTAATTTATATATATAAATGCCTAAGCAACCAGCCTACAGCTCGACCGTTCAACTGGTAGCTATGATGTGCACTGACCACCAGGGGGCAGACACTCAATGCACAGGCTAGGAAGCATGGAATAGACTGATGAATCTCAGAGGGACAGGGAGGGTGGGAAGAGATTAACCAAAGATCTTATTTGCATACTAGAGGCCTGGTGCATGGATTCATGTATCAGTGGAGTCCCTTGGCCTGGTCTGCAGGGATCGGGCCAAAACTGGCTCTCCGACATCCTCCAAGGAGTCCCAGATTGTGAAAGGGCACAGGCCAGGCTGAGGGACCTCACCAGTGCATGAATATGTGCACCGGGCCTCTAGTGATTTACATAAAGAGGTAATTGGATAAATGTTGTGGCCTTTAGAGAAGAGATTTTGTCACATCCATTTCTCAGGAGAATTGCATCACAACCCTTGTCAAGTGTTGATATTATTTTTGTTCTGTATTTGCCTCTGGGAATGGATTTTTTTTTTTATCTGCATAGAATGCTATACAATTATGAGCAGATGCATGTGCAAAAGGTTAGAGAATTAAGTTTATGAGCATGTATTCTCTCAGGTGCCTAAAAGATCTGGAGAGAAATGTGTAGAGAGGATCAAAAAAGAGTGTAGGAAATTGAAATTATAATTGTATAAAAGGGGTTAGCTCTGAGTAAGTGTCAGACCTGCATAGACATTCTGAAAAAGAGGTAAATATTTCATTTAAGATCTGAGCTAGGATATGAAGGGTGTTAAAAATAGTGCCGATTTTCTCTTGGTCTAGTGGGTATTTCTCCTTTCTTTTCTTCTCTCAGCAAAAGTAAAATTCTTCAAATCTGCAACTAAAACATGTATGTATCCTTCCTCAGGTCAACATAGGAAAGTAAAGCTCTAATAAAACAAATGATGCTTATAAGTCAAGGTAAGCATTTTACTATTTTTCTATATTTATTCTCCATTTTTTCTAATCCTTGCTCTCCATTTACCCCTGCAGATGTACACCTGGAAAACAACAGGGCAAATGGATTTGCATCTGCATTAAATTTTGAACATTTGGGCATATTTTGAACATTTAATTAATTCGGATAAAATTAAACTCTGATTCACTAGTTTTAAGTGGGAATTATTCGTTAAACAGTACATTTTCTTTATTGAGGATACAAAGGGAGGATAAGGACTTCTACATAAGGAAATCAAAAGTTTTCATAGAGGAGGTGATGCTTGAGCGAAGAGTTGAATAATAAACTGCTATTTGTTAGATGGTAAAGTTATGAAGACACAAGAAAATCTAAAAGAAACAGGCTATGTAATACCTTAATCAATAAAGAAAAAAATTATATTAAAAAAAATAAAAGAAACAGGCTAAAAGCATAGGAAAGTATAGGATACATGTTTTAGCATTTTAAGATACCTTTATAGAATTCCAAAATGCATCTGCTAATGACTAGTAAAAAGCTTGCAAGGAAGGTTGGAGTGAATGGCAATAATAATAATACTAATAGCATACATTTATATGGTGCTCCCCATAAGTCAAACATTCTCATATGCATAGTGTTTTCCAATAATGCTTTAAGTAATTTTCTTATTATTAATATGAGGAAGGGATGACTATTATCTCTATTGATTAGTTGAGACAAATGAAGCCCCGGGAAACTGTTGGTAACTTGACAGACTACACAGAGCTAGTAAGTGCTGAAGCTTAGACTGAATGTCCAGAATTCATGGTCTTAACCACTTTACTATGCTTTCCACATGGACAGTTGCTTTTTATGTAACCTTCCTGCTGAAAGCATAAAATACCACAGCTACATGAATTTTTATATTTCGTTAAAAAATAAAACTTTGGGTTGCATAGCAAAGCATGAATTAGGAGGTAGAAAGACCAAAGAGAAAACAAGGAGGATAAAATTCCAGCAATTACAGATGATCCAAAGAGATGTAAGAGTAATCATGGAGTTAAGAGAAGAGAATGGAGAGGTTTCTGAAGCTAAATCTACATGAATTAGCCACTGCATGAGTGAAAAAGTTTAAAGGAATGGGAAACATTCCATTTTCCAATGGAAATTTGGTATTTTGCATCCATTTACAAAAATAGAAATAAAAGTTTTCTCTACAGAAGTCCTGAGCCCACTGATAAACATGGGATGTGTTGTTGTTGGCAATGTGGAATTGAGAAAGACTAATGAATTTTTAATACTTTCTCCTGAAATGCACACCTTTCCAAATTGAGATCACCCACCATACATAATCAAACCTAGAAATGAGCCTTGGAAATCATAATTGTGTCTAAAACATTGCTATTTCTGTACCCCTGTTATAAAATACATTATGCATTTTCTTTTACTTCTACCTCTTTTGATTTTGAAAATTTAGATGAAATTATGAAACCAGTAATCTGATTAATGAAACTAAATTTTCCCCATTACCAAGAGGAAAGAAGATTATGAAAGACTTTGTTGGATGGGACAAAACAACATATTCTGAAGTGGAAAAAGATACTACAAAGAACTGAATGGTATGGGAATAATGTTCTATATTAGACTATAATAAAAGGAAATTGCAGGCAAATGTATAAATTGGAACATAAACTAACACTTGCACAACAGAATGAATGGACTGGAAGAACGGGAACCTGAGGTAAGTAACACTTCAAAAAAGGATTGTATAGGAAAAGGTAGTTGAAGGAGGCATAAAACAGGAAAGGGATGCATTAAGGATGTGTAAAATCACCACACTTTTTTTTTAAAGAATAATTCCAAATAATTTTAATTTACTGCATTACTTTAACACATTTATATATAACCTTGTTCAGAAACACCTTATTTTTTTCTAATTTTTCCAAAGTTAGGTTAGACTTAGGGACATTTTACCCCATCCTATTGAAGCAATTAATAATTAGACTCCATGAAATGTATAAAAACTGTTTTTTTTATTTTTTAGGAAAAATTATAACATGAATTAAATCCCCTGAGTAAATACATTTACCTATTCAGTATTGTAGTGTATTTGAAATATATTTACTCCTTGTGTTGATAATTCATGAGGCATTTTACTAAATTAACTGAGTAAGATCAGTTTTGTTCTGTATACATTTTCAAATACTAGTAAATACATTATTTATTGATCACATTTTAATAATAAAATTTTTTTCCTATAGAAATAAACTACATAGCAACTTTTACTTTTTCGATATTGTTTTATCAAGTAATTTTTTTCCATACCAAAATTTGTGGTTTTAAATTTTAATCAAGATTTTTTATTTATATATACTTTTTTTTCTACCCATAAAATATCAAATTGTAACCAAGTTTCTGGAGAATAAATTCCCTAGCACCTACCTCTAGGATGAAGGTAGAGTCCAAATACCAGGATGAGGTACTTTTATGTGCTTGATAAGCATATTTTTAACACGACACATAGAATATGGTATTGCCCAGATCATTGTCTTTTTGACATTAAGGATCCTACCCTTATTGGCCCCATGCTTGCTATAGTACTTGAAATAGTGAGTATTCCTTTAATTTTTTTGTCTGATCTCTTGACTAATTGCTTATTGGGTAAGGATGTAGGAAAAATATTTGGTAACATCAGTATATTACCATAAGTATCTATATTTATTAATAAAGAACACCAAACCAATATTCAATGAAATAGGTTTTAACTGACATTACACAAACATATGCCCTTATATTACTAGAATGTGTTTTCTTTCAATAGTGAGAGTGTTTGTGCCTGTTACTGTCTAAGTGTATGAGAGAGAGCGAGAGAAAGAGAGAGAAATGCAGACAGCACAAAGGGAAAAAGACAGGTAAAAAGTGAAGGCGGAGAAAAAATACAGCAGCGGTTGAAATCTGATAAAAATTACCCAGGAAGCCTATATCTGCATTCTTGGACACACATAATTGCCCCATCAAAGTGAGTATATCTCACAAAATGCCATTAGAATCACATTATTATATAATCAGATTATTATTATACAAACCTAGGTAAGAACAGAAAACAGAAGAGAGATAACCCACACTGCCACCTTGAATCAGAAGCTCTAAAGCAGAGAGTTCATCATGTTCAAGCTCAATGGCACAGTCTTCATGCCCTCGGTGCTGACACTGGTGGGGATCCCTGGTCTGGAGTCTGTTCAGGCCTGGATTGGCATCCCTTTCTGTGCCATGTACATCGTTGCTCTGTTTGGGAATTCTCTGATCCTGGTCATCATCAAATCTGAGCGCAGCCTCCACGAGCCCATGTATCTCTTCCTGGCAATGCTTGGAGCCACAGACATTGCTCTCAGTACCTGCATCCTGCCAAAAATGCTAGGAATATTCTGGTTTCATCTGCCCAAGATACACTTTGATGCCTGTCTCTTGCAAATGTGGCTTATTCACACCTTCCAGGCCATTGAGTCAGGTATCCTGCTGGCCATGGCCCTGGACCGCTATGTGGCAATCTGTCATCCTCTGAGACATGCAACCATTTTTACCCACCAACTTCTCACTCAGATTGGGGTTGGGGTGACCCTCAGAGGAGCCCTTCTTGTGGCTCCATGTCTCATCCTCATCAAATGCCGGTTGAAGTATTACTGGACCACTGTGGTCTCCCATTCATACTGTGAGCACATGGCCATCGTGAAATTGGCAGCAGAAGATACTAGAATCAACAAGATCTATGGTCTGTTTGTGGCTTTCAGTGTACTTGGCTTTGATATAATCTTCATCACAGTATCCTACATTCAAATATTTATAACTGTCTTCAGTCTGCCTCAGAAGGAAGCCAGGCTGAAAGCCTTTAACACCTGCATTGCTCACATTTGTGTCTTCCTTGAGTTTTATCTCCTGGCTTTCTTCTCCTTCTTTACACACAGGTTTGGCTTCCACATTCCACCTTACATTCATATTCTTTTGTCCAACCTTTATCTGCTTGTTCCAACTTTGCTCAATCCCATTGTGTATGGTGTGAAGACCAAACAGATTCGAGACCGGGTGTCCCACATTTTTCATTCTAAACATGCCTCTGGATTTCTTATTAATCTTTTATCAAATAACAAAATTTTACATGAGAAACATTAGTTTTTGGTGAGATTCTGTGCTTTAGAAAGTTCATTGTATGCTAAAATATCAAGTTCTAGGTTTGTATTAGAGATAGTAAAGCTACGATTACTTAAATAATTTCTTTTGTTATAAATTCAGAATTATTTGGAACATATATTTAGCTGATAAGCGACATGAGAATAAATTATGAATACTTGTTTGTAGTAAATTCAACTTTTAGTAAAGTACATTCTGTAAAAGTACAACTAAATATTATTATTTTAGCCTCCATTTAAAAATATCAAGTGATATTGATACCACTGCATAGGAAATAGTATAAAGTGTTAGAATGTGGTGTACATGAAATAAAATTACTAGTATATGTATAATTGTTTATGATCATACTCATTATAATCTTTATCATTAAGGCTCTAAAATCTTTAATTTGTGATGATCAATTATACAAGTACATTATGTGGATTTACAATTTATCCATTGAAATGTATTTATAATTACTTGTTTTCCACAAAATATTTGCATAGCATATTAAAAAGACATATGTTTTATTATCATATAATTGAAGTACAAATTTGACTTTGAATTTAAGACAAAGGATGAAGTAGGTATGAAATGATAAGTTTTAACATTTTTTGTGCTAAGATACCATATATAAGAAAATTTTTTTTCAATAAAAGCAAGTTCTACCCATCTGGCATGACTCAGTGTTAGAGCCTCGACCTATGAACCAGGAGGTTATGGTTCTGTTCCCAGCATCCTCTCCTTCATTCTATATGTTGTTTTCTGGTTTGTGTATGTTCTTTTCCACCTGCCCAGGTTGCGAGCTCAATCCCCAGTCTCTCTCATCATTGAGTTTCAATCTCTCTTTCCCTCTCAATTTTTATTGACTTTAATCAATAAAAATATATAAAAAATAAAAGCAAGTTCTATAACTACAGTTTATGCAGAAAGAGTTGTTTACTTATGGGAGAACATATATATTTTACTTATATTCATTGTTTTGTTGTTATTTTTGTGTTTCCTTGGAAGTTATATCTAAACTAATATTCACACATACTAGATGTATATATTAGAAATGGGCAATAAAGTTTATTAGACTTTTACCTTAAATAAGTATTGTTGTAAATGTGTTTATGGATTTAAGAAAAAATGATTCTTCTCAAAAACTTAAATATATATGGAAGACAGTATGGAGTTTCCTCAAAAAACTAAAAATGGAACTCCCATTTGACCCTGTGATCCCACTTCTAGGAATATATCCCAAGAAACCAGAAACGCCAATCAGAAAGGATATGTGCACCCGTATGTTCATAGCAGCACAATTCACCATAGCTAAGATCTGGAAACAGCCTAAGTGCCCATCAGCAGATGAGTGGATTAGA